>NW_026731953.1:87500-515737 GCF_028476545.2 Physella acuta | reverse complement strand
CGGAACTGGGCCCCTAAACGTCCTGGGCCCCCCCCGCATTGCGGGGTCTGGCGGTATGGTAGTTCCGCCCCTGCTATCTATCTATCTATCTATCTATCTATCTATCTATCTATCTATCTATCTATCTTTCTATCTGACAAGAACGCTGTAGAGAAAACACAAGCAAAATAAAAACATGCACAGTAATTCGAAAAACGAAGTATGACGCGGTCACATTTAGCATAGAGTAGAAAATAATCTCAAACCAGAGAGTGCACACAGTAATATGACGTCATTGATTCTCGCGTAAACATTGAATTAAAAGGTAATGTTGTCTAATCTAAATGGTTTGCGTGAAGAGTTTCTTGCATACAATTCTTCGGGTAGGGGCGAAGCCCCACCCCCCGCGTAAGAACGTCTGAGCCCCCCGCCCCCCCCCCCCCTCCCCAACGCAAAAGAAATTTCTTCATCGATACTCTATAATAAAATTACCGCCTAATTAATGTGTCTAATCTAAAAAGTGGTTTTCTTGCAATTTCTTTAATGCAATTCTTCGGGTAGTGGCTAAGCGCGACACCAGTGTTTCTTTCAGACTTTTTCCTCCCCGGAGAGGGGTGGGGGTACTTGAAATTTTCGGAGGCGGGGGTAGAATTTTCGGGGAGGGGGCGGACACTGGAAAAAGTATATAATTATATTTCGTTGAATGGGACGGTAGACATGTTTTTTTCGGGGGTGGGGGTGGGTGGGTGTGGGTGGGGGGTGGGGGGTGGTGGGTGGATGTGGGGTGGGGTGGGGGTGTGTGTGGGGGGGGTGGGTTGGTTTTAGTTTAGAGAAAAGAGACAGCACTATCAACCTAGCGCCCGGTGTATCCTTCCTCAACGGGCCATTTTTCTCGTCTATAATAATAGTTTCGCTGTCTGTCTATCTATCTATCTATCTATCTATCTATCCATCCATCCATCCATCCATCCATCCATCCATCCATCCATCCAATCCATCCATCCATCCATCCATCCATCCATCCATCCATCCATCCATCCATCCATCCATCCATCCATCCATCCATCCATCCATCCATCCATCCATCCATCCATCCATCCATCCATCCATCCATCCATCCATCCATCCATCCATCCATCCATCCATCCCATCCATCCATCCATCCATCCATCCATCCATCCATCCATCCATCCATCCATCCATCCATCCATCCATCCATCCATCCATCCATCCATCCATCCATCCATCCATCCATCCATCCATCCATCCATCCATCCATCCATCCATCCATCCATCCCATCCATCCATCCATCCATCCATCCATCCATCCATCCATCCATCCATCCATCCATCCATCCATCCATCCATCCATCCATCCATCCATCCATCCATCCATCCATCCATCCATCCATCCATCCATCCATCCATCCATCCATCCATCCATCCATCCATCCATCCATCCATCCATCCATCCATCCATCCATCCATCCATCCATCCATCCATCCATCCATCCATCCCATCCATCCATCCATCCATCCATCCATCCATCCATCCATCCATCATCCATCCATCCATCCATCCATCCATCCATCCATCCATCCATCCATCCATCCATCCATCCATCCATCCATCCATCCATCCATCCATCCATCCATCCATCCATCCATCCATCCATCCATCCATCCATCCATCCATCCATCCATCCATCCATCCATCCATCCATCCATCCATCCATCCATCCATCCATCCATCCATCCATCCATCCATCCATCCATCCATCCATCCATCCATCCATCCATCCATCCATCCATCCATCCATCCATCCATCCCATCCATCCATCCATCCATCCATCCATCCATCCATCCATCCATCCATCCATCCATCCATCCATCCATCCATCCATCCATCCATCCATCCATCCATCCATCCATCCATCCATCCATCCATCATCCAATCCATCCATCCATCCATCCATCCATCCATCCATCCATCCATCCATCCATCCATCCATCCATCCATCCATCCCATCCATCCATCCATCCATCCATCCATCCATCCATCCATCCATCCATCCATCCATCCATCCATCCATCCATCCATCCATCCATCCATCCATCCATCCAATCCATCCATCCATCCATCCATCCATCCATCCATCCATCCATCCACCATCCATCCATCCATCCATCCATCCATCCATCCATCCATCCATCCATCCATCCATCCATCCATCCATCCATCCATCCATCCATCCATCCATCCATCCATCCATCCATCCATCCATCCATCCATCCATCTATCTATCTATCTATCTATCTATCTATCTATCTATCTATCTATCTATCTATCTATCTATCTATCTATCTATCTGTCTGACAAGAACGCTCTAGAGAAAAGACAAGCAATTTAAAAACATGCATAGTAATTCGAAAAACGAAGTATGACGTCGACACATTTTTTAGCATAGAGTTGAAAATAATCTCACAGTAATATAATGACGTCATTGATTCTGGCGTAAACATTGAATAAAGATGAAATGTTGTCTAATCTAAGTGGTTTGCGTGAAGAGTTTCTTGCATACAATTTTTCGGGTAGGGGCGAAGCCCCACCCCCCGCGTAAGAACGTCTGAGCCCCTCCCCCTCCCCAACTCAAAAGAAATTTCTTCATCGATACTCTATAATAAAATTACCGCCTAATTAATGTGTCTAATCTCAAAAGTGGTTTTCTTGCAATTTCTTTAATGCAATTCTTCGGGTAGTGGCTAAGCGCGACACCAGTGTTTCTTTCAGACTTTTTCCTCCCCGGAAAGGGGTGGGGGTAATTGAAATTTTCGGGGGGCGGGGGTAGAATTTTCGGGGAGGGGGGGCGGACACTGGAAAAAGTATATAATTATATTTCGTTGAATGGGACGGTAGACATGTTTTTTTTGGGAGTGGGGGTGGGGGGTGGGGGGGGGGGGGTGGGGTGGGGGGGGGGGGGTGGGGTGGGGTGGTTTCCTCATCGATACTCTATAATAAAATTACCGCCTAATTAATGTGTCTAATCTAAAAAGTGGTTTTCTCGCAATTTCTTTAATGCAATTCTTCGCGTAGTGGCTAAGCGCGACACCAGTGTTTCTTTCAGACTTTTTCCTCCCCGGAGAGGGGTGGGGTACTTGAAATTTTTCGGGGGCGGGGGTAGAATTTTCGGGGGAGGGGGCGGACACTGGAAAAAGTATATAATTATATTTCGCTGAATGGGACGGTAGACATGTTTTTTTGGGGGGGTGGGGGTGGGGGTGGGTGGGGGGTGGTGTGTGTGTGGGGGGGGGGGGGGGGTGGGTTGGTTTTAGTTTAGAGAAAAGAGACAGCACTATCAACCTAGCGCCCGGTGTATCCTTCCTCAACGGGCCATTTTTCTCGTATGAAAAATGTCAGTCTATTTTACTCTGTCTCTCTGTCAGACCAGGACAAGATCAAATGATCAGGTATATAGGCGTTTCTAACTGCTATTAAAAGACGATCGGGACTCTAAATAGCAAGGATATTTTGCCTGAGACAAATAAAATTCAGCACAAACACGTTCCACAATTGTACACATAAACCACACACAAATTATACACGCACCGCCACACCACGCAGCACACAATGACTCGACAATATATTACACACGCCCCCACCCCCTTTACACACAAACACTCACACACAAACTCACAAACACACACACCAAACACGGTAACACACTATACAAACAAAACATGGAATAAGCAAATCAAAATTTTGTTTAGTGATAGTGTTAAGTGACACAGGTAGGAAATAGTGCTAATAAAAATCCAGACAAAACTAAAATCACATTAGAAGAAGAAATTTCAAACATTCGGACAAAACAAACAGCACAATGGAAAAGAAAATTCAATGCTTCCCGTATGATCTGAAGCGTAATTCTGTAGCATAGTGTTGATAGCGTTTCTAAATTTGATTTCAAGTCCGAACGCAATTCTCATTAAAAAATATTTTGTGGCATTTGACAAGTTTTCAAAAATGTTATCTAATTCACGTTTACCTTTGCTCTACGTCAGAAATATCCGAGTTGATCTCTCGTAAAAATCGAAATAACGACGGTCAAGCCAGATACGTTACCAAAACACGGATTGGAAACAAAATTACATTTTCTTTTCACACAGACATTATGGAAACTAAAGTTTAAAACTTGACACAAAGAACACGAGAAGTTGACTTCAATCGACATTTACACTCAAAGTTTAAAATTTGACACAAAAAACATGAGAAGTTGACTTCAATCGACATTTAAACTCAAAGTTTAAAACTTGACACAAAAAACATGAGAAGTTGACTTCAATCGACATTTAAACTCAAAGTTTAAAACTTGACACAAAAAACATGAGAAGTTGACTTCAATCGACATTTAAACTCAAAGTTTAAAACTTGACACAAAGAACAAGAGAAGTTGACTTCAATCGACATTTACACTCAAAGTTTAAAACTTGACACAAAGAACAAGAGAAGTTGACTTCAATCGACATTTAAACTCAAAGTTTAAAACTTGACACAAAAAACACGAGAAGTTGACTTCAATCGACATTTAAACTCAAAGTTTAAAACTTGACACAAAGAACACGAGAAGTTGACTTCAATCGACATTTAAACTCAAAGTTTAAAACTTGACACAAAGAACACGAGAAGTTGACTTCAATCGACATTTACACTCAAAGTTTAAAACTTGACACAAAGAACACGAGAAGTTGACTTCAATCGACATTTAAACTCAAAGTTTAAAACTTGACACAAAGAACACGAGAAGTTGACTTCAATCGACATTTAAACTCAAAGTTTAAAACTTGACACAAAGAACACGAGAAGTTAACTTCAATCGACATTTAAACTCAAAGTTTAAAACTTGACACAAAGAACACGAGAAGTTGACTTCAATCGACATTTAAACTCAAAGTTTAAAACTTGACACAAAGAACACGAGAAGTTGACTTCAATCGACATTTAAACTCAAAGTTTAAAACTTGACACAAAGAACACGAGAAGTTGACTTCAATCGACATTTACACTCAAAGTTTAAAACTTGACACAAAAAACATGAGAAGTTGACTTCAATCGACATTTACACTCAAAGTTTAAAACTTGACACAAAGAACACGAGAAGTTGACTTCAATCGACATTTACACTCAAAGTTTAAAACTTGACACAAAAAACACGAGAAGTTGACTTCAATCGACATTTAAACTCAAAGTTTAAAATTTGACACAAAGAACACGAGAAGTTGACTTCAATCGACATTTAAACTCAAAGTTTAAAACTTGACACAAAGAACATGAGAAGTTGACTTCAATCGACATTTAAACTCAAAGTTTAAAACTTGACACAAAAAACACGAGAAGTTGACTTCAATCGACATTTAAACTCAAAGTTTAAAACTTGACACAAAGAACACGAGAAGTTGACTTCAATCGACATTTACACTCAAAGTTTAAAACTTGACACAAAAAACACGAGAAGTTGACTTCAATCGACATTTACACTCAAAGTTTAAAACTTGACACAAAGAACAAGAGAAGTTGACTTCAATCGACATTTAAACTCAAAGTTTAAAACTTGACACAAAGAACACGAGAAGTTGACTTCAATCGACATTTAAACTCAAAGTTTAAAACTTGACACAAAGAACATGAGAAGTTGACTTCAATCGACATTTAAACTCAAAGTTTAAAACTTGACACAAAAAACACGAGAAGTTGACTTCAATCGACATTTAAACTCAAAGTTTAAAACTTGACACAAAGAACACGAGAAGTTGACTTCAATCGACATTTACACTCAAAGTTTAAAACTTGACACAAAAAACACGAGAAGTTGACTTCAATCGACATTTACACTCAAAGTTTAAAACTTGACACAAAGAACAAGAGAAGTTGACTTCAATCGACATTTAAACTCAAAGTTTAAAACTTGACACAAAGAACACGAGAAGTTGACTTCAATCGACATTTAAACTCAAAGTTTAAAACTTGACACAAAGAACATGAGAAGTTGACTTCAATCGACATTTAAACTCAAAGTTTAAAACTTGACACAAAAAACACGAGAAGTTGACTTCAATCGACATTTAAACTCAAAGTTTAAAACTTGACACAAAGAACACGAGAAGTTGACTTCAATCGACATTTACACTCAAAGTTTAAAACTTGACACAAAAAACACGAGAAGTTGACTTCAATCGACATTTACACTCAAAGTTTAAAACTTGACACAAAGAACAAGAGAAGTTGACTTCAATCGACATTTAAACTCAAAGTTTAAAACTTGACACAAAGAACACGAGAAGTTGACTTCAATCGACATTTAAACTCAAAGTTTAAAACTTGACACAAAGAACAAGAGAAGTTGACTTCAATCGACATTTAAACTCAAAGTTTAAAACTTGACACAAAGAACACGAGAAGTTGACTTCAATCGACATTTAAACTCAAAGTTTAAAACTTGACACAAAGAACATGAGAAGTTGACTTCAATCGACATTTAAACTCAAAGTTTAAAACTTGACACAAAGAACACGAGAAGTTGACTTCAATCGACATTTAAACTCAAAGTTTAAAACTTGACACAAAAAACACGAGAAGTTGACTTCAATCGACATTTAAACTCAAAGTTTAAAACTTGACACAAAGAACACGAGAAGTTGACTTCAATCGACATTTAAACTCAAAGTTTAAAACTTGACACAAAAAACACGAGAAGTTGACTTCAATCGACATTTAAACTCAAAGTTTAAAACTTGACACAAAGAACACGAGAAGTTGACTTCAATCGACATTTACACTCAAAGTTTAAAACTTGACACAAAAAACACGAGAAGTTGACTTCAATCGACATTTAAACTCAAAGTTTAAAACTTGACACAAAGAACAAGAGAAGTTGACTTCAATCGACATTTAAACTCAAAGTTTAAAACTTGACACAAAGAACACGAGAAGTTGACTTCAATCGACATTTAAACTCAAAGTTTAAAACTTGACACAAAGAACAAGAGAAGTTGACTTCAATCGACATTTAAACTCAAAGTTTAAAACTTGACACAAAGAACACGAGAAGTTGACTTCAATCGACATTTAAACTCAAAGTTTAAAACTTGACACAAAAAACACGAGAAGTTGACTTCAATCGACATTTAAACTCAAAGTTTAAAACTTGACACAAAGAACACGAGAAGTTGACTTCAATCGACATTTAAACTCAAAGTTTAAAACTTGACACAAAGAACACGAGAAGTTGACTTCAATCGACATTTAAACTCAAAGTTTAAAACTTGACACAAAAAAACACGAGAAGTTGACTTCAATCGACATTTAAACTCAAAGTTTAAAACTTGACACAAAGAACACGAGAAGTTGACTTCAATCGACATTTAAACTCAAAGTTTAAAACTTGACACAAAGAACACGAGAAGTTGACTTCAATCGACATTTAAACTCAAAGTTTAAAAATTGACACAAAAAACACGAGAAGTTGACTTCAATCGACATTTAAACTCAAAGTTTAAAACTTGACACAAAGAACACGAGAAGTTGACTTCAATCGACATTTAAACTCAAAGTTTAAAACTTGACACAAAGAACACGAGAAGTTGACTTCAATCGACATTTACACTCAAAGTTTAAAACTTGACACAAAAAACACGAGAAGTTGACTTCAATCGACATTTAAACTCAAAGTTTAAAACTTGACACAAAGAACAAGAGAAGTTGACTTCAATCGACATTTAAACTCAAAGTTTAAAACTTGACACAAAGAACACGAGAAGTTGACTTCAATCGACATTTAAACTCAAAGTTTAAAACTTGACACAAAAAAACACGAGAAGTTGACTTCAATCGACATTTAAACTCAAAGTTTAAAACTTGACACAAAGAACACGAGAAGTTGACTTCAATCGACATTTAAACTCAAAGTTTAAAACTTGACACAAAAAACACGAGAAGTTGACTTCAATCGACATTTAAACTCAAAGTTTAAAACTTGACACAAAGAACACGAGAAGTTGACTTCAATCGACATTTAAACTCAAAGTTTAAAACTTGACACAAAGAACACGAGAAGTTGACTTCAATCGACATTTAAACTCAAAGTTTAAAACTTGACACAAAAAAACACGAGAAGTTGACTTCAATCGACATTT
Source organism: Physella acuta (assembly GCF_028476545.2). Lineage (NCBI taxonomy): Eukaryota > Metazoa > Mollusca > Gastropoda > Physidae > Physella > Physella acuta. The sequence continues at coordinate 507,570 of NW_026731953.1, read as the reverse complement.
AAACTCAAAGTTTAAAACTTGACACAAAGAACACGAGAAGTTGACTTCAATCGACATTTAAACTCAAAGTTTAAAACTTGACACAAAAAACACGAGAAGTTGACTTCAATCGACATTTAAACTCAAAGTTTAAAACTTGACACAAAGAACACGAGAAGTTGACTTCAATCGACATTTAAACTCAAAGTTTAAAACTTGACACAAAGAACACGAGAAGTTGACTTCAATCGACATTTAAACTCAAAGTTTAAAAATTGACACAAAAAACACGAGAAGTTGACTTCAATCGACATTTAAACTCAAAGTTTAAAACTTGACACAAAGAACACGAGAAGTTGACTTCAATCGACATTTAAACTCAAAGTTTAAAACTTGACACAAAGAACACGAGAAGTTGACTTCAATCGACATTTACACTCAAAGTTTAAAACTTGACACAAAAAACATGAGAAATTGACTTTAATCGACATTTACACTCAAAGTTTAAAACTTGACACAAAAAACACGAGAAGTTGACTTCAATCGACATTTGTGGTATCAAGAAACACACGGCTTTAAAACGAATTTCAGTTTACATTTGTAGGTTTGTTAACCTGTTTAAAATATCAAGCCATTGGATAAAATAATTTCTTGTTTAGATTTAAACAAAAACTGTTTAGTTTTATTTTTTAAAAATAATCATATTAGCCAGACTTTAAAAATATGATAGAAATGTTTCTTAACCGTCACACCTCATGTTTTTATTGGTGTCGTTACATTCATGTTCAGGTTTTCTCAAATGTTTTTTTAAAACCTGTTTTGTATTAGCTTAAGGGGTCATCAGTTTGTGAAGTCCACATGGTTTAAAAAATTGACATTTGTGGACAAGTGTGGAATTTGGGGGGGGGGGGTATGGAGGGGGTTCAGGTCTATGTGGACGTCCACATTCACACGGTAAGGTTACGTGTTGTAGGCTAACGGGCGTACTTTATATTAAAAAAAAACAATCCGAAAAATAGTGATTTTCCAGACTTTTAAAAGTAAAATTTACTTCTCTAGAGATTTTCTAGACATTGTACTAAATTAAACCGCGCCTTATGGAATGAGTAAGCAAAAAATAAAACAGAATTCGATGTCATGAACTCGAGGAGGCTCCGACTTATAAATGTTATGATGGACATTTTCTTGACGTCATAAATGGATGGCCCCTTAATCTTCATTTCCGTAATCCCTCAAATTGACCACACACAATTTGACTTTCACCACATTGACCACACACAATTTGACTTTCACCACATTCACCACACCAAAGTTGACTTACATCAGATTGACTTAATAACAATGACCACACTGAAGTCGACGACCTTTTCTAAAATGAAATAAAACATCTGTTTTTCGATCCTTGAAAATGTCAAGGAATTAAATTTCAATCGTGGAGAAGCTGCCTGACTGTTAATCTCCTGACTTCTTATCACGTGACATCCTATCGCAATGACTGCTAGCCCACGTGACAGCTAACGTATAACGGGGGAACCCATTTCCCAGAATTTTTGCACTCAGTAAATCAGGAAATAGAAATGTAAATGTTATTTCCTCAACAACTTTTCACACCAAACTAGGGGCGTTTTAATCGTTTCTCGAAGTTTCTACATGATAACGTGACATGTTTGCATTTTGGGGGTTTCTTTCACTGTTTTTTCTCCCATGTGGGGGGGGGGGCATTTGAAACTTCCTGGAGCACACTTAAAATTTCCGAGGAGATGGGAGTGGGGAGCGGACGTATAAAGTATAATTTTATTCTTTCTCTTTAACTTACATTTTCTATGCTGTTTAACTTTTGAACAACATGTAACGTGGAAAAATCTTTGGTTGATGGAGACAGCGGACTTTGTTAATTCACAGAACAGGATTTTAAGAAATCACGTAAGTTTCTTTTTTTAAGTCAAATTTTGCTTGTCAGATTGTATGTTTGTTCGCGGGTGTTCAGTCACAGTCAACTGCAGAAGTACAATGGACACTAAAACACTTTGTAGAGTCTGTCATTGCTACAGATTTATTGACTCAGGCCAAATAGAATTTAAATAAAGAATATTATTAGAAAATTTAGTCCGCCCCTACTCACACAGGGACCTTGGCGGGGTGGATTGGGGGGGGGGGGGGGGTAAGTTTGGCCTTGATTGTTGCCCTACTACCAAAGACATACAAAAGTACATCAGTACCAGTCGAGACTAGGAGGTGTTTCCCCGTCGTCCGCCAATTTTCTGGCTCTATACATCTCCCGCTGACCGGAAGTAGATTTGCAGTTGATTTCACCTAAACGGTTCCAGGAAAATTGTCTCGACTTCCGATCTCCGAGACTCTAGAACTATTTGTTAACAAGGTTGCTGAGATTGTGTGTAGGTGTGAGGGGGTGTGTAGGTGTGAGGGTGTGTGGGCGATGGGGTGAAGTGGGAGGAGGCGGTCTAGAAAAGTGGAGTGGGCGTAAGGGGGATCTACTTTTAAATCTGATTTCGACAATTTGGTGGACTTAACTTTCACGTAACCAAGGTTAAATAAAGTGGACGTTTTTCCTGGTACTGGCACTGTCCACGTTAAATAAACTGGACGTTCTTTATACTGCTGGCACTGTCCACGTTAAATAAACTGGACGTTCTTTATACTGCTGGCACTGTCCACGTTAAATAAACTGGACGTTAATGAACTGTCGCAGACCAATTTCTAATTCTGGTGCAGACGTCATAGTTATGTTGAGTTGATTGTGGAAGATGTTCAACATTTACATAGAGCAGGCTGTGTTAGAGTTGGTGACCCGTGTTAGAGTTGGCGACCCGAGTTAGATTTGGTGACCCGAGTTAGATGTGTGACCCGTGATACAGTTGGTGACCCGTCTTAGAGTTGGGGTGACCCGTGTTAGAGTTGGTGACCCGAGTTAGAGTTGGTGAACGGAGTTAGAATTGGTCACCCGAGTTAGATTTGGTGACCCGTGTTAGATTTGGTGACCCGTGTTAGATTTGGTGACCCGAGTTAGAGTTGGTGACCCATTTGGTGACCCGTGTTAGAGTCGGTGTCCCGCGTTAGATTTGGTGACCTGTGTTAGATTTTGTGACCCATGTTACAGTTGGTGAGCCGAGTTGGATTTAATGGCCCGTGTTATTGTGAATGACCCCGTGACCGTATGGTTGACCAGTGTTTGACCTTTGACCTTTGTGCTCACTTCCCTAGACGAAGACCAGGAAGTTCACCCAAATATTCACGTGACCTTTCACCTTTTCAAATATCGATTTCCACTAATTTATTTTCTCCTTTAAAATTGCCGAGCTGTTGATTAGAAGAATCGGAAACGTCTTCCCGGTCTTCCATCCTTCCCCCCGGTCTTCCACTCCCCCCCACCCACAACCGTCTCACTCTAAGAAAGTGTTATAACCTTCCAATAATCCTAAGATTGCCGGAATCTCAGGAATTCATCGCATTTTCCCCCTTCTGTTTTCCGGCGACTTAAGATCTATTGATTCCAGTTCATAATGGAAATAAAACTGTTCTGTCCCCCACTTTCTGGGTCGGCGTTGGTCTTCTTGTTTCTATTTTTAATTTATCAGGATAAAAAAGGGGTTGGTCGATTCATTGAAATAGAAAATGGTGAACGTAGGATACCTAGCCGGCATTTTCCGGCTCTAAGTCACCAACTTGAAGTGTAGGGCAATCAAGGAACAATTCCCGGCACGCGCGAGGTGGATTATGGGAAGAAAGACTAACCCACGTCCGTCAGCTGACGCGACTGTCCCCGGTAGTAACGTCTGCACATCGTTTGGTTTAGTTGTACGGGGGGGGGGGGGGGGGTTAGGTGGGTAAAGGGGGGGGGGGGCGTTTGGTACGGTGGTATAGATGGTTAGGGTTAGGGGGGGTGGGGGGTCGAGTGGGGGCATTTGGTACAGTGGTATAGATGGTTCTGGTTAGGGGGGGGGGGCGTTTGTTACAGTGGTATAGATGGTTCTGGTTAGGGGGTGGGGAGAGTTAGAGGGGGGGGGGGGGCGTTTGTTACAGTGGTATAGATGGTTCTGGTTAGGGGGTGGGGAGAGTTAGAGGGGGGGGGGCGTTTGGTACAGTGGTAGAGATGGTTCTGGTTAGGGGGTGGGGAGAGTTAGAGGGGGGGGCGTTTGGTACAGTGGTAGAGATGGTTCTGGTTAGGGGGTGGGGAGAGTTAGAGGGGGGGGGCGTTTGTTACAGTGGTATAGATGGTTCTGGTTAGGGGGTGGGGAGAGTTAGAGGGGGGGGGGGCGTTTGGTACAGTGGTAGAGATGGTTCTGGTTAGGGGGTGGGGAGAGTTAGAGGGGGGGGGGGCGTTTGGTACAGTGGTAGAGATGGTTCTGGTTAGTGAGGAGGAGGGGGGGGGGGGGTCTTGTCAATGATGAAACGAAAACTGGATTGTTTTTGTTTTAATTTTTGAAAAAGGCAGGACTTCGAACCTATAAGTAGAGTTGACATTTTAGATCTTGTTTCTATGAAAAATGAAAACGCCGTTTTAAAAGTAAATTACAAAAATACGGCTAACAATTCGAGAGAGGAAATCTAAGCTGAACTTATAATGCCGCATGAATAAATAACTAAGGACAATCGTTAAGTTTTGTTCAACCTGGATTGGCTTTACTTCTTAACGTGAGCAGAAACTCAGGTGGAGAAAGTGTGCGAGGTGTAGATTAAAGTAGTGGCGTCTGATGCACCGTAGACATGGGGCTTCACATAGACCCTAGACATGGGGCCCTACCCTAGACATGGGGCCCTACCCTAGACATGGGGCCCAACCCTAGACATGGGGCCTCACATAGACCCTAGACATGGGGCCTCACATAGACCCTAGACATGGGGCCTCACATAGACCCTAGACATGGGGCCCTACCCTAGGCATGGGGCCTCACATAGACCCTAGACATGGGGCCTCACATAGACCCTAGACATGGGGCCTCACATAGACCCTAGACATGGGGCCTCACATAGACCCTAGACATGGGGCCTCACATAGACCCTAGACATGGGGCCCTACCCTAGACACGGGGCCCTACCCTAGACATGGGGCCTCACATAGACCCTAGACATGGGGCCTCACATAGACCCTAGACATGGGGTCTCACATAGACCCTAGACATGGGGCCTCACATAGACACTAGACATGGGGCCTCACATAGACCCTAGACATGGGGCCTCACATAGACCATAGACATGGGGCCTCACATAGACCCTAGACATGGGGCCCTACCCTAGACATGGGGCCCTACCCTAGACATGGGGCCCTACCCTAAACATGGGGCCCTACCCTAGACATGGGGCCTCACATAGACCCTAGACATGGGGCCTCACATAGACCCTAGACATGGGGCCTCACATAGACCATAGACATGGGGCCTCACATAGACCCTAGACATGGGGCCCTACCCTAGACATGGGGCCCTACCCTAGACATGGGGCCCTACCCTAGACATGGGGCCCTACCCTAGACTTGGGGCCTCACATAGACCCTAGACATGGGGCCTCACATAGACCCTAGACATGGGGCCTCACATAGACCCTAGACATGGGCCTCACATAGACCCTAGACATGGGGCCTCACATAGATCCTAGACATGGGGCCTCACATAGACCCTAGACATGGGGCCTCACATAGACCCTAGACATGGGGCCTCACATAGATCCTAGACATGGGGCCTCACATAGACCCTAGACATGGGGCCTCACATAGACCCTAGACATGGGGCCTCACATAGACCCTAGACATGGGGCCTCACATAGACCCTAGACATGGGGCCTCACATAGACCCTAGACATGGGGCCTCACATAGACCCTAACATAGACACTAGACATGGGGCCTCACATAGACACTAGACATGGGGCCCTACCCTAGACATGGGGCCTCAAATAGACATGGGGCCTCACATAGACCCTAGACATGGGGCCTCACATAGACCCTAGACATGGGGCCTCACATAGACCCTAGACATGGGGCCTCACATAGACCCTAGACATGGGGCCCTACCCTAGACATGGGGCCTCACATAGACCCTAGACATGGGGCCTCACATAGACACTAGACATGGGGCCCTACCCTAGACATGGGGCCCTACCATAGACATGGGACCTCACATAGATCCTAGACATGGGGCCTCACATAGACCCTAGACATGGGGCCTCACATAGACCCTAGACATGGGGCCTCACATAGATCCTAGACTTGGGGCCTCACATAGACCCTAGACATGGGGCCTCACATAGACCCTAGACATGGGGCCTCACATAGACCCTAGACATGGGGCCTCACATAGACCCTAGACATGGGGTTTCACATAGACCCTAGACATGGGGCCCTACCCTAGACATGGGGCCCTACCCTAGACATGGGGCCCTACCATACACATGGGGCCCTACCCTAGACATGGGGCCCTACCCTAGACATGGGGCCCTACCATAGACATTGGGCCTCACATAGATCCTAGACTTGGGGCCTCACATAGACCCTAGACTTGGGGCCTCACATAGACCCTAGACATGGGGCCCTACCCTAGACATGGGGCCCTACCCTAGACATGGGGCCCTACCCTAGACATGGGGCCTTACCCTAGACATGGGGCCCTACCCTAGACATGGGGCCCTACCATAGACATGGGGCCTCACATAGACCCTAGACATGGGGCCTCACATAGACCCTAGACATGGGGCCTCACATAAACCATATACATGCGGCCTCACATAGACCCTAGACATTGGGCCTCACATAGACACTAGACATGGGGCCTCACATAGACCCTAGACTTGGGGCCTCACATAGACCCTAGACATGGGGCCCTACCCTAGACATGGGGCCTCACATAGACCCTAGACATGGGGCCCTACCCTAGACATGGGGCCTCACATAGACCCTAGACATGGGGCCCTACCCTAGACATGGGGCCTCACATAGTTCCTAGACATGGGGCCTCACATAGACCCTAGAAATGGGGCCTCACATAGACCATATACATGCGGCCTCACATAGACCCTAGACATGGGGCCCTACCCTAGACATGGGGCCTCACATAGACCCTAGACATGGGGCCCAACCCTAGACTTGGGGCCTCACATAGACCCTAGACATGGGGCCTCACATAGACCCTAGACATGGGGCCCTACCCTAGACATGGGGCCTCACATAAACCCTAGACATGGGGCCCTACCCTAGACATGGGGCCTCACATAGACCCTAGACATGGGGCCTCACATAGACCCTAGACATGGGGCACTACCCTAGACATGGGGCCCTACCCTAGACATGGGGCCTCACATAGACCCTAGACATGGGGCCCTACCCTAGACATGGGGCCCTACCCTAGACATGGGGCCTCACATAGACCCTAGACATGGGGCCTCACATAGACCCTAGACATGGGGCCCACATAGACACTAGACATGGGGCCTCACATAGACCACAGACATGGGGCCTCACATAGACCACAGACATGGGGCCTCACATAGACCCTAGACATGGGGCCCTACCCTAGACATGGGGCCTCACATAGACCCTAGACATGGGGCCTCACATAGACCCTAGACATGGGGCCCACATAGACACTAGACATGGGGCCTCACATAGACCCTAGACATGGGGCCTCACATAGACCCTAGACATTGGGCCTCACATAGACCCTAGACATGGGGCCTCACTTAGACCCTAGACATGGGGCCTCACATAGACCATAGACATGGGGCCCTACCCTAGACATGGGGCCTCACATAGACCCTAGACATGGGGCCTCACATAGACCCTAGACATGGGGCCTCACATAGACCCTAGACATGGGGCCCTACCCTAGACATGGGGCCTCACATAGACCCTAGACATGGGGCCTCACATAGACCCTAGACATGGGGCCTCACATAGACCCTAGACATGGGGCCCTACCATAGACATGGGGCCTCACATAGACCCTAGACATGGGGCCCAACCCTAGACATGGGGCCTCACATAGACCCTATACATGGGGCCTCACATAGACCCTAGACATGGGGCACTACCCTAGACATGGGGCCCTACCCTAGACATGGGGCCTCACATAGACCCTAGACATGGGGCCCTACCCTAGACATGGGGCCCTACCCTAGACATGGGGCCTCACATAGACCCTAGACATGGGGCCTCACATAGACCCTAGACATGGGGCCCACATAGACACCAGACATGGGGCCTCACATAGACCACAGACATGGGGCCTCACATAGACCACAGACATGGGGCCTCACATAGACCCTAGACATCGGGCCCTACCCTAGACATGGGGCCTCACATAGACCCTAGACATGGGGCCTCACATAGACCCTAGACATGGGGCCCACATAGACACTAGACATGGGGCCTCACATAGACCCTAGACATGGGGCCTCACATAGACCCTAGACATGGGGCCTCACATAGACCCTAGACATGGGGCCTCACATAGACCCTAGACATGGGGCCTCACATAGACCATAGACATGGGGCCCTACCCTAGACATGGGGCCTCACATAGACCCTAGACATGGGGCCCTACCCTAGGCATGGGGCCTCACATAGACACTAGACATGGGGCCTCACATAGACCCTAGACATGGGGCCTCACATAGACCATAGACATGGGGCCTCACATAGACCCTAGACATGGGGCCTCACATAGACCCTAGACATGGGGCCTCACATAGACCCTAGACATGGGGCCTCACATAGACCCTAGACATGGGGCCTCACATAGACCATAGACATGGGGCCTCACATAGACCCTAGACATGGGGCCCAACCCTAGACATGGGGCATCACATAGACCCTAGACATGGGGCCTCAAATAGACCCTAGACATGGGGCCTCACATAGACCCTAGACATGGGGTCTCACATAGACCCTAGACATGGGGCCCTACCATAGACATGGGGCCCTACCATAGACATGGGGCCCTACCCTAGACATGAGGCCCTACCCTAGACATGGGGCCCTACCCTAGACATGGGGCCTCACATAGACCCTAGACATGGGGCCTCATAAGCATGTCAATTTTGAGGATTCATATCCCAAATATCCCAAATATCCCGACATCCCAAATACATCACGTATCTGAATCATCAAATCTGACCAGAACTCTAATAGAAAGCTTGCAAGAATATTTGTTTACAGCCCAGACAAATATCTACACTTTCATATGGCGTCCTGGGGTGGGGGGATTCAAGAATGATGACCATACTAGTTTGAAAACTTTGGGGGAAACTTTGATGAAACTTTTGGAATAATTAGAACGACTAGGAGTAATGTGTGTAGACTGTGTTGTCGGGAAGATATTATAAAACAAATTATATAGTTAATATAGAAACATTAAATTTTATTTTTACCAGTCCGCCACCCCCCCCCCCTTTGGCAAATTTAGACCGCCCCCCCCCCCCCCCCCATCCCAACCCCGGAGAAAAAAAATACTGAAATAAACGCAGCGGAATTGTTGACAGTGAGATTGGGGAGTGTTTTCACAGATGTCTGAATAACAGCAAATCTTAAGTCATGTTTTCATGCACTATTTATGTGATTTTTACAAGCTTTTATTACAAGCTTTTATTTAACTCACTTCCTCGTCAGTCGTCAGTCTGTCTATACGGAAACGCAGGAGTGAAAATTCGGACAGTTCTACTTGACCGATACGATTCACAGTTGGCACGTGAGTCAAGACATGAAGACAATGCAATCTGAAACTAAATTTGACTTAATTGGATGCCTAATTAATTTTTTATGAATTAATAAAAATTTGGACCGAATTAGTAGGCATGTCTAGCCAACCACACCACACGCGTCATCACCTTCAATAGCTGCGCCATCACGTAATGGCTGCGTTCAAAAACCATTGCGCGCCTACTGAACGTGATGTTCAGTAGGCGCGCAATGGTTTTTAGTCATGTAACTCTATTGTAAATAAAACATGTAAAGTACTGAAAAAAAAATTCATAAAAAACGTTTTAATAACAAGCTTTTATGTAACGATGCACTAAAAAGTAGAAAATAAATTATAGACTACTATTTAAATAACTATAAAGAAAAGCGTGGGTGTCTTCCTTAACATTAGTAAAGGTATCCAATAGATACTAAAGTGACCCACGCTTTTCTTTATAGTTATTCAAATTGTAGTCTATAATTTATTTTCTACTTTTTAGTGCATCGTTACATAAAAGCTTGTTATTAAAACGTTTTTTATGAATTTTTTTTAACTCACTTCCTCGTCAGTCTGTCGTCAGTCGTCAGTCTAGACGGAAACGCAGGAGTGAAAATTCGGACAGTTCTACTTGACCGATACGATTCACATTTGGCACGTGGGTCAAGACATGAAGACAATGCAATCTGAAACTAAATTTGACTTAATTGGATGCCTAATTGATTTTTTATGAATTAATTAAAATTTGGACCGAATTAGTAGGCATGTCTAGCCAACCACACCACACGCGTCATCAATAGCTGCGACATCACGACCACGTAATGGCTGCGTTCAAAAACCATTGCGCGCCTACTGAACGTGATATTCAGTAGGCGCGCAATGGTTATTAGTCATGTAACTCTATTGTAGATAAAACATGTAAAGTACTGAAAAAAAAATTCATAAAAAACGTTTTAATAACAAGCTTTTATGTAATGATGCACTAAAAAGTAGAAAATAAATTATAGACTACTATTTAAATAACTATAAAGAAAAGCGTGGGTGTCTTCCTTAACATTAGTAAAGGTATCCAATAGATACTAAAGTGACCCACGTTTTTCTTTATAGTTATTTAAATAGTAGTCTATAATTTATTTTCTACTTTTTAGTGCATCATTACATAAAAGCTTGTTATTAAAACGTTTTTTATGAATTTTTTTTTAATATTTTTTTTTAGTCAAGAAATCTATTGATTGCAATGTTAGTCTGTGATAATCTTTTCCTCAGACATGTTGCCAAATGAGTGTGTAGCTAATTGACACGTCAACAGCTGTTACTCTCGTGAAATCTTCGAGACAGGAGAACAGGTTCATTTAAGTTGTCAGCTGTAGGGGAAGGGGGGGGGGAGGTTGGGCATGCGTGGGCGGAAGCATTTGCCAACTGCTGTCTAGGGAAATAATGACATGACGTTGGCGGCGGAGTTCAGAGTAGAAAAACATAAGACTTTGTCTTTGTCAGACTTTGTACCAGACATTGTCTTTAGCAGACTTTGTACCAGACATTGTCTTTAAGAATCTTTGTAATCGCCAGACTTTCTTTTTCTCGGGTGAAATTCATTACTAAAAGAAAGTCTAATATATTCAAAGACTGCAATATTATAAAATAAAAGCCTTTAGAAATTACTCTTAAAGCATTTTATAAACATTCTAGTTTTTAAAAATCTATTTTAGAAAGATGATAAATATTAAATGGGAAGCCGTCAGAAATCAGTGACGACACAAAATGCGTCTCCTTAACGAACGCTTCAGGTTTGGTAGAGAGCAATGAATGCACTTAAAAACAATTGACCTCTAGTAAAAGGTATAGAATTCTCATAGAAGAAAGCTAAAACTATAAACTTTATGTGACTTTTTTTACATGGCTTCGGTTACTATCTCTAACCAGCCCGCTTACCATCTAAAATCTCTACCCAGCCCACCCACTATCTACCATCTCTACCCCCACGCCCTCCCCCCCCCACCCCCCAATCGTAGTGAAACACGGCTCACTGTCACGTACACGGCTCCTACTTGCACTACGTCACGGCCGGCATCGCCGAGCGCCGGAATCTTCCGGTCAATAGCATGGACAGACACGCACAAGTCTCAGACAGAGTTAATCTGTCGAGTGGGTGCCCATAACTAGGTGACCGCCCTACCTACACCGGCACACTTCGCTAAAATACATGACCCCAACTTTTGGAACTAACTGAAACCTTCGCCAACCCCAGCCCTGCACACACGTCAACCACACCAACCAGTCTAAGACCGGCTTTATCACTGCCTTACTAACAAGCCAACCCTACCCAGCCAACCCAACCCAACCACCTCCGCGAACCCAACTCGTCACAATCTCCCAACTCAGCCACCCCACCCAGAAACATCAAATCGTCATATTCTAGCTCCACCCGCCCACTGAGCTAATCGTACCTATCATCCTATAGCCCCTCCCCGTGCAGTCACTCTCGACCACCAAGCCCCACCCATCATCGCACACCACATTCAATGTAACGCCTCTGTCTCACATTTCCTTATTGTTGTGATTTAATCTCGCTCTAGTCTGGCTCTACAAAGACAAGTTCCAATCTTAAGTTCCACTCCGTTATTCTGGTCGGGGTGTGAAACCAGACTATACAGGGACCAGTACCCATGCACTGAAGTTGTCTAGAACAATCGTCCTTGTTTTAAACTCTGCTCAATAATAAACACTGGTGAAACTAACTATAAACTTAAACACTGTTCATTTTATTAAACGCTTTTTGTTTTGTTGAATTGTTTATTTTGTGGGCGGAAACTCCACAATTTTCTAGTAGTTTATTGGTTTTATGAGTCAGGAGTCCAAAATCCTTCAAAATGGGATGGTGGCCCCTGAAAGGACTAAACTGTAATTTGTGTGGTAGAGTTGCGTTACGGACAGATGAAGTAGAGTTCTGTTTTTTAACCTTGCTATGCGAAGGGATCGTGTATCCAGCTGACTTTACTTTCCCCAACTCAAGTCAGGTACCCATATCTGCTGGGTGGACTCAGTGACTTCCTAGAGACTTGGGTCGGGATGTCGAGACTTTACCCTGACACTCGTGGCATTAAACCTCCACGGTGTGAACAGACTGAGAGGGGGAGTTGGGGTAGGGGGAGTAGTTTTATTTCTTAACAAATTGGATAACACACGACAGACACATCCAATGACGTCACATCATCCTTCAAGAATAGACACGGTCAACCTGACCTCGGGACGGTAAACAATTTAGGAAATCTTTCCCGGCACGTGACATCATTAGCTAATTAAAGCAGGAAAATATTCTCCAGACAGGGGTGTGGGTGGTGCTGTGGGGTGGGGACGCCACCCCCACAGTGAGTGACAGTTATATATCACAGCCGGGTCTTCTGACAAATCATACAGCCTCTCTGTCAGGTTGGGTTGGGTTGACATGCATATATATATATATATATATATATATATATATATATATATATATATATATATATATATATATATAGTATATAAATAGATGAGAAAAGTACAATGAATTAAGATGATGTAACCCAAACTTTTTCATCAGTTGAAATGATCTTAAAAAAGTGTCCGTTAGTACTTGCTAGGTCTGTCTGTCGTCTGCCGCTAAAGTAGCCCTCAGTTACGTCAAGGCAGGAGGGTATATCCGGCTCTTGAGAACTCTCGAGGGAGGAAAAGGGAACAGCCGTCGATGCTGTTCTGGCCTTAGACACGACTATTAAAGTTGACACAAGATGTGGTCCACGTCTCATTTTATTTTAATTAACAGTAGCTATGTACCTTTTGGTTTAGTAATTATTTCTTGTATCTATATCATCGGCAGTGTGTAAAAACCCGCATTCAATAGAGTACCTAGGCAAGGTATGCAACGCCGAAAATGGTCGCCAAATTATGAAATACATCAAATCTCTATCGTATTTCACAGATTTCCTTGTCATTCTAGATAGATCTAATACCCAACAACAAACAGGCAGAGTGTAGAACACACTTTCTCACCAGAACATTACGCCACCTTTGTTAAAGTTTGTGATAGGTTTAGGTTTATTGTTAGGTTTAGGGTTATGTTAAAAAGAAAATTGAGTGGCATTCTAGCCTTCCGTGCTGCAATAAATAGTAAGTGACAACACTTCTGGTTCGTTCATCCTCCCAGTAAAAATTTCTAGATGTTCATTTTGTATTTGTTCTTTCACTTGTTTGACTGTTTGTTTTTTATTAAAGGCTTTTCCAAATTGAGCATCTCACACTTTGCCTGAGCAGAAATTTTCATTCTTTATATTCCTAGGCATTTTTCGTAATGCCTAGGAAATGTATATAACACAACAGATATTTCGTACATTGCCTGGAAACGACAGGAATTTTATACATTGCCTAGGTATACTACAGAACGCCGTTTTTTATCATTTCCGATTATATATATATATATATATATATATATATATATATATATATATATATATATATATATATATATATATATATATATATATATATATATATATATATATATATATATATATATATATATATATATATATATATATATATATATATATATATATATATATATATATATATATATATATATATATATATATGCGTGTGTATGCGAGTCTGTGTGCGTGTGTGTCTGTCTGTGTGTCTGTTTGGCTGTTAGTGTGTCTGTGTGTGTGTCTGTTTGGCTGTGAGCGTGTGTGTCTATGTGTGTGTGTCTGTGTGTCTGTGAGTGTGTCTGTGTGTGTGTCAGTGTGTCTGTGTGTGAAGCAGACATTCTATATACATATCCCACAAATCTTGCGCCACCAAACAGCGCCGTTCAAATTATTTCTTTAAAAAAATTTCCCACACACCACTAATGAGAGCCGTTGCTATGGTTACGCCAGACGCTGCTCCAGATGCCACAATTAAGTTGACGACAATTAAATACAGGAGGGATCTGAGGCATCGTGTAGATCAGGCTAGAGGACCTGTCAGGACAATAGAGGACCTGTGAGGACAATAGAGGACCTTTCAGGACAATAGAGGACCTGACAGGACGATAGAGGACCTGTGAGGATAGTAGAGGACCTGTCGGGACAATAGAGGACCTGTGGGACAATAGAGGACCTGTGAGGACAATAGAGGACCTGACAGGACGATAGAGGACCTGTGAGGATAGTAGAGGACCTGTCGGGACAATAGAGGACCTGTCAGGACAATAGAGGACCTGTCAGGACAATAGAGGACCTGTCAGGACAATAGAGGACCTGTGAGGATAATAGAGGACCTGACAGGACGATAGAGGACCTGTGAGGATAATAGAGGACCTGACAGGACGATAGAGGACCTGTGAGGATAGTAGAGGACCTGTCAGGACAATAGAGGACCTGTCAGGACAATAGAGGACCTGTCAGGACAATTGAGGACAATAGAGGACATGTGAGGACAATAGAGGACCTGTGAGGACAATAGAGGACCTGTCAGGACAATAGAGGACAATAGAGGACCTGTGAGGACAATAGAGGACCTGTCAGGACAATAGAGGACCTGTCAGGACAATAGAGGACCTGTCAGGACAATTGAGGACAATAGAGGACATGTGAGGACAATAGAGGACCTGTGAGGACAATAGAGGACCTGTCAGGACAATAGAGGACAATAGAGGACATGTGAGGGCAATAGAGGACCTGTCAGGACAATAGAGGACCTGTGAGGACAATAGAGAACCTGTGAGGACAATAGAGGACCTGTCAGGACAATAGAGGACCTGTCAGGACAATAGAGGACCTGTCAGGACAATAGAGGACCTGTCAGGACAATTGAGGACAATAGAGGACATGTGAGGACAATAGAGGACCTGTGAGGACAATAGAGGACCTGTCA
Source organism: Physella acuta (assembly GCF_028476545.2). NCBI lineage: Eukaryota > Metazoa > Mollusca > Gastropoda > Physidae > Physella > Physella acuta. The sequence goes on along the minus strand of NW_026731953.1, from coordinate 492,021 downwards.
GGACAATAGAGGACAATAGAGGACCTGTGAGGGCAATAGAGGACCTGTCAGGAAAATAGAGGACCTGTGAGGACAATAGAGGACCTGTCAGGACAATAGAGGTCCTGTGAGGGCAATAGAGGGCCTGTCAGGACAATAGAGGACCTGTGAGGACAATAGAGGACCTGTCAGGACAATAGAGGACCTGTGAGGACAATAGAGGACCTGTCAGGACAATAGAGGACCTGTCAGGACAATAGAGGACATGTGAGGACAATAGAGGACCTGTGAGGATAATAGAGGACCTGTGAGGACAATAGAGGACAATAGAGGACATGTGAGGACAATAGAGGACCTGTGAGGATAATAGAGGACCTGTGAGGACAATAGAGGACCTGTCAGGACAATAGAGGACCTGTCATGACAATAGAGGACCTATCAGGACAATAGAGGACAATAGAGGACCTGTGAGGACAATAGAGGACCTGTCAGGACAATAGAGGACCTGTCAGGACAATAGAGGACAATAGAGGACATGTGAGGGCAATAGAGGACCTGTCAGGACAATAGAGGACCTGTGAGGACAATAGAGGACCTGTCAGGACAATAGAGGACCTGTGAGGACAATAGAGGACCTGTGAGGACAATAGAGGACAATAGAGGACATGTGAGGGCAATAGAGGACCTGTCAGGACAATAGAGGACCTGTGAGGACAATAGAGGACCTGTCAGGACAATAGAGGACCTGTCAGGACAATAGAGGACCTGTCAGGACAATAGAGGACAATAGAGGACATGTGAGGGCAATAGAGGACCTGTCAGGACAATAGAGGACCTGTCAGGACAATAGAGGACCTGTCAGGACAATAGAGGACCTGTCAGGACAATAGAGGACAATAGAGGACATGTGAGGACAATAGAGGACCTGTCATGACAATAGAGGACAATAGAGGACATGTGAGGACAATAGAGGACCTGTCAGGACAATAGAGGACAATAGAGGACATGTGAGGACAATAGAGGACCTGTGAGGACAATAGAGGACCTGTCAGGACAATAGAGGACCTGTCAGGACAACAGAGGACCTGTGAGGACAATATTGGACCTGCCGAGACAGTGGTGTGAACATACTAAGCCACGTCTCACGTTATGGGTGGGGGTTTGAACAGGCACCAAATAAATCATACCGTCGTTTATCAGAGCCATGTATTGATATACACATTTTATTTTTAAAACGATACAATCTTAACATTTTGAAATCTGCTACATTTACACTTGATATTTTTATAAGACATCACAAGATAAATTAATTCGCTTCTTCCAGCCACTAAGATTAGCACCAACCCTACCTACACTCCACCCATACCCAACCCTACCTACACTCCACCCATACCCAACCCTACCTACACTCCACCCATACCCAACCCTACCTACACTCTACCCATACCCAACCCTACCTACACTCCACCCATACCCAACCCTACCTACACTCTACCCATACCCAACCCTACCTACACTCCACCCATACCCTGTTCACACCAACCCCTAATTAAAATACGACACGTCTTAGAATTGTCTAGACCACCAGCACCAGGTTATAGAAAACGACATTGATAAACTAAACCACTAAGAAAACGACATTGATAAACTAAACCACTAACAAAACGACATTGATAAACTAAACCACTAAGAAAATGACATTGATAAACTAAACCACTAAGAAAACGACATTGATAAACTAAACCCCTAAGAAAACGACATTGATAAACTAAACCACTAAGAAAACGACATTGATTACATCATCTTTAATTACTCGAAGTTTTCTATCCACACACTTATTGTGTAGCCGGCATGTGTGTTGTGTGGGCTTTCTTCTACCAACCAGCTTAAGTAGCTTTAATTAGCTTTCACAATAAATATTTACCTTGAAATTATTATTTTATTTGACTTGAATTTCGTAACACTTCATAGGTTTAATACGTTGACCTTTTGACCCTTGAATTAACTACAATTTAACAAACAACTTTCAACAAAACCTTAAAACGGTTCAACTTTATTTGGTTCACTGATGGTCTTCGTTCAGTAATTATTTTTTTTATTTACGAAGTAATTAAAAACATAATTAATCAGACTTTTTTTGCCAACCCACGTTCTCCGCCCCATTTATATCCCCACCCCCCTCCCCCCCACCCCTCACCCCACGCCTAGCTAATGACGATAATGAGTTTAAAAACATTCCCAGCTTTCATGGTGATTAAGTTTGGTGCAAGAAGGCGAGGGAATTAAAACACGTCTATCGTAGGCAGGTAAAGCAGATGTAACCTGTTGCTATGGCAACACACAAGAAGGATTAGGCCAGCCACACAATGACACACACAGCCACACAATGACACACACACAGCCACACAATGACACACACAGCCACACAATGACACACACAGCCACACAATGACACAAATACACACAGCCACACAATGACACACACAATGACACACACAATGACACACATCCACACAATGACACCCAGCCACACAATGACACACATACACACCAAGCCACACAATAACACACACAGCCACAGACGGCAGCCACACAACGACAAGGTCCACCAAACTGATACTTTTGGAAACAAAAAGATGGGGCTTTATAAAATGTCTTATTTTTATTATTACAAGCTTTTATTTAACTCGCTTCCTCTGTCGTCAGTCGCCAGTCGTCAGTCTGTCTAGATCGAAATGCTGGAGTGAAAATTCGGACACTTCTACTTGACCGATACGATTTACATTTGGCACGTGGGTCAAGACATGAAGACAATGCAATCTGAAATTAAATTTGACTTCATTGGATGCCTAATTAATTTTTTATGAATTAATTAAAATTTGGACTGAATCAATAGGCATGTCTATCCAACCACACCACACGCGTCATCACGTTCAATAGCTGCGCCATCACCTTCAGTAGGCGCGCCATCACGTTCAGTAGGCGCGCAATGGTTTTTCCCACGTTTTCTTTAACTTGCTTTCTCTGTCTGTTTTTCCAATCCAATCTTGCGATCGAAATTAGCTAGCGCTGAAATTTTCAGGGAAGCTTTCTTTTGGATGACCATAGAATATTCAATTGTTATTATTACTAAATTGATCAATGGAAACATTTTATTGAGCATTTTAGACCGCTATATAATCTATATATTATATAATTCTCCTCTGCGAGCCATTAGAAAAAAACCCAGCGACGCGTAGCTAGCCTCTCTCTTGCCGCGCGCAGTGAAGCGAACGATCCCAAGTCGCGACAGGCTTAGGGGCAGATAATTTAGTTTTAACCGACTTTAAACTTACAGGAGGTAACTATTACCACTGGTGGCCAGTTTGGGGGAGACGATATGGTCGAGTGGTTGGGCACACGATTGCTATGGGGCTATCCCACTCGGCGCGGGTTCAAATCTATGTGTTCTAGTCAGTAACGTATTCACACAACGTGTTTTTTACGAGTTGTCTTTTTACTAGACTTTAATGCTATACAACTTTTACGAGATTTTAATGCAAACAAACAGACAAAGACTAAAAAGTAGAAAATAATAATCATTAAAAAGTTTTTAAAAACCCACGTTTTCTGATTGAACTAAAAAGTAGAAAATAAATGCTATACATCACAATAATGCAAGCGATCACTCTACTATAAGCGATCAAAAACGTGGGGCGCCGTGATTTTCTTACAGTTTCTAATACTGTTGACTCTCTACAAGCTCCCTAATAAAAGTCAATAGTATTATCTAATCAATAGTAATATAACTTTTACTTCGGCGCCCCACGTTTTTGATCGCTTATAGTAGAGTGATCGCTTGCATTATTGTAATGTATAGCATTTATTTTCTACTTTTTAGTTCAATCAGAAAACGTGGTTTTTTAAAAACTTTTTTAATGATTATTATTAGTCATGTAACTCTATTGTAAATAAAACATGTAAAGTACTGAAAAAAAATTTCATAAAAAAACGTTTTAATAACAAGCTTTTATGTAATAATGCACTAAAAAGTAGAAAATAAATTATAGACTACTATTTAAATAACTATAAAGAAAAGCGCGGGTCACTTTAGTATCTATTGGATACCTTTACTAATATTAAGGAAGACACCCACGCTTTTCTTTATAGTTATTTAAATAGTAGTCTATAATTTATTTTCTACTTTTTAGTGCATTATTACATAAAAGCTTGTTATTAAAACGTTTTTATGAAAAAATTTTACAAGCTTTTATTTAGTTCGCAACTTCTATTTGTTTTGTTTATAGATTTATGGCAAATCTTGTAACTCAATTTTAACGCATTTTCAATGCAGCGATTTCGTTCAAACTTTACGGATACGTTTCATTTCGATGACAATACAACTAAATCTATTTTTTAATTTAATTAGATGTATGATTAGTCATTAAAAATTAATTAAACGGTTTTGAAACTAATGGGAAATAACAGACTTAAATCACTCTATAGATTACAATGTGGAGGTTGAATGGATGATACATGGGGTACAAGAAAAACGATTATATGATTAAGTACCTGATGGGAAATAGATGATTATTTAATTACGGGGTGCGGGGTGGGCGAGTGGTTGATTGGATTACATAACCCGATTGCCGTTACGTCATAGCCCTAACGTGTTTAACACGGATTGTCCAATCGTCGTCCGGTGTTTGAACGTGATCGCTGGGCCGCGCCTCCACATTCGGGCCACCGGTTCTGGCGAGTGATCCGGCAGATCTGACGGATAAACGTGTCGTTTAAGTGCTAGACGGTCAGAGTTTGAAGCGACGATGGTATATTTATCAAGTAGAGCCCGTCAAGCGAGAAGACGACCGGGAGGGTGGGGGCGAGGGGGTGGGGCGGACTAAAATGTAGCTAGGAGCTGTCTGGAAGAAAATTGCACCAAGTGAAGAGGTCGTCGAGATGGATTTAATGGTGGTTAAAGAAAGCGGAATTGCTGGCCTTGATTTTAGAAAATAAATTAAGTAGTTTTTGCATTAACCCTTTTGGGGTGAAGCTATAAAAGTTGGACTGAATAGCGTTCTGCTATTTAAAGATTTCATGAAATTAGATGCATTCAAAGCAAGTGTTATTTAAATGCAAATTAAATTATGAAAACATTTTTAATGAGATCCACTGAAGTAGGTTTACGTCCCCCATATAAGACAGTCCATTAGGATCAAAGGTGTGGTTAACTTGTGGTCAGTTTTAGGTGTCATAACTTCCTGACTTCATTTTATATCAAATATATGGTTGTATTATAGCTGTATGTATGGTTGCAGGTTTAGAAACATGTATGTAAGTATGCTGTATGTATAGGGCTGGTAAGTAGGTCACCAACCAGTTCTATGGCTCATGCAGTTTTTATTGAGCCGTAGAACTGGTTGGTGACCTACTTACCAGCCCTATAGATGCGACTAGTTGTTGTAAGTATCGCTATGAACAAGACCATCCACGAATGTATTTCCGTTAGAAATATCGAGCTATTATCTTAAAGAAAAAATCACAGTGTATGACAACAACCTTAATTCTGATGAAGCTATTTTAAATCTTCGATTTCTCCCAAAAAAAATGGACAGGGATATTGGCCTATATTTTTTATGTTTATTGGCTTTATCTCTGACATGTTTTTTTTTCTTTTATTTATAAAAAAAATCAACACCGCTTATTTAATGGAAATATATTTGTAGATAAATCTCCCCATCTCCCGTCTGTTCGCTCTATACTCATTTACAGCCTGGTAAATCAAATAGCGTCACACGTAAAACGTCAGCAGCAGCATCTAGAAACATGATCAGTCAACCTATGGTCAACAAAGTTTGTCAAGTTCCGGTCAACAAAGTTTGTCAAGTTCCGGTCAACAAAGTTTGTCCAGTTCCGGTCAACAAAGATTGTCAAGTTCCGGTCAAGAGACAGATGAGTTGTGACAAAGTTCCGGAGATCTCACAGAAGAAGCTATTGCCCACGTAGCTACCCAGCTGAAAGTCTTTAATGTGTTTCTAATGGCCGATCTCCTTTAAAATGCCAGTGCAAAACGTAGGGTTTGCTTGGCTCCCGGCTCTAGGGAAAAGTTTCGTTGACTCTGAGTTTAGTGTCAAAGTCTGTTTAATGAAGTGGACGGGAGAAAATAGCCTGCACACGAATCGATTAAGAGAAGATTAGTTTAGATGGATGAGACTTTGTTGGCGCGTGTTGGATAGTTATTTTCTTGGAGCTGTAGACAATATAATTGGTCGAATTTTGTTGAGTGATTTGGGATTTGGATGATGGATTTAGTGGATGATTCGGGTGGTGGAGTTAGTGGAGTGGTTGGGCCGGTGAATTTAGTGGAGTGGTTTTTATGGTAAATTAGCGGAGTAATTTGATAGATTACTTTAACGGAGTTTGTGAAAGTAGAAAAAATGTGTTTAAAAATGTAATTTAACTGTAACGAGATCATCAAATTCTGATTTGCCTACGGCTGAGCTACAAAACTTGATGATTGAAAGATATTGAGCTACAAAACTTGATGATTGAAAAGATATTGAGCTACAAAACTTGATGATTGAAAAGATATTGAGCTACAAAACTTGATGATTGAAAAGATATTGAGCTACAGAACTTGATGATTGAAAAGATATTGAGCTAAAAAACTTGATGATTGAAAAGATATTGAGCTAAAAAACTTGATGATTGAAAAGATATTGAGCTACAAAACTTGATGATTGAAAAGATCTTGAGCTACAAAACTTGATGATTGAAAAGATCTTGAGCTACATATATTGGAGGTGGGAGGAGTGGCACATTATGCAGAGTCTGTTGGATATTAGAGGTGGGGGTGCACAGGGTCCCATTAGATATTGGAGGTGGGGGGGGGTGGTGGCACAGGGTCCCATTAGATATTGGAGATGAGGAGAGTGGAAAAGGGTCACATAAGACACCGGCATCCAGCCCTGCAATTCTGCTAAAGCAACACAGTGGTATGTGGGACATGAGATCTACTTTACTGAGACATACCCTCATAAGACCCTCATAGTGTATTGTGGGGAGTATGAGACCCACACCCATGAGACCCTCATAGTGTATTTTGGGGAGTATGAGACCTACAATTATGAGTGACTACCTGAGAGAGAAAAATCGCCCAACAAACCAAGACAACAGGACAGACTAGAGTCCTTGAGGACCAGGACAACAGGACAGACTAGAGTCCCTAAGAACCAGGCTACACGATGACAGTAGTAGAGCAACGCCCGGGTAAAGATCGTCTGCTGTCCTTTTGTCGAGGTCCTAGTCCATGCCAGGCTAGACATGAACACACCCTGGCAGGAACGATAATTTGGTAATTGTCGCCTTTTGGAGTCAAACATTAGGAGAGTTATCACTCCTGCCAACACATGTAAGCATCAGATTTAGAATTGATAAATAGGATTATCACTGGGCTGATCACATCTACACAACGTGAGTGTCAAGAAACAGAGCAGACTGACCAGATCAAATTTAAACAAACAATGCCAATTTTAAACTCGTCTATGTGGCACGTCTGCCCAATAAGCCGCAGACGTCTCAAGTAAATAAAAGATAATCTGACAAGTATTTCTTTATGGCCTTGTTTGGTCTTTTGTTTAATTGTTATTTGAGTGTTTCTTGTTAGTGGGTTTCAGTGTTTGAGTTTGTGTGTTTAGGTGGTGTGTTTTTGTGTGTTTAGGTGGTGTGGTTTTATGATAATTTGTCGATTATCATGTCTGTAAATTTGGTTTGTTTGTTTGTTTGTCTGTGTGTTTATTGTCTCGTCTGTATCTTTCCATGTGTGATATTTCGTATGTGATGAAGTGTGTGTTTGTGTACTCCTGTGTGTTTGTTTATGTGTATGTTTGTTTGTTTCCTTCCTAGCCTGAACCAGCCGTGAGTCTGGTGCTTGTCCACTGTATAGCCGGCAGACGATGAGCAGACGGGTGGAGAAAAATACCGTTCGTCTCTATCTGTTGTTTTTCTATTTGGACGGACCGGTGGATTGATGTTTGCGGGTTCTCAACTTTAAAGGATGGCTGGCGCCCCCCCCCCCCCCCCCCCGAGTCTGGCACTGATTGATATAGAAAACTCAAGAACCCCAAATTAAAAAAATATTTGTTTTAATCCGCCAACGTTTACAATGAAAGAAATGAGTGAGTTTTTGCAAAAAAAAATTCTGAATTTATTAGGATAAAAAGGCACTCATAGGTTTTTATCAGCATGTGTTTGTTTACAGTAAGTAAGGGTTTAACATTTTGATTACCCTTAAATTATGTCTCACTGATTAAAATAAAATGTAATTGCTTTTCCGTTTTTTGAAAAAAATAAACAGTAGGCCAGTGTTGAAATAGTTTTCAATTTTAAAAATGTGAAATCTTTGACAAAGCTGTTTGTTCGTTTAAATTGTCCAGCGTGAAAAAAATGGCGTGGGAAAGTGAGGGAGGTTGTGTGGCCTCGGGGTGGATGCTGAGTTGATGTGTTGGTTTAAGGCCCAGTTTGTGGCCAGATGTTTGGGAAATTAATGGCCAAAAAAGGAAAAACAGAGTGGCCACACGGGAGGACACACACAGCGACCATGGAACGACGGCAACTATACACATTGTGGGGCCCAGAAATATGACATAATGTCACACATTGTGAAATATGAGATTACTGACTACTCTAGCAGGTTTGTATGCAGATGTCCAGACGACATCCTACACTGAGGGTTACGTAATCTGTGGAATACAACGTTTCTAGACACGTGTTAAAGCTGAGATGGACTTTATCGTAACAATCTCGCGTATGATGCCACACTGCATCAGGAAAACATCCGAACAAAAATGTTTTTATCAAATTTGTCAGGGCCAGAAAAACAGAAATGTTATTTTAACTTTATTTTACTTGTTTATTTTCTAAATAGATTTGATTTATCTTAATTTACATTATTTTTTACATGTATTTTTTCGAATGTATTTGATTACATTTTACGCTATAGAAAAAAATCGTGTTGAATGGCGTCGTCTATCAAATGTGTTAGATACGTTAGCTCTCTTGTATGGTATAGTGAATATAACTTAGAACCAGTTACACTTTTATCTACACATGACATAACGTTTCACTTGAACTTGACATCAAAACTACATCTAGACTTGACATCAGTCAATTTTAATTTTATATTTACCTCCCTTGAAATGTTTATTTCTATACAACAAATAGTTTAATCCACTGAAGTCGAATTTCATGAGGAGTAAACAATGGACAGGTAGTAGACTATAATGAAGCCTTAAAATGTGTGGTTTAAATACACGTATAGCGACATCGTTTGTAAGGTTATTAGCTACTGCATCTGGTGTAACTTTCCTCATTTATCTCCCCGCGTGTAAATCCATTTACTTATCACTTAACAAATTTCCCACCTTAAGTAACTTTCTACAGTTAACTCCCCTTATATAATACTCATCGAATAGCTTCCCATTTGTAACATTCTACAGTTACCACCCATTGTGTAACACTGATCGAATAGCCTCCCTTACGTAACATTCCCCATTCCCGCCTAATGTAATTCCCACTAGACACGACACTGCTGAAGAAATAAAACAAAATTAATTCCCGCAGTAACGAAGCAAGCGCTCCACTCGCCCAGATATACTTGTGAGAGCTAGTAACGTCTGCTGCTTCACTCAGGCTAGGTTAGGCCTGTCTCTTTATAACAACGTGAAATATCCAGAAGATATAAAAAATGTTGGTGAAAAATTGGTGTGTCGTGATGATGAGGGCAGGCGGACATTTCAACATTCTAACAACCAGCTAACAACGAACAAGTCACTAAACACACTGCTAAACAGCCACCAACACACCTAACAACACAACCACCAACACAACCACCAACAAACCAACAAACAACATCAACACACCAACAAACGTCATCCCCAAACGACACTCAACATCACGAATACATCACCATCCAGCGAAGACATGAGACGGATCAGAAATGTTTCAAACATCAAAATGTCAATAATCAGATACTAAACATCATCAATATAACGACTACACGAGAAGAATCAGAAATCCTTCAAACATCAGGACATCAATAATCAGAACTCCACCAAATATTAGAATACCAGACAGTTTTTAAAAGCTTTTATTTAGGTCTGGGAATTTTTTAAAATTCTCCAGGCGAGTTAATGCATCTTTGTTCTGCCATTGATTCAGCGCGACTAATATAAGCCTTTGTTTCAAATGTGTGCTTCTTTTGTTCTAGATATGTGACACAATTGCACTAAGCTTGTTCTAGATATGTGACACACATGCACCAATCTTGTTCTAAATAGGTAACACACATCATACACCAAACTTGTTCTAGATAGGTGACACAAGTGCACCAAACTTGTTCTAGAAAGGTTTCATACATGCACCAATCTTGTTCTAGATAGGTGACACCAAACGTACTGTAGATAGGTGACACACATACACCAAACTTGTTGAGGAGATAGGAGCGAAAACTATAAAGAAAATTACACGAATTACGACCCATTAAGTATAGTACACTGAGGCTTGATATAGCTGAAGTCCATCAAGATCTGTCACAAAACTTCACTCTATATGACGTTCTTAGACCACCACTGTCTAATTTTAAAGGAAACATCACTTTATACTTTTGGTGTCACCCGGTTCCTACCTCCACCATGTTAAGATACTGACGCCCACCGAAAGAACGACATAACCAACTCAACATAGACAGTGGGTGACCAGATCTCACTCAAATAGACCACAGGGGATATCTAACTGGATGTCTAAGTGAGACAGATATTGTCTGGTGATTTAGATAGACATCTAGACTCTATATTTTGTTTTTGTTGTAGAAAACTAACGCCAGGTCCCAGTTGTGTAATTTAAAAAGGTTATTGGATACATGCTGGTACACTCATAGTATGCTCGTCCAGGTAATCACGGATGTGTAAGCTCCCCCCCCCCCACACACACAAATAACCACGCCCCTTACCCCAAGCCCATGTAACGAAGCATCTGTAAGCTCCAATCATATAAAGACCCCCCCCCTCCCCACACACACACTTCATACACCTAGCATATGCGCTCCCATCACATAAAGACCCCCCCCCCCCCCCACACCCCGTACCATATGCGTGCCCAGCTCACCACCCATCCGTAAGCTCCCCTCACATAAAGTAGAGAGTCGCCACACCGAGCTGATGTTCTTATGGCAGCAATTATGAATGGACGACACACGATTCCAGCCTTGACTGCAGCCCCACCCCCGGGATGGCATCTTTCCCCCCCCCCCCTAAGCTACTTATCGTGTAAGAACGTTTAACGGTTGGGGGACAAGACCGAACCAGAGTGGATTCAGATGAAAATCACAATGGAAAGATTTTTTTTAGTTCGTCATTTGCGAGTTACAGATAAAAATCAAAACAGCTCTAGAACGTTAATTAATATCGATCTACAAATCGTTAATTGAACGATTTGTTTTGATACATCTTTTTCCCTTAGCATTTTTTTTTTATAAACTTAGATTTCAGAAAGTCAAGACCTTTGAAAGTTAGAAAGTATTAATTACTTAATCAATTAAACATGTAATTAAAGTATGGAGAAATTTTCGGCAGTTTGATTAACGGGTTGTTTTTACATAATGACTTCAGATTATAAGCCTCCAAAAAAAAAATAAAAAATAAAAATAACGGAAACAAAAATTCAACTTACCTAATACTTTTTAAACCATTTTAGGAAATCGCACCAAGTCCCCAGAAAATTACCGAATAAATCCAAACATTAATTTCCAGGTGTCATAATTTAATTGTTGATTAGTCCAGCGGTATGAAAAACAAAACACCCGTGGAGCTCAAGTCCGCGAGAGCGCCAAATTCGGTCGTCTGCTAGACAACGATGGCACGGTTGGACGCCCCGTGAGCTGGCCAACATGCGCGGCGGCCACCATGTGACGCGCGGCCAGCCGACAGTCGCATCATGTCGTGAGGGGAGATCACTGGGGTTTTCACGTCTGCAGACTTCTGAGCATCGACCCATCGGGAAATATTCAAATAAAATAAACCCAAGTGTAGGCCTATTTTATGATCTCGTCAAATAAAAGTGAAAAGCTGATACGTAAGACACACTTAAGATTGCTGTATTACAAAACAATAGAACTCAAATGTAAAAGCTCCGTTTTTTCTGTAGCTAAGCTCAACAACGTCACTCTAATTTATGTTTCAAATGTTGCTTGTTACACGGTACGGTTTGATTACCGGATGTGTCGCTCTTTGTTGTAACACGGCAAAAACAGAAAAATAAATAAACATCCCGCTGAACTTAACTCACCAACTTTCTAGCACAGGTGTTTGGTCAGCTCACGAGCGCGCGGTGATTTTCTAAATGGTTATTTAGGTCACAACTGGTTATTTTTGGTGACACATTTATGTTAATTATTAGGGTTACAAATGCACAATACACACCTCAGCTATGTTGTTAAATATAAACGTTTAACTCGCTAATAAATAAAATAAACCAATATTATGTGTGGGGACCCTACGTGAGAAATGAAAGGGGAGGGTAAAAAACGATTTTGGTTTGAGAACACACTCACACTAATCTAAAGCTTTGCAACAATTATCCTAAAGAATACAAATTTGTATAGTAGTTAGTAGTCCTACCTTTATTTTGGTCCAGCTAACTGGGTAACACTTGACACATATTTAATATGCAATGAGCGTCGAGATCTGTAGTCCCATTAGGCTAGAGAACATGATCCGTAGTCCCATTAGGCTAGAGAACATGATTCGTAGTCCATTAGGCTAGAGAACATGGTCCGTAGGCTAGACAAGAAAGATATGTAGCCCCCATTATGTCAGTGTACTAAATCGCACTTGGCTAAGAACCATTGTTTAAATGATCATGTGACTAGCTTTGTGGGACCTGTGTAATTAAGGTAGATCTAATTACAAGGATATATTATTGACTTGATGTTGCCACACTGTAGTGAAGACAGACGTTGTTCACGTCAGAAATACATTCTTTTATGAGTTCTATTATCTAAGGGAAGTAACAGATAATACATTTGTTTTTCTTTAAAAAAAACTTATTGTTACCTCCCTGCAATTTTTTGAAAACTATGAGTAAAATTGTTTTGTTTCTCAACAAATGGTATTTTAATACCTTCACTTTTAGCGAACTCTCTGCTTGTTGAACTGATAGTGCACAGCTTTCCCATCTTTTTGTATAGTTTCCCAGGACCACTCTATAAATGCTGGTTTTGTTGATCCAATTAAAGCCCCCTCCTATAGTATGACTTACACAAGAATCAGCTGTATTTGCAGTAGCCTCCAAAGTTGAAAATTGAAATTTTAATGTGTTGCCCCCCCCCCCTCCCTCCCAAGTAAAATGTGAATTTTTTACTGTAGTCGAACACTGATGTAACAAACTTAGTCAGGAGTAGATGCTGTAGTATCCTAAGGCAATAACAGTACAGCGTAAAGCACTGGATGGACAAGTTCATGTCTTGTTCAAGAATGTCCATTGGACAAGTTTATGTCTAGTTCAAGAATGTCCATTGGACAAGTTTATGTCTAGTTCAAGAATGACCATTGGACAAGTTTATGTCTAGTTCAAGAATGACCATTCATACAAAATATTTAGCGAATAGGAATATTTTATTCAACAACAAAAAAAAAAACAGAAAAAAAAACCACAATAGTGCAAAAAAAATTTCATGTTAAATTAGCATTGTAAATAAATCAATTGGCATGCATGCATGGCGCAACACTAAAACTGTTCACAAGATGAGCAAAATGTCCTTCTACAGCTTTAAGACAACACCAACAGGAATAACTGGCTACCCAGTCTGATACAACTTTCAGACAACACCAACTGGCTACCCAGTCTGATACAACTTTCAGACAACACCAACTGGCTACCCAGTCTGATACAACTTTCAGACAACACCAACTGGCTACCCAGTCTGATACAGCTTTAAGACAACACCAACTGGCTACCCAGTCTGATACAGCTTTAAGACAACACCAACTGGCTACCCAGCCTGATACAGCTTTAAGACAACACCAACTGGCTACCCAGTCTGATAAAACTTTCAGACAACACCAACTGGCTACCCAGTCTGATACAACTTTCAGACAACACCAACTGGCTACCCAGTCCGATACAACTTTCAGACAACACCAACTGGCTACCCAGTCTGATCAACTTTCAGACAACACCAACTGGCTACCCAGTCTGATACAGCTTTAAGACAACACCAACTGGCTACCCAGTCTGATAAAACTTTCAGACAACACCAACTGGCTACCCAGTCTGATACAACTTTCAGACAACACCAACTGGCTACCCAGTCCGATACAACTTTCAGACAACACCAACTGGCTACCCAGTCCGATACAACTTTCAGACAACACCAACTGGCTACCCAGTCCGATACAACTTTCAGACAACACCAACTGGCTACCCAGTCCGATACAACTTTCAGACAACACCAACTGGAATAACTGGCTACCCAGTCTGATACTACTTTCAGACAACACCAACTGGCTACTCAGTCTGATACAACTTTCAGACAACACCAACTGGCTACCCAGTCTGATCAACTTTCAGACAACACCAACTGGCTACCCAGTCTGATACAACTTTCAGACAACACCAACTGGCTACCCAGTCTGATACAACTTTCAGACAACACCAACTGGCTACCCAGTCTGATCAACTTTCAGACAACACCAACAGGAACAACTGGCTACCCAGACTGAGTTTTAAAAAATCATTTAAAACCTTTTGTTTGATTATGACCTGTTGTCCCCCTTAATAAATCCTTCAACAGATAGACAATCTAAAGTTCCATTGCAGCAACAGAATTTTAAATAGATGGGAATTTATACTTGTAATGCTAGTGGTGGCATCTACTGAAATAGACTAATATAATTTTGGGACTGATATCTTACTCTAGTAAGATATTTTACTCTCACACCCCCCCCCCCCCCACATAATGCTGAAAGGTACACACATTGTATGGTAAAACAAAACAAATTCTACCACACTACTTAAAAGTCATTAAATTATCAGTCAAGTCAGCTCTGTTTCACCTACTCAGTAAGACATCAGTGGGTGTATGAAGACAATATTTTCTCTCTAATGCACCACTGGTCTAGTGTGTCAGTTTCCTGCTGCAACAGTCCATAGTTTAATCTCAATCTACATGGAATATTTTTGACAACTGCACAGTTTTTTGTTATCTGTGAATATTTCCTCTAGGCTATAACTACAAGATTACTTTAATTCCAGGGAGCATAACCCTACTCACACGTTCAGGGGACATAATCCTGCCCTACCCAACCAACTAAATAAATAATGATTCTTTTTTTTTGTCACTTCTAATATCAAGTCTCATCAAAGCACTAAAATTTTTAACATCCTGTACTTAACCAAATTAACTTTTAAAAATAAGAGACAAAACATAAATAAGTGTATACATAAAAATTAAACTGTTTTCAGAAATATCACTGTATTTACACACGTCACAAATAAATTAAAACAGTCTTACAAAACACAACCTAATAGCGTCATGTTTTTAACCAATCTAAAGTCATGAACATAATATTTTGTCAAATCTTGTTTAAATAACCTAATTTCATCAATACAAAATAAAGTTATTCATTTATTTAAACAACCTAACGATATCAAATCAAGTCAGACGTTTGTTATCATCCTAACGTCATAAATTTATTTAGTCAGATCCTATTACGTCATTAACATAAACTTACGTCATAAGTTTTTAAATCACAGAAAAACTGACTAAAATAAGGAACAAAAATAATATCATAATGGAGGGGTATAACTAAAGTATAAGACCACAATCAAAGTCATTGTTTGACTTCATAGTTCCACAATTGTATTACATTCATTATAAACCTATTACTTGGATGACTACTTTACATCAAGCCATTCCTTGTTCCTCAGTACTGGGTTCTGATGTCAGTTCAGCACTGTACAGCCTACAGTTTTCCAATAGAATGGTATGACAAGATATTATGGAATGTAAATTTGGAGTGAAACTTCTACCTGGCCAGCTCTAGAAATAAACCTGATTGGTTGAAGCTGAATCCTTTAAAACTGTTTCAAAATACACTTCATCAAAAGAAACAATAATTTAGCCTGGAGATTAAAACTAAACTAGATCGTAAGGAATAATATGCATCCAGCTGACTTAAACATCTATCAAAGTTTGAACAACAAATCATGGCAAGAGTTGTCTCGGCTTGTCAAGGTGATTTCATTATTTAAATTACCAACACAGCTTCGTAAATACTTGATTTCAGTGTATATAAAAATGTCAAATTTGTAGAATAATGTGATCAATTATTGATCTGAATACTAGTGACACTCCTCAGCCATGCCACTACCAATGTGTCGCTGGTTTAAGAGTTTAACCAGTCTGCCTCTCTCAGGCACAGAGTGGAATGAAGGAAGGAATAAACATCTGTTGAGAGATGGCTAAAAATTGCTGTCATGTTTCTAGCCCTGGACATGACCTGATTAATCTTTAACGGTCTCCTGGGGACATGACCAAATAAATCCTAGCTTGTTCCTAGACTAACAGATTGCTCCAAGAGGGAGCTAAACCTCGAGAGCGTCAAGTGGTTTAAGGAAGTGGTTACTGAGCCTCTCAAATATTCTGTCAAGCGGCAATAAATTCTAAACACTAAAAGCAAATTGAGATTTGTAACTGAAGTAAAAAATAAAATATCTGCAGCCACTTGTTCAAACTGGAAAGTCAAAAGAGACAACACACAACAACAATATGGAACACATCCCAACAGTGAACTCGACACTCCGACTCCGGGGGAAATAAACCGTCCATGTTCATATAAATTGATCTTGTTAAGGATTCCTTTTAATTTCATTAGTCCATGTTTGATTTGAACCAAAATTTTTGCCGTGGTCAACAGGAAAACAATTGAGATTTGCCAGAATTGCAGTTAGAAGTTTGAGGCAACCATCCTGTCTGAGAACTGTCAGCCATGATATGCATGCAATCCAACGCGTCGCAATAAGATGAACAAGTCAGTGAGTGATGAAATACTGGAAATCTGGAGCTAGGTGTTGACATGTAACCATAGCAACACCCCTCCCTCCCCCATTCACTCCACCCTGAGCAGCAGGGCATGCAGCATGGTGGACCCCCGCTCTTTGGTCACCCAGTCAATCTCACAGTTTTTAAAGTGGGGGTCCACCTGGGCCTTGTCCTCCTCCACCTGCGGTATCACCTTGTACGAGCCTGGCTTCACCCACACCTGGAATGCTGCGCGACACTCGTAGGTCTTTTTGGTCTTTGGATCACAGAATCTGGTGAGGAAATTTTGTAAGGCTTATGACTGAGGTCAATACATTAGATTACAGAATCTGGTGAGGTATTAAGAAGTTTTTGTAAGGCTTATGACTGAGGTCAATACATTAGATTACAGAATCTGGTGAGGTATTAGGAAATTATTTAAAGGCTAATGTATGAGGTAAGCACAACCACAGACCGTGACAGTTCCCCTGTGTGCCAACAGCATGACTCATGCAACTGACCTGTATTTAGGTGAGAACTGCGTGGCACCTGCGTGTCGTATAGTGGGCGACAGGTAAATCTGCTTCCCTCCCAGGTTCTCAGGGCGGGACTTCTCATTGTAGGCTAATGGACGGGGGAGCAGGGGACTGCTGGCCACACTGGCTTCATCTGAAACATGGAAACAATAGTTGGGGCTGTCACAAACTCCAGCAGGTCGAGTAGCTTCTTTACAACACAACAGCTAGACTTTCACAGTTGGACATTTTATTATAGGGTTTGTTACAAATTTAATGGAAGGAGAGCTAACAACGTTCAGTTAGTGAATGGTAAGAAAAGTTTGAGTTAAGTGACAACTATGGTACCTGAAGGGATGAGATCAAATGTGTCCAGTATCCTGCGAACATCTGACATGCGGACACCATGGTAGGCCAGGTGCCACTTCTCTGCCACATTCAGGCTGTGGGTTTTGTTAGGTGCCCTGGAAATATTAGCTTAAAGTTTTGTTAAGTGCCCTGGGAATATTAGCTTAAAGTTTTGTTTGGTGCCCTGGAAATATTAGCTTAAAGTTTTGTTAGGTGCCCTGAAAATATTAGCTTAAAGTTTTGTTAGGTGCCCTGGGAATATTAGCTTAAAGTTTTGTTTGGTGCCCTGAAAATATTAGCTTAAAGTTTTGTTTGGTGCCCTGGGGATATTAGCTTAAAGTTTTGTTAGGTGCCCTGGAAATATTAGCTTAAAGTTTTGTTAAGTGCCCTGGGAATATTAGCTTAAAGTTTTGTTTGGTGCCCTGGAAATATTAGCTTAAAGTTTTGTTAGGTGCCCTGAAAATATTAGCTTAAAGTTTTGTTTGGTGCCCTGGGAATATTAGCTTAAAGTTTTGTTTGGTGCCCTGAAAATATTAGCTTAAAGTTTTGTTTGGTGCCCTGGGGATATTAGCTTAAAGTTTTGTTAGGTGCCCTGAAAATATTAGCTTAAAGTTTTGTTTGGTGCTATGGAAATATTAGCTTAAAGTTTTGTTTGGTACCCTGGGGATATTAGCTGAAAGTTTTGTTAGGTGCCCTGGAAATATTAGCTTTTGTTTTGTTTGGTGCCCTGGAAATATTAGCTTAAGTTTTGTTAGGAGCCCTTAAATTCTAGCTTAAAGGTGCCCTGAAAATATTAGCTTAAAGTTTTGTTTGGTGCCCTGGGGATATTAGCTTAAAGTTTTGTTAGGTGCCCTGGAAATATTAGCTTAAAGTTTTGTTTGGTGCCCTGGGGATATTAGCTTAAAGTTTTGTTTGATGCCCTGGAAATATTAGCTTAAAGTTTTGTTGGGTGCCCTGGAAATATTAGCTTAAAGTTTTGTTTGGTGCCCTGGAAATATTAGCTTAAAGTTTTGTTGGGTGCCCTGGAAATATTAGCTTTTGTTTTGTTTGGTGCCCTGGAAATATTAGCTTAAGTTTTGTTAGGAGCCCTTAAATTCTAGCTTAAAGGTGCCCTGAAAATATTAGCTTAAAGTTTTGTTTGGTGCCCTGGGGATATTAGCTTAAAGTTTTGTTAGGTGCCCTGGAAATATTAGCTTAAAGTTTTGTTTGGTGCCCTGGGGATATTAGCTTAAAGTTTTGTTTGATGCCCTGGAAATATTAGCTTAAAGTTTTGTTGGGTGCCCTGGAAATATTAGCTTAAAGTTTTGTTTGGTGCCCTGGAAATATTAGCTTAAAAGTTGTGTTAGGTGCCCTGGGAATATTAGCTTAAAGTTTTGTTAGGTGCCCTGGGAATATTAGCTTAAAGCAACTAAAAAAGTATTTTGTAAACCTATCTAAACCCATAGCTACAAATTTGATTTACTTTGAACATGATTATCAATCTTTCAGCGTGTAACTTGAAATATTTAAGGAGCGGTTGAAGTAAATAAATGTTTTTTTTTTCAGAATGACTTTTTTCGTTAATCAAATAATAAAAAAAAAATTAGAAAAACTGTGTTAATTGACCAATCAAGTAAAATGCATATAACTGACCTCAGTACATAACGGCACCACCCAAAGGGCAGGACAAAATCTTTTGGAGGGTCACCTCGCCTCAGGTAGCTCTCATCACCCCTGGCCTTGTGGCAGCCAGAGCAAAAACAGATGCTTTGACCCTCAAAGTAGCCGTCTGGTGGGAAATAAAATTAAAAAAACTTTAACCCTCAAAGTAGCCGTCTGGTGGGAAATAAAATTAAAAAAACTTTAACCCTCAAAGTAGCCGTCTGGTGGGAAATAAAATTAAAAAAACTTTAACCAAGAAGTCACACTAGTGGGAAATACAAAAAAACTTTAACCCTTTAACCCTCAAGGTTACACTCAGCAGCCACTGCCAATGAACATGACAATTTTATAGGTTATATTTTAAATTTAAGCCCTGCATCAACCCCAAATTTATCACAGTATTTACAAAAGCATTCTCTAAATTCTAGTTTAATTAGCTAATTTGTTTCTAAATAAATTTTTACCAAATATTAATAATTTCAGAGTTTAAGTGGCAATACAAAGCATGAGTTGGTTACAATATTTGTGAAAACTTACCTGGCAACCCTAAGGAAATTTTGAGCCTATTACAGATGTTAAAATATTCACAGTTACGCAGACCTGTAATGCTGTCTACACCACTGGTAGCTTTTTCTTTGCCTTCTGGTTTAGAAGAAATAGTCAAATAATTCAATCAATCTGTTTTTCATATTGCTTTTAGAATCTGTTTTAAAATAATGCTTTTTCTTTCTACAACTCATTCAGTTTAACAGTAACACTGTTAAAAATGTAAAAAAAGATTCAGTTTTACAGTAAAAGTGTTGTAAAGTATTTTCTCTATCTACTGACCAGAGACAATGTACCATAGAAAATGTATAGGAGAAAATGTACCAGAGAAAATACACCAGAGAAAATACACCAGAGAGAATGTATCAGAGAAAATACACCAGAGAAAATGTACCAAAGAAAATGTACCAGAGAAAATGTACCATAGAAAATGTACCAGAGAAAATGTATCAGAGAAAATACACCAGAGAAAATGTACCAAAGAAAATGTACCAGAGAAAATGTACCATAGAAAATGTACCAGAGAAAATGTACCAGAGAAAATACACCAGAGAAAATGTATCAGAGAAAATACACCAGAGAAAATGTACCAAAGAAAATGTACCATAGAAAATGTACCAGAGAAAATGTACCAGAGAAAATACACCAGAGAAAATGTACCAAAGAAAATGGACCAGAGAAAATGTACCATAGAAAATGTACCAGAGAAAATGTACCAGAGAAAATGTACCAGAGAAAATACACCAGAGAAAATGTATCAGAGAAAATACACCAGAGAAAATGTACCAAAGAAAATGGACCAGAGAAAATGGACTAGAGAAAATGTACCAAAGAAAATGTACCAGAGAAAATACACCAGAGAAAATGTATCAGAGAAAATACACCAGAGAAAATGTACCAAAGAAAATGGACCAGAGAAAATGTACCAGAGAAAATGTACTCACTGTTCTCAATATCTGCCTTCTCCCTCTCCTCTTTGATTCCTGTAGCAGCCATACTCTCATAATCCTCAGCAAGTATTGTCACCTGTTTGAATACAACATTCATTTTTATTTTATTTTTGAATTGGTGATGGAGAAATGTCTGACATGTTTCATATTCTTTTAATAAACTGGAAACTTGAATAATAAAATTGTCAGCTTGATAAAATATGAAGTTCTGAAACTAATTTGACTTAAAACAAAATGTATTTTGGTAGAGTTTTCATTGGAGTTAATTATAGCTAATCCAAAATGAACAGAAATGCTATAGCAAGAGCCATCAATGCTCTGTTTTGGGTTATGGTGGAAAGTAACAAAGTAAAAAAAACACAATGAAGTAACAAACATTGGAAAAGAAATTGTTGCTTTGATACAAATAGTTAAAATATTCTTTGTATAGAGTTGATGGTATGTTGTTTATTTTCATCAGCTGTGTATTTAATTTAGTAACTAAAAACTTAATACTTAACTGAAGCTGTTAACACAAGTCCCTACCTGTTCACACTGACCATACAGGTCCACCAGAGGCCAACAGGGGTGTGGCACATCTCTGGCAGCCACGCCGTAGTCGATGCCATTGACCAGCAGGTGGAGACACGAGTCTTCATCCACCACCACCCCCACACGGCTGTTCTCACACAGCGTGTCCAGGTTAGGGCCGTAGTGGTCCTTCACCTGTCAAAGGTCAAACTACAGGTTATTCAAATGGTCAAACTGCAGGTTATTTTACTGGTCAAACTGAAGGTATAAATACTGGTTAAACTACAGATTAAACTACATGTTTAACTACTGGTTAAACTACAGGTAGGAGGTCAAAATAAGGTAAAACTACAGGTCAATTTATAGGTTCAACTACAAGTAAAACTAAGGGTTTAACTACAGGTTAAACTGTAAGTTTAAACTACAGGTTAAACAATTGGTAAAAACTGCAGGTCAAACCATGTCAAACCACAGGTTAAGCTATAGGTCAAACTACAGGTTCAATTATAGATCAAACTATGCCAAACTACAGGTTAAACAATAGGTCACACTACTCATTAAACTACAGATAAAATACCAGTCTAACAGATGTAACACTGTCTGGGACAGTCAACAGAGGATGGTAACGCCCACTGACCTTTGAACCTGAGACAAAGACTGATTCCCCCTGCAGGACGACACAAGGTTTCCTGATGGCCATGGCAGATGGAGGGAATGTGTACTTGTCCACAGGGAACCCTATGATCCCTATCATCAGTGAGGAGCTCCATTTTGGGTTCAGTTTCCCCACCCTCACCTGGCAGGTACAACCAAAAATTATGTCAGTCAAATTCCATTTTGGGTTCAGTTTCCCCACCCTCACCTGGCAGGTACAACCAAAAATTATGTCAGTCAAATATCTAAACTAACATTGTTTGATTAAAACATTTTTAAACTGCTGGAAGATGAGAGAAGCAGTAAGAAGAAGAGTGTAATCATTTGATGTTACATTATATTGCTTTCATTTAATTGAAAACTAAAAGGAAGTTAAGTACATTTTAAACCGGATGGGGCTGATAAATTGTTTTCAACTCAGCAGTTTTGCCTTATATTATTACTGAAGGTAACTCAAATATAATTGAAAACCACATCAGACAACCAGAAAAACCTACTTGAAAAATTTTCCTCTTCTTTAA
The DNA here is from genome assembly GCF_028476545.2 of Physella acuta. NCBI lineage: Eukaryota > Metazoa > Mollusca > Gastropoda > Physidae > Physella > Physella acuta. The sequence continues at coordinate 469,301 of NW_026731953.1, read as the reverse complement.
AGGTTTATTGCCAACAACCAGAAAAACCTACTTGAAAAATTTTCCTCTTCTTTAAAGGTTTATTGCCAACAACCAGAAAAACCTACTTGAAAAATTTTCCTCTTCTTTAAAGGTTTATTGCCAACAACCAGAAAAACCTACTTGAAAAATTTTCCTCTTCTTTAAAGGTTTATTGCCAACCACCAGAAAAACCTACTTGAAAAATTTTCCTCTTCTTTAAAGGTTTATTGCCAACCACCAGAAAAACCTACTTGAAAAATTTTCCTCTTCTTTAAAGGTTTATTGCCAACAACCAGAAATACCTACCTGAAAAATTTTCCTCTTCTTTAAAGGTTTATTGCCAACCACCAGAAAAACCTACTTGAAAAATTTTCCTCTTTTTTAAAGGTTTATTGCCAACAACCAGAAAAACCTACCTGAAAAATTTTCCTCTTCTTTAAAGGTTTATTGCCAACAACCAGAAAAACCTACCTGAAAAATTTTCCTCTTCTTTAAAGGTTTATTGCCAACAACCAGAAAAACCTACCTGAAAAATTTTCCTCTTCTTTAAAGGTTTATTGCCGACAACCAGAAAAACCTACCTGAAAAATTTTCCTCTTCTTTAAAGGTTTATTGCCGACAACCATAAAAACCTACCTGAAAAATTTTCCTCTTCTTTAAAGGTTTATTGCCAACAACCAGAAAAACCTACTTGAAAAATTTTCCTCTTCTTTAAAGGTTTATTGCCAACAACCAGAAAAACCTACCTGAAAAATTTTCCTCTTCTTTAAAGGTTTATTGCCAACAACCAGAAAAACCTACCTGAAAAATTTTCCTCTTCTTTAAAGGTTTATTGCCAACAACCAGAAAAACCTACCTGAAAAATTTTCCTCTTCTTTAAAGGTTTATTGCCAACAACCAGAAAAACCTACCTGAAAAATTTTCCTCTTCTTTAAAGGTTTATTGCCAACAACCAGAAAAACCTACCTGAAAAATTTTCCTCTTCTTTAAAGGTTTATTGCCAACAACCAGAAAAACCTACCTGAAAAATTTTCCTCTTCTTTAAAGGTTTATTGCCAACAACCAGAAAAACCTACCTGAAAAATTTTCCTCTTCTTTAAAGGTTTATTGCCAACAACCAGAAAAACCTACCTGAAAAATTTTCCTCTTCTTTAAAGGTTTATTGCCAACAACCAGAAAAACCTACCTGAAAAATTTTCCTCTTCTTTAAAGGTTTATTGCCAACACCCAGAAAAACCTACCTGAAAAATTTTCCTCTTCTTTAAAGGTTTATTGCCAACACCCAGAAAAACCTACCTGAAAAATTTTCCTCTTCTTTAAAGGTTTATTGCCAACAACCAGAAAAACCTACCTGAAAAATTTTCCTCTTCTTTAAAGGTTTATTGCCAACAACCAGAAAAACCTACCTGAAAAATTTTCCTCTTCTTTAAAGGTTTATTGCCAACAACCAGAAAAACCTACCTGAAAAATTTTCCTCTTCTTTAAAGGTTTATTGCCAACAACCAGAAAAACCTACCTGAAAAATTTTCCTCTTCTTTAAAGGTTTATTGCCAACACCCAGAAAAACCTACCTGAAAAATTTTCCTCTTCTTTAAAGGTTTATTGCCAACAACCAGAAAAACCTACCTGAAAAATTTTCCTCTTCTTTAAAGGTTTATTGCCAACAACCAGAAAAACCTACCTGAAAAATTTTCCTCTTCTTTAAAGGTTTATTGCCAACAACCAGAAAAACCTACCTGAAAAATTTTCCTCTTCTTTAAAGGTTTATTGCCAACAACCAGAAAAACCTACCTGAAAAATTTTCCTCTTCTTTAAAGGTTTATTGCCAACAACCAGAAAAACCTACTTGAAAAATTTTCCTCTTCTTTAAAGGTTTATTGCCAACAACCAGAAAAACCTACCTGAAAAATTTTCCTCTTCTTTAAAGGTTTATTGCCAACAACCAGAAAAACCTACCTGAAAAATTTTCCTCTTCTTTAAAGGTTTATTGCCGACAACCAGAGCGTTGTTGTAGCTGGCTAGCCTCTCAGCGAGTTTGCTGCCGTCTCGCAGTAAGATGTTTTTACCATGGTTGATGTGGAAACAACTTGACAGGTGGCTGGTGGCGTCACTGTCTTGGTCACGCTCCTAAATATGATACAACAAAATTGTGTTCCCTGTGACAAGTTTTTTTTGGAAACAACTTGTTTTTACCAACAATGCAGAAAACATGAGATCCTTTGAAATTTAAAAAGGGTTGAATAAACCAAGAGCAATTTTGATTTACTTTTTAACACGCTAATCTTGAAATATTAGAACTTTTTAGCTCCCTTTTAGTAAGCTAAAAAATGGAAAAGGGGAGGAAGCATTTGGATTGGTCCTTCAAGATTTACCTGAACAGACAGGTGAACAAGATTTACCTGAACAGACATGTCAACAAGATTTACCTGAACAGACAGGTGAACAAGATTTACCTGAACAGACAGGTGAACAAGATTTACCTGAACAGACAGGTGAACAAGATTTACCTGAACAGACAGGTCCACAAGATTTACCTGAACAGACAGGTCCACAAGATTTACCTGAACAGACAGGTCCACAAGATTTACCTGAACAGACAGGTCCACGTCATAAACAGGAGACAAGACACTGCTGGTTGACTCTATACTGGCACTGCTTGTTATGACAATCCCCTCTACAGCTCCATGCAAGTCTATCACAGCAAAAACATTCTGGAACACACATGTGCTACGTCATTACACATACCACTTTTTCATCAGGAACACACATGGTCTACATCATTTCACATACCACTTTTTCATCAGGAACACACATGTGCTACATCATTTCACATACCATTTTTTCCTACATCATTTTGCATACTTTTTCATCAGGAACACAACAAATGTTCAATGAAATCTTACAAACACATTTTTCATCTGGTATACAAATGTTCAACATAATTTCACATACAACTGGTTCATTTGGTAGACGGCCAAAAAAATGTGGGTGAGGAAATTAAAAAAAGAAACAAATAAAGAAACAAGTGTTAAACCATACGGTTAAAGACTGACCCTTAAAATCTAACAAGCTCATGAGCAAAAGTTACCTTTGGTATCCCAGAGGCAGCCTCACCAAGGTCATCCCCATTGAGCAGAACATGCATTGTGCCATCAGAATACCTGCATACAGCCACTCTATCCCCAACCTGGTCAAACAAGTTCACACATTATAAACATTACATTGTGTCATCAAACAAGTTCACACATCATAAACATTACATTGTGTCATCAAACAAGTTCACACATTATAAACATTACATTGTGTCATCAAACAAGTTCACAGTCACATTATAAACATTACATTGTGTCATCAAACAAGTTCACAGTCACATTATAAACATTACATTGTGTCATCAAACAAGTTCACACAGTCACATTATAAACATTACATTGTGTCATCAAACAAGTTCACAGTCACATTATAAACATTACGTGAACAGAACATGCATTGTGCCATCAGAATACCTGCATACAGCCACTCTATCCCCAACCTGGTCAAACAAGTTCACACATTATAAACATTACATTGTGTCATCAAACAAGTTCACACATCATAAACATTACATTGTGTCATCAAACAAGTTCACACATTATAAACATTACATTGTCTCATCAAACAAGTTCACACAGTCACATTATAAAAATTACATCAAACAAGTTCACACAGTCACATAATAAACATTACATTGTGTCATCAAACAAGTTCACACAGTCACATTATAAAAATTACATCAAACAAGTTCACACAGTCACATTATAAACATTACATTGTGTCATCAAACAAGTTCACACAGTCACATTATAAACATTACATTGTGTCATCAAACAAGTTCACACATTATAAACATTACATTGTGTCATCAAACAAGTTCAGTCACATTATAAACATTACATTGTGCCATTAAACAAGTTCACACAATCACATTATAAACATTACATTGTGTCATCAAACAAGTTCACACATTATAAACATTACATTGTGTCATCAAACAAGTTCACACAGTCACATTATAAACATTACATTGTGCCATTAAACAAGTTCACACAATCACATTATAAACATTACGTGAACAAAACATGAATTCTGTCATCAAACAAGTTCAGTCATATTATAAACATTACAACATTACAACAACTGACCTGCAGTCTTTGTAGAGATGGGGCATAGTTGTCCTTGATAACCAGCCCACACTTCTTGACCTCTGACCCTGAGACTATCCATGTGACCTTGGAGGTGATCTCATCCGCAGTGGATGGGATGTTGACAGGGGAGCTGCAGTCTGAGATGGCCATGGTGGTCAGTCCAATCTTCAGTGAGCCTGACCATTGGCTGGACACCTCACTCACCTCCACCTGGTCAGATCAAAGTAGATGGGGGTCAGATCAAAATAGATGGGGTCAGATCAAAATAGAGGGGGGTCAGATCAAAATAGATGGGGGTCAGATCAAAATAGATGGGGGTCAGATCAAAATAGATGGGGGTCAGATCAAAATAGAGGGGGGTCAGATCAAAATAGATGGGGGTCAGATCAAAACAGATGGGGGTCAGATCAAAATAGATGGGGGTCAGATCAAAATAGATGGGGGTCAGATCAAAATAGATGGGGGTAAGATCAAAATAGATGGGGGTCAGATCAAAATAGAGGGGGGTCAGATCAAAATAGATGGGGGTCAGATCAAAATAGATGGGGGTCAGATCAAATAAAAGGGGGTCAGATCAAATAAAAGGGGGTCAGATCAAAATAGATGGGGGTCAGATCAAAATAGATGGGGGTCAGATCAAAATAGATGGGGGTCAGATCAAAATAGATGGGGGTCAGATCAAAATAGATGGGGGTCAGATCAAAATAGATGGGGGTCAGATCAAAATAGATGGGGGTCAGATCAAAATAGATGGGGGTCAGATCAAAATAGATGGGGGTCAGATCAAAATAGATGGGGGTCAGATCAAATAAAAGGGGGTCAGATCAAATAAAAGGGGGTCAGATCAAAATAGATGGGGGTCAGATCAAAATAGACGGGGGGTCAGATCAAAATAGATGGGGTCAGATCAAAATAGATGGGGGTCAGTCTAATGTTAAGGCAGCCTTAACATTAGTAAGACACAACTTGCACCTGGACAGATAAAAAAAATTTGAAACAGGCCATGTACCACTCCTGTATTCCATGATAAAGTTCTACTTAATAAAATTTATAGACTAACCTCAAAAATTTCATCGTACTTGAGCGGCTCCGAGCTGAAGACAATTCCGTGGTTGTAGCTCTGGACTCTACTGGCACCCCAGCAGCTGTTGCGGAGAGTGATGTTCTTACCACAGCATTTACTCAGCCTGTGAGTGATGTCTGGGGAGGTTCACACAGTTATTAGAAAGGTGCATCCAATTTGTAGAATCAAGTTTGTACATGAATTTAAATCTGTTGGTGGTGTTAAAATGTAATGGGGTGTATGTTTCATTAAAGTGTCCTCAACTCTTTTCAAATTTTAAATTCCATGTGCAAGTTAAACTATACCTGCATTGGCTACTGATGGAGTGGATACTAACCTGCGTTGGCTACTGATGGAGTGGACACTAACCTGCGTTGGCTACTGATGGAGTGGACACTAACCTGCGTTGGCTACTGATGGAGTGGACACTAACCTGTGTTGGCTACTGATGGAGTGAACACTAACCTGCGTTGGCTACTGATGGAGTGGACACTAACCTGCGTTAGCTACTGATGGAGTGGACACTAACCTGCGTTAGCTACTGATGGAGTGGACACTGGCTCTGTCTGGATGCTGGTCTGTTGTTGGAGCAGGGCCAGTGGTGGTAAAACAACAGTACCAGAGGATATGCTGACCTGAGCACACTGACCATACAGGTCTATCACAGCAAATACACCTGCAACAACACCACAAGATTTCAGTCATTGCAACACACCACAAGATTTCAGTCATTGCAACACAGCACAATTCAAGTGTGGTGGGGCTAGTTCAGATGTATGACATCTGTGGTGATGGGGCTAGTTCAGATGTATGACATCTGTGGTGATGGGGTTAACAAGTGAGGTGGGGCAAGTTCAGATGTATGACATCTGTGGTGATGGGGCAAGTTCAGATGTATGACATCTGCGGTGATGGGGCAAGTTCAGATGTATGACATCTGTGGTGATGGGGTTAACAAGTGAGGTGGGGCAAGTTCAGATGTATGACATCTGAGGTGATGGGACAAGTTCAGATGTATGACATCTGTGGTAGTGGGGTTAACAAGTGAGGTGGGGCAAGTTCAGATGTAAGACATCTGAGGTGATGGGACAAGTTCAGATGTATGACATCTGTGGTGGTGGGGCAAGTTCAGATGTAAGACATCTGAGGTGATGGGACAAGTTCAGATGTATGACATCTGTGGTGATGGGGTAAGTTCAGATGTATGACATCTGTGGTGATGGGGTAAGTTCAGATGTATGACATCTGTGGTGATGGGGTAAGTTCAGATGTATGACATCTGTGGTGATGGGGTAAGTTCAGATGTATGACATCTGTGGTGATGGGGTAAGTTCAGATGTATGACATCTGTGGTGATGGGGTAAGTTCAGATGTATGACATCTGTGGTGATGGGGTAAGTTCAGATGTATGACATCTGTGGTGATGGGGTAAGTTCAGATGTATGACATCTGTGGTGATGGGGTAAGTTCAGATGTATGACATCTGTGGTGATGGGGTAAGTTCAGATGTATGACATCTGTGGTGATGGGGTAAGTTCAGATGTGTGACATCTGTGGTGATGGGACAAGTTCAGATGTATGACATCTGTGGTGATGGGGTAAGTTCAGATGTATGACATCTGTGGTGATGGGGTAAGTTCAGATGTATGACATCTGTGGTGATGGGGCAAGTTCAGATGTATGACATCTGTGGTGATGGGGTTAACAAGTGAGGTGGGGCAAGTTCAGATGTATGACATCTGAGGTGGTGGGGCAAGTTCAGATGTATGACATCTGTGGTGATGGGGTAAGTTCAGATGTATGACATCTGTGGTGATGGGGTAAGTTCAGATGTATGACATCTGTGGTGATGGGGTAAGTTCAGATGTATGACATCTGTGGTGATGGGGTAAGTTCAGATGTATGACATCTGTGGTGATGGGGCTAGTTCAGATGTATGACATCTGTGGTGATGGGGCTAGTTCAGATGTATGACATCTGTGGTGATGGGGCAAGTTCAGATGTATGACATCTGTGGTGATGGGGCAAGTTCAGATGTATGACATCTGTGGTGATGGGGCAAGTTCAGATGTATGACATCTGTGGTGATGGGGCTAGTTCAGATGTATGACATCTGTGGTGATGGGGCAAGTTCAGATGTATGACATCTGTGGTGATGGGGTAAGTTCAGATGTATGACATCTGTGGTGATGGGGTAAGTTCAGATGTATGACATCTGTGGTGATGGGGCAAGTTCAGATGTATGACATCTGTGGTGATGGGGTAAGTTCAGATGTATGACATCTGTGGTGATGGGGCAAGTTCAGATGTATGACATCTGTGGTGATGGGGTAAGTTCAGATGTATGACATCTGTGGTGATGGGGCAAGTTCAGATGTATGACATCTGTGGTGATGGGGTTAACAAGTGAGGTGGGGCAAGTTCAGATGTATGACATCTGAGGTGATGGGACAAGTTCAGATGTATGACATCTGTGGTAGTGGGGTTAACAAGTGAGGTGGGGCAAGTTCAGATGTAAGACATCTGAGGTGATGGGGCAAGTTCAGATGTATGACATCTGTGGTGATGGGGCAAGTTCAGATGTATGACATCTGTGGTGATGGGGTTAACAAGTGAGGTGGGGCAAGTTCAGATGTATGACATCTGAGGTGATGGGACAAGTTCAGATGTATGACATCTGTGGTAGTGGGGTTAACAAGTGAGGTGGGGCAAGTTCAGATGTAAGACATCTGAGGTGATGGGACAAGTTCAGATGTATGACATCTGTGGTGGTGGGGCAAGTTCAGATGTAAGACATCTGAGGTGATGGGACAAGTTCAGATGTATGACATCTGTGGTGGTGGGGCAAGTTCAGATGTATGACATCTGTGGTGATGGGGCAAGTTCAGATGTATGACATCTGTGGTGATGGGGCAAGTTCAGATGTATGACATCTGTGGTGATGGGGTTAACAAGTGTGGTGGGGCAAGTTCAGATGTGTGACATCTGTGGTGATGGGGCAAGTTCAGATGTGTGACATCTGTGGTGATGGGACAAGTTCAGATGTATGACATCTGTGGTGATGGGGTAAGTTCAGATGTATGACATCTGTGGTGATGGGGTAAGTTCAGATGTATGACATCTGTGGTGATGGGGTAAGTTCAGATGTATGACATCTGTGGTGATGGGGTGAGGTGGGGCTAGTTCAGATGGGGTTAACAAGTGACAACATCTAGAAAGATCCAGCACTGACCTGGGGCGATGTCCGCACTGGCCACACCCTGGTCCACACCGTCCAGGTAGTAGTGCAGTGTCCCATCAGCACACCTCATCATGCCGACCCTTGACCCCACAGTCAGGGAGTCCAGATCCAAGGGGTACCCATTTCTAATTGTCGCCCCATCTTGCATAATGGCTGATCCACTGAACAAGTCAAATAACATTTGTTTCACTTTAATACATTCACTCTTACTTTTTATAGGACCACAAGGTTTAGAGCAACACAGTGACCAACACAAGGATTCTTATATCACAGGTGGCTAGTGTTGTTATGTGCTAAATATAGTGATTTTAAGAACAAACTAAAGATCTCTGGAATGAAATTTTAATTGTTGTAATAATACATATATATATACATAATACATATATATATATATATATGTTACGGTCAAAGCCCGAAGTGCGGCCAAACCCAGGATTGGCCGGCCAATCCGCGCATTGGCCGGCTCTCTTGGCCAAAGCCCGAAGAACTTAGCACTAAGATCGTATTTCGTACATTGGCCGGCCAATGCGCGCACTGGCCGGGACGTACTGGCCAAAGTCCGAAGCGCTTAAACTTGACAGCGTATTTTAAACATTGGCCGGCCAATGCGCGCACTGGCCGGGATGTCCTGGCCAATGTTCTATCTAGACTAAGTTGTGATCGCATTTTCATTATTCTGGGTGCGTTTGTATAGCGTTCTATATGCAATCGACATGGATCAAAAGGGCCGTCCGACCATGAGACAGACATAGCAGATGGCTGTCAAAAGAAAAAAAATGTAAATCCATGTTAGTTTACATATATGGGCTCTCGATAAAATAGTTACTGAGGAAGATCTTGAGAACATTGAACAAAAAATGGAGGTTGCCATAAATGCAACGACATCCTCAGCTAACACATCTACTGCCTTGGCGGAACGTCCAGACCAGTTGCGTGATAATAATGTGGCCAACAGATTCTATATAGTTTGTGAAAAACATTGTAGTGCAGCTCATTCTTGTGGATCCTGTGGCAACGATGTCCATGCCAGACGAAGCAGACGAAGGGTACGGAGGGAACATTACCTGCAGATTGTGTCACAACAAAAAAGACATCATGGAACACAGATCAGCAGCTCATACTGGCTTGCAAACTCAAGGTGCTAAGATGCTTAAAACATCAAATACAAAATTTAAAGATGTTGAAGTGGGTGACAATGTACGCATCCGTTTTCCAGATGTTGACAGGGGTCACGGTGATCCGCGAAGCGTGATTGCAGTTGTCATGGGCGTCAAGGGCGGTTTCTACAAATTAGGAACGGAACATGGTGTTCTAAAACAACTGCATGCTAGAAGTGAGTTTTCAATTCTTCACGAAAAACTGCTCTTATTGTCGTCAGTTGGCACTGAGGAAAAATCACTACGAAACATCGCATCTTCACAATCATTGACTTGGGGCCAAGGCTACACTCGCTGCAATTGCACAACTAAAAAAATTGAATGTTTCTGTCATTTACTTTAATTAATAATCAATAAAAACTTAATTTCATGATCCTTACGGCATAAAAAAAAAACAAAAATCTGCTCATGATCTTCTAATTCGGACTTTGGCCGGTCGTCCCTAGCCAGATGATCTTCTAATTAAGACTTTGGCCGGTCCACCATGGCCAGTCTGCGGATTGGCCGGCCAAAGGCCGAAATCAAGCAAAGTTTCGGACTTTGACCAACCATTTGAAATATATAATATGAATATTTAAACAAAAGTATACACTAAACAAAGATGTGTAATGATAGAGTAGAAAGACTGTTTGATGTTGCCAAAGATAATACAGACAAAAGACAAAAGCCCTGTGTTGAATGTCTGCCATGTTGGGTGTCTATCATGTTGGATGCCTGTCATGTTAGATGTTTGTCATGATTAACCAAAGTTAAAAGCCACTACCTTAACATCCAGGTATCATGTTCAATATCTGTCATGGTGTTGGGGAACTCTATCTCCTCTGGTTTGACTAGTGTGACCCCTTCAAGGTAAAAAAAAAAATTATTTAATAATATAATTATCATTTTTTAAATTTTGTTAGGTTAAAATTAAAATTGATTTTTAAAAGCTCATAAGCCTATATCATACACTGTAGTTTATAGTATAAAAATCCTCTTAAAAACCATTCGAAAAGAACATTTTTTTTAAATTTGATAAACAAATACAATTAGATCTATTTAAAAATAGAAAATTATTTTAAATAATTATTAAAGAATTTCTAAAGTTCTGTAAGTACCAGCTTCTAGAGATCCTGACCAGCGGTCAACCATCTTCTCTAAGACCACTTCAAACAACTCTCCATCTCGCAGCGGCCTGTTGCTCATGACTATAGCATCATTGAACTCCCCTGTGGCGTTGGGTCGGGCAGCGGTCATCCCATTGTGCAGCACCGTGGCGTTACGGCCGTGGAGGTGGTGGAACTTGAGCTGGTCAGGGTCAGTGAAGACACTGGAGTCTGTGTCAGGTGAGGTCAGGGCCTCTGGTGGGGGAGGTAAACATTAGGTCAACATTAGGTCAACAGATGGTCAGGGTCAGTGAAGACACTGGAGTCTGTGTCAGGTGAGGTCAGGGCCTCTGGTGGGGGAGGTAAACATTAGGTCAACATTAGGTCAACAGATGGTCAGGGTCAGTGAAGACACTGGAGTCTGTGTCAGGTGAGGTCAGGGCCTCTGGTGGGGGAGGTCAACATTAGGTCAACATTAGGTCAGGGTCAGGTGAGGTCAGGGCCTCTGGTGGGGGAGGTAAACATTAGGTCAACATTAGATCAACAGCTGGTCAGGGTCAGGTGAGGTCAGGGCCTCTGGTGGGGGAGGTAAACATTAGGTCAACATTAGGTCAACAGATGGTCAGGGTCAGTGAAGACACTGGAGTCTGTGTCAGGTGAGGTCAGGGCCTCTGGTGGGGGAGGTAAACATTAGGTCAACATTAGGTCAACAGATGGTCAGGGTCAGTGAAGACACTGGAGTCTGTGTCAGGTGAGGTCAGGGCCTCTGGTGGGGGAGGTCAACATTAGGTCAACATTAGGTCAGGGTCAGGTGAGGTCAGGGCCTCTGGTGGGGGAGGTAAACATTAGGTCAACATTAGATCAACAGCTGGTCAGGGTCAGGTGAGGTCAGGGCCTCTGGTGGGGGAGGTAAACATTAGGTCAACATTAGGTCAACAGCTGGTCAGGGTCAGGTGAGGTCAGGGCCTCTGGTGGGGGAGGTAAACATTAGGTCAACAGATGGTCAGGGTCAGTGAAGACACTGGAGTCTGTGTCAGGTGAGGTCAGGGCTTCTGGTGGGGGAGGTCAACATTAGGTCAACAGATGGTCAGGGTCAGTGAAGACACTGGAGTCTGTGTCAGGTGAGGTTAGGGCTTCTGGTGGGGGAGGTCAACATTAGGTCAACAAAGGTCAACAGCTGGTCAGGGTCAGTGAAGACACTGGAGTCTGTGTCAGGTGAGGTTAGGGCTTCTGGTGGGGGAGGTCAACATTAGGTCAACATTAGGTCAACAGCTGGTCAGGTGAGGTCAGGGCTTCTGGTGGGGGAGGTAAACATTAGGTCAACAGCTGTCAGGGTCAGTGAAGACACTGGAGTCTGTGTCAGGTGAGGTTAGGGCTTCTGGTGGGGGAGGTCAACATTAGGTCAACATTAGGTCAACAGCTGGTCAGGGTCAGGTGAGGTCAGGGCTTCTGGTGGGGGAGGTAAACATTAGGTCAACATTAGGTCAACAGCTGGTCAGGGTCAGGTGAGGTTAGGGCTTCTGGTGGGGGAGGTCAACATTAGGTCAACAAAGGTCAACAGCTGGTCAGGGTCAGTGAAGACACTGGAGTCTGTGTCAGGTGAGGTTAGGGCTTCTGGTGGGGGAGGTCAACATTAGGTCAACATTAGGTCAACAGCTGGTCAGGTGAGGTCAGGGCTTCTGGTGGGGGAGGTAAACATTAGGTCAACAGCTGTCAGGGTCAGTGAAGACACTGGAGTCTGTGTCAGGTGAGGTTAGGGCTTCTGGTGGGGGAGGTCAACATTAGGTCAACATTAGGTCAACAGCTGGTCAGGGTCAGGTGAGGTCAGGGCTTCTGGTGGGGGAGGTAAACATTAGGTCAACATTAGGTCAACAGCTGGTCAGGTGAGGTCAGGGCCTCTGGTGGGGGAGGTAAACATTAGGTCAACAAAGGTCAGAGTCAGGTGAGGTCAGGGCCTCTGGTGGGGGAGGTAAACATTAGGTCAACAGATGTCATCAGCTGGTCAGTGTCAGGTGAGGTCAGGGCCTCTGGTGGGGGAGGTAAACATTAGGTCAACATTAGGTCAACAGATGTCATCAGCTGGTCAGGGTCAGGTGAGGTCAGGGCCTCTGGTGGGGGAAGTCAACATTAGGTCAACAACTGTCATCAGTTTATCTGACATACCTAACATGTCACCAATTGTAACTAGTTTACCTGAAATGTTACCAAATGTCAGTCATCAATTTACCAGTAATATCACCAACTGATATGAGTTGACCTGACATACCTGACATGTCAACAATTGTAGCCTGTGCTGCCATCCCATACAGGTCAATGACCCCGTAGACATTAGCAGGCACGTTGCTGGCACAGGCCCCTTGGTCTATTCCATTGACGAAAAAATGGACAGTTCCATCAGGTTTTCTAACCACACCAACACGATCTCCAACCTGTGAGGTAATTTCAGACCAAATGTTATCAAAGGGCCAATCAACACTATTATAAACTAATTAAAACTCAAATCTCAGCCAGCTCCTGTGGTTACCTTCAGTCGGTCAAGATTCTGTCCATAATCCTCAATGATAGTTGAGCCGTTGTGCATGACCCCATTCCCTGTCATCATCCAGGTTCCTGAGCGAATGTTGGTCATGGTCGAGGGGAAGTCCAGCTCGTTAGGTTTATGAGTGGTCAGCCCTATCTCTATAGACCCCGCCCATTTGTCCACCAGTCGATCCAGCCGAACTTCAAAAACTTCATTGGGGCGCAGGATCCGATTGGTCAAAATAACCCCATTGTTGAAGTCGTCAGTAGCGCTGTGGAAATGTAAGTTGAAAAGCTGAGACAGAAATAAAATACAAACGTATACATGCCTAAGTCTTGTTAAATGCAGTGGTCAGCTAAAATGGTTAAGATAACGATGTGTCTATCAAATAAATGAGTTTATAATTGAGCCACATTGTCCTGTCTCAGTCCACTTACTTGGGTCTATGAGCTGTCCTGTTCCCATTGATGACAGCAGCATGGACCCCACACACAGGACTAAACAAAAGCTTTTCAACATCTTCTGTGGTATCTGGGAGGCAACATGTTTAACAATCAATTCATCTCAATGGATATCTTTGAGTTGGGTCAAAGTTGTCGTCTATGTAAGAACTTGGTCATAGATTTCAAACATGACACAAATAAAGAAACTGACCAGTTGGTGCCCGAGATTCCAGCCTCTCGCTGCCCTCACAGGAATCCAGAAACTGTCGCAGGGTGTTGACCAGGCTACGCTCCACTGGCTGCAGGGGCACCATGCTGGGCACCTCCACCTCGGCCTCCACTGGACTGTGGTCAATGATGCTCACTTTAACCGCCATCCCATACAGGTCAACCACTCCCCACACAGGGGACGGGGCATTGGACGAGGCCATACCCTGGTCCAGTCCGTTAATAAAATAATGTAAATGTCCGTTTGATTTACGTACAAGTCCTATACGATCTCCTTCCTGAAAAATAACACTTAGTGATAAAGCCAATGTTTTTATTTTGAAATATTTATATTATATTCAAATCAAAATTAAGCTATGACTATTTAAGCATGTATTTACACAATTGAAAAAACAATAATTACCAATGTGTTTAGTACTTACACTCAACTCATCCAAGTTAAACTGGCCATACTCTCTTCTTGTGCCTTTACCATTGGTCAAAATGCCGCAGCCACTCATCATTATAGTACCTGTGGCAACAAGTGATTTTAAATAACTTGAGCTCTCTTAACAATCTGACATTTGCAGGAAAACTAAATCTAATTTTTGTTTCACTCAGCAACAAAATTTAGTTATGTATTCAAAGTCTCTGGGAAAAAAAATTCAGACTAAATGAAAAATGTACCATTATTTTCTTGCAAGTAAAAATAACCATATTGTTCTGTCAATAAATGGTATGGTGAAATCTGGCATTTTCACAGACTTTTGGGACCTACTACTATGATACTTGGCGTGACCAGGTTCTATGATACTTACGACTAGAACTGGCATTCCTCATGTTGGTCATTGTAGCAGGGAACTCCAGCGTGGAGGGATTATGAGTAGTGATTCCTACCTCTATTGACCCAGACCACTTGTCCACTAATCTGTCCAGCTGAATCTAATTGTTTCAATTTAAAAGACAGGTCAGAAATTTTTTTAACAGTTAAAACAAATTTAAGTAGTTTTTTAATGTGTGGACAGTCACTGTGCTTACCTCAAAAATCTCATTGTCTTTTATAGGTCTGTTTGTCATGACTACACCATTATTAAATTCATCCAATGGGCGCCTGCGCTCAGCTGATCTTCTGTTGTTACTTAATTTAACAAGATTCCCACATTTTTCATGAAAGCGGAGACTGTCCCTGGAGAGACCGTCTTCCTCTGAAAGACAAAGGCTAGCTTCCTGCTCAGCAGCGAGATCATTTGCAATTTGGTTGGAGATTTCAGTCAGGAACTCATGCGCTATTTCATTGGTGAAGTCATTGCTTAGAATAGCTGGTTCAAATGATACACAAAATGTAAGTTCTCACATGAAACAAAAAATTTTGAGACTTTAAACTAAAAAATATGAATCAAAGTAGTTATTAAAGCAGAAACCAGTTTGTTTATTAAAATTTGCTTAATTGAATCTATATGGTTTTGATTGTATTAGCAATAATAAGTTTTTAAAACACATCCGCTTGATTAGGATTACACAAACAATATTTCATCATAGTCCACAAATTGTCTACATACTGTTTTCTCTGGTAGAACTGGTGGGTGTGGCTGTGCTTGGCTCGGAGATTGACACCTGGGCACACTTCCCATACAGGTCAATGACTGCATACACCTTAGGTGGGATGCCAGTGGCAGCTGGACCCTGGTCAACACCGTTCACATAAAAATGTAGCACTCCTTCAGAGCTGCGCATCACCCCCACCTGAAGAATTCATGTTACACCTATATGAACATGGGTTTAATAAAGCCATGATATAAATTATTTTTTAATTGATTGATATTCTATTTATTTTATAAGTAAAAAGTTAAAATAAAAAATGCCTAATATTCCTGCCAAATTTATAATTATAGTAAGTTACGTAACTAATACCTAAGTATAAACATGAATTAAAAACTCCTAAATTGTCTGGTAAAAAAAAGCAGCTGTTTCCCTAAAAAACCATGTTAAAAATAATGTATGAATAATTATACAAATAACAGGTTGGTTCTGCATGACTCACTCTGTCCCCTTCTGCTAATTGGTCCAGGTCGCAGCCATAGTCCTCGACCATAGAATGACCATCACACAGTATGGACATCCCTGACATCACCCATGTCCCATCTCGAAATCCAGTCGCACTGAATGGAAAATTTAAGTTGCTGGGCTCGCAGACAGTGACGCCAATTTCTATAGAACCACTCCATGAGTTCACCTACAGGATATGGAAACAACTTGTTGCAAATATTTTGTTACATTTAAATACACAATGCTTAAGAAAAACTGAATATATTTAACAAAATATAGTATTGTTAAACATTGGCCAATAAAAACCATGGTATTGTGATTAGGCATAACATTGATCAGATATAGTATTACTAATTTTAAAAACCTTGCCAAAGTTAGGTTAATTCATGTCATTAATAATCAAAATGAATCTTCATGACAGGTTCATAATTTATAATTATTCAGTATTTAGTCTTCAGTCTATTTGGTTTTTTATTTTAATACTAGCAATTTTTTTAGGGCCTAATAAATTTAAAAGCCTCTAGGCTTAAAGGCCTTGGTAATAAAAAATGACATAACACCCATAGAGGTGTTCAGCATACTCTCTGGATAAAATGAAAGGATGGGAAAGAAAATGTGACATAGTCTTACTTTAGGGGTCATCCGTAATTTTGTGATGGTTATAATGAGGGGGGAGGAGGGTTCAGATGGTGTGACGTCACACTTTTGCATTATAAAAAGCAATGTTAGAAAACTGATTTTAGCCATTAATTCGCATTTTAGAAAACTGTTTTAATAAATTGTAATAGGAGTTGATTAAAATACTCTATGTTGACAGAGTTAAGACAAGATTTTTTAAAACAAGATGTTTTAAGAAAAATTCAACTGCAATTTTGAGGGGGATTGTAGGCTGAGGTGTGACGTCATTTTAGTTTTAGGGGGGAGGTGTCTGGCTTTTTGTGATGATGTCTGACAGAGGGGGGTGGGGGTAAAAATCATCAAAAAAAGCATGACATCATTTATGGATGACCCCTTAGCTATGGCGTTTAATTAAATTAAGGGCGCATTATCATTAACGACATTATCATTAACGTTTCTCGCAGGTGCTCTTGTTATTGTTGAGTAGCAATCCTTTGCACAATTTAATTGGCTTTGATCTGCTTGTATTTGATTAGCCAACAGATGCATTACAGCACTCTAACTCTATTCTATTGGTCTCTCACTAGTCTCTCAGCTCGTTTGATTAAGCATGAGTTATGATGAGCAATGTAAAAAAAAAACTGAGTAGGCTAGGCCTAGAAAATCAGTTAGAATTTCTAACCTTTCGGTCAATTTTTACTTCAAAAACTTGATTATCTCGAAGGGGATCAGAACTTAGTACTACTCCATTATTAAACTCTTGTGTAGGGTGGTTTCTCTGTGCAGTTCTGTTACTATTGCTTAATGCTACTAAAGACCCAGTGCGACTATGGAACATAGGTAAGGGTAAAGGCAAAGATGCGGCCATGTTTGATGCATTCTCTCGAAATGTTTGTCGCAAAACTTACAGTATCAAAAATATCTAAATTTGCGTTTTTTCTTTACACAAATAGATCTAGAATCTAATTAAATTTTAGTTTTAGATAACATTAATGACATTATGCTTGAGTATTTGTTTAATTATTTAACCGAACAATCTAGAGACAATTTTATTTTTACGACATTGCGTAACCCTAGGCCTCGGTTAGCTAATGATCGCAGGAATCGTTAACCCTTTAGACTTGGAATCAGAGTTTCTTCCAGGCATCTCTTCGGGGGGGCTTCGCCCCCCCGAAAATTTTGTACCGCCCCCCCGAACGAAATGAAATTTATATAATTTATATAGAAAATATATACTTTTAACAGTGTCCGCCCCCCCGAAGAAAGTTTACCGCCCCCCCGAAGATTTCAAGTGCCCCCCCGGAGAAAAAAGTCTGGAAGAAACACTGCTTGGAATCGAGGTGGTAACCAAAATTAATGCCCTGCTTTAAAACCAAAATTACTAAAACAAAAACAGTAGTTCATCGCAAAAGTTAGATCGAATTCCAGGGGTTTAGCGGAGGTTAAGACACAAAACTGACTCATATGATTCACGATCACGATTTTGTCACTGCGGTCGATAGAATCGTTAAAACTATTATTACAATTAAGACAGTGGCGTAGCCAAGATCGTTTCATGGGGGGGGGGGTGCAGGGTTCAAATTTTTTCCATCATTATATATATATATATATATATATATATATATATATATATATATATATATATATATATATATATATATATATATATATATATATATATACATACATACATATATATGGATCCCAGAAAGATGCGCAACGGAAAAAAAGCAAAAAGATTGCTTTTTTTCCATTTTCGGCAATTTTCTGTGTGCACTTTTTTCTGTTTGCGTTTTTTTTTTCTGTGTTTTTTCTGTTTCCGCTTTTTTCTGTAAGCGCTTTTTTCTTTTTCCGCTTTTTTTCTGAGTGCGCTTTTTTCTGTTTGCGCTTTTTTCCGTTGCGCATTTTTTTGCGCTTTTTTCCGTTGCGCTTTTTCCGTTGCGCATCTTTCTGGTCACCATATATACGAGCTGTATGTCATTGCTTCACTATGATGTAAAATAAATTGAAAGTACTACTCTGAAGAAATAAGAAAAAAAACCCACAATGTAGGCCGACAAAACAATAATAAATTATCATTCTAAACACACATAAAAATATACGCACAATACAACAAAAAACAATGAACGCAATACATCTGTAATCCTTGTAAAAAAAATGTGACATAATGATTCCTGGAATATTAATCCATACAAGCCAACTAGGGGAAATAACCACTCTCTCAATACAATTTAATTGTAAATGTCAAAACATATCAATAATTACTTTAGTGTGTAATATGTAAGCTTAATACTGTTCGTTTTTACAAAAATATATTGTCTACAATCATAATTAAATATTTTGTCATCATAGATGCTAAAATATTATGGCATAATGGCAGTTTTTGAAATAAGTGTTGGTATAAAACCACACTTTTCAATCTAACAGAAAAACTAAATTTAATAGGTGGAATATTCTGAATAATAGCCTACATATAACTAAAGTATAGGTCTTGCAGTTCAGATCATACATTTTTTTAATTTTTTGTTATTTGCGTTCTTTAAAGATCATTTTTTAACATACTGATAAGGTATGGGTTAGATCACTGTATTACTCACACACCTCTTTACTGGTAATTGCAAAAACAATATTTACAGCGTTATACCTGTTTCAAAAGCTATGATTCTGTTGGCATGGTACTTTGGTACCTCAATACGCGTTTTCCCAAATGTACTTAACACATCAGTTCGGGGTGGGTTAAGGGGGGTGAGATTCAACTTCATTCACCATTGGCCTGTCACTTTAGGTCTATTATCTTACCCAGCGTATACCTAGGTGTGACATTAATATCGCTCTAAACAATTATGGCCTGTCCCGTTCTGGTGGTGAGGTGGTGGGGGGGGGGGGGGGGGACGGGATAACCAACTCAGAGTGAACATAGTGTCAGTTTTTAGGTGTCTGTTCTAAACATACATTTACAATCATCCATATTTACTGATTCAGAAATAGATTTAAATAAGTAACAGTGGTATCATGACAGTAATTTTTTTTAATGCGTGGTCCATGGGGGAGGGGTTGAACCCCCCCCCCCCCCAACCCTTCCTACGCCACTGTATTAAGATTAAACTGGGGTCAGTTATTGGGACGCTGGTTTGTTTGCCTAACCTCCTAAGAGCCCCATGGTGTGTTGTATGAAAACATTACATGCATGTTGATGACCCTCAGTAAAGGTGAACCAAGGCAAGGTAGACTAGACCTCGGCGACCGCCCAGAGCGGGGGCGTCACTCACTTAGTTGAGCCACCTTCATGGTGTACCGGGGACTATGGCTCAGTTTAGTCAACGACTGTAGTAGCCCAATGCATCCCTGGTGTAATGAAGTCTTTCAAACGAATATACGTGCCATAATAATCACGTGATAGATTGGGGCGCTTCGGGTCGCATGATCGCCGGGGCTCCGTGGGGCGCCACTGGTGCAGTTGGACCTTTCATTCAAGTGGTTCCCTTGACCATGTTTGCTGGGGAGGTCTGCAAGGTTGTTGATTACTAAAGAGGGTGGGTGAACGGATGCCTGAAATAAACATTTAGTCCACGTGGGCTTTAAAACCTTGTTTTTACGTGTTTTACATTTTATTTTTCATATTATGTAAAATATGTTTTCTTGTCTAAATCTAAAGGTGTTACAGTTATAGCCCCAACGAGTGCGACATTGTGAAAACTGCATGGTAAGTTTTTTAACATTTATAGGCCTAAAATAAAGTTTTCTTTTATAGTTAACACTCAGTGTTGCTGTCTTGCATTCACATTGTCAAACTTCAAATGCCTGTAATTAAATCAACGCTACACATTGATGTAAGAATTTCAGAACTTTATTGACAGAAAATGTGAAGAATGTAATATAACTGTATTAACAGAAAATGATGAATATAGTGTAAGTATATTGACAGAAAGTGAGAAGCTGATCATTACAAAAAGGGTAGAAAATCAGCGAGATGTAGACTTAAGCTTCAGCAGTCTTTAGCTCCATTGACCCGTCTCCCAGAGATTCTGTCCCCCTCTGATAGCTGTCAGCCAGTTCTGTTGCCGTCTGCTGGCCAAAGTTGTCTCGCGCTAAAAATAGAATAAGGTAAACATCGGTAGCTAGGTTGTCTTGCCTGCTCACGTGACGTCTGCAGGGGCGTGACCACAGTCTGAGCAACCACGTGATCAGGTTTGCGATGTTCAGGATGGACAAGGACGCTAGGACAAACACTAGAGCAGCGGATAACGAGACGTAGATGGCGTAGGTTGTGTCGTAGGTCAGCTCAGGTTGCGCCGGGCTTTGAGTAAAAACACACTGAATGGCGTAGGCCTCTGTACGCCCGAGCCGAATTAAGCTGAACTTACACATCAGGGGAGTGTCGTAGTAGTCCTGATGCGAGGAGGTAGAATGCGATCCAAGATGGCCGACTTCCGGTTGAAGGTAGCAGTAAATGAATGCTAGCTGACAGACTGACACACTACACAGTGCAAGTCTGTACACCAGGAACCCCACGGTGGTCCAGCAGGAAGGAACATGAGAGCCCCAGACCCCCTCCATCAGCTTGGCTCGAGGCTCTGATGGAGCTGTTGAAATCTTGTGAACGTTTTCTAGAGTTTTCTGAACGTTGACACCACAGCAGCGTGAGTACATCCCCCACAACACCTGGGTGAGTTTCAGACACACGGCAAAGACAAACAACAGAACTGGTATGTGGGAGGTTAAGTACCTCAAAGATTCGCCTTGTGAGTCCACTACACGTGCAGAGTCTGAAGAGTTCTGTGGTGGCTCATCTTTAGCACCGAACCGTGTCTGGTCTCGCGAGATTTGGCTCTCGTCATTCGTCTTCAGTTTATACAAGATGGCAGCAGACGTGGAATCAGAGTTGTTCACGTTGGCGGGAGACACAGCTTTCTTGTACGCTGCGCCACAGATAGCATTTGTGTATGCTACTTGCTCGTTAGTAAATTGGGCCGGAGCGTAGCAATGTACAGACATTGTATCGGTAGCTTCCCCTGAATGATGGCCGCTGGGAAGAAACAAGGGCAGGACCCAGGTAAACAAGGCCAACAGTAGAAACAACAGGGCCGTCCATGTATGGCTGTAGTGGACAATACTGTCGTCTGCCAGGGAACGTCCGAAAATTGCCATCTTCTGAACATAAGAAATGAAAAAATAGTAAACGAATTGTTGTATTTCGAGTGTAGTGACAGCCAAATATAGTAAACGGAAAGGTTGATATGAATTGTGTGTTTGGGTTGTGGGAAAGTAAATTATTTTCTCATAAGTTTCAAAGACTCTCACAGAATATTCAATTGGAAATGTGAAATTAGAGGACTTTTTATGGTAGTGGATGGTATTGGGGCTGTGCAGTAAGGGGTGAAGTGGTGTTGTACTGTAGCAGATTGCATTTCTCCTACCCAGTAGAGAGTAGAGGTATGCAGAAGGCGCAGAAACAAATTAATAAGCTAAGGAAAAGCGTGGACTATTTAAATTGTCTAATGCAGTTGTCACATACATGTCACACATGCCAAACTGTTAATTAAACTAAGATAAATTAGCAGCAAGCTAGAGAAACGTTATCATATACACCTAGACACATAGACTACCAGATACAAGTAAGATACTCACACAGACTACCAGATACAAGTAAGATAAAAAGGCTACCATATACAGGTAAGATACTCACACAGGATACCAGATACAAGCAAGATACTCACACAGGCTACCAGATACAAGTAAGATACACAGGCTACCAGATACAAGTAAGATACACCCACAGACTACAAGATACAAGTAAGATACTCACACAGCCTACCAGATACAAGTAAGATACTCACACAGGATACCAGATACAAGTAAGATACTCACACAGGCTACCAGATACAAGTAAGATACTCACACAGCCTACCAGATACAAGCAAGATACTCACACAGGCTACCAGATACAAGTAAGATACTCACACAGGCTACCAGATACAAGTAAGATACTCACACAGCCTACCAGATACAAGCAAGATACTCACACAGGCTACCAGATACAAGCAAGATACTCACACAGGCTACCAGATACAAGTAAGATACTCACACAGGATACCAGATACAAGTAAGATACACCCACAGACTACAAGATACAAGTAAGATACACCCACAGACTACAAGATACAAGTAAGATACTCACACAGGCTACCAGATACAAGTAAGATACTCACACAGCCTACCAGATACAAGCAAGATACTCACACAGGCTACCAGATACAAGTAAGATACTCACACAGGCTACCAGATACAAGTAAGTTACTCACACAGCCTACCAGATAAAAGCAAGATACTCACACAGGCTACCAGATACAAGCAAGATACTCACACAGGCTACCAGATACAAGTAAGATACTCACACAGGATACCAGATACAAGTACGATACTCACACAGACTACAAGATACAAGTAAGATACACCACAGACTACCAGATACAAGTAAGATACACAGGATACCAGATACAAGTAAGATACACAGGATATCAGATACAAGTAAGATACTCACACAGGCTACCAGATACAAGTAAGATACACAGGATACCAGATACAAGTAAGATACACAGGATATCAGATACAAGTAAGATACACCCACAGACTACAAGATACAAGTAAGATACACCCACAGACTACCAGATACAAGTAAGATACACAGGCTACCAGATACAAGTAAGATACACCCACAGACTACAAGATACAAGTACGATACTCACACAGGCTACCAGAAACAAGTAAGATACACAGGCTACCAGATACAAGTAAGATACACCCACAGACTTAAAGATACAAGTAAGATACACCCACAGACTACCAGATACAAGTAAGATACTCACACAGCCTACCAGATACAAGTAAGATACACCCACAGACTACAAGATACAAGTAAGATACACCCACAGCCTACCAGATACAAGTAAGATACACCCACAGACTACCAGATACAAGTAAGATACACCCAAAGACTACCAGATACAAGTAAGATACACCCACAGACTACCAGATACAAGTAAGATACACCCACAGACTACCAGATACAAGTAAGATACTCACACAGCCTACCAGATACAAGTAAGATACTCACACAGGATACCAGATACAAGTAAGATACCCACACAGGATACCAGATACAAGTAAGATACTCACACAGGCTACCAGATACAAGTAAGATACTCACACAGCCTACCAGATACAAGCAAGATACTCACACAGGCTACCAGATACAAGTAAGATACTCACACAGGCTACCAGATACAAGTAAGATACTCACACAGCCTACCAGATACAAGCAAGATACTCACACAGGCTACCAGATACAAGCAAGATACTCACACAGGCTACCAGATACAAGTAAGATACTCACACAGGATACCAGATACAAGTAAGATACACCCACAGACTACAAGATACAAGTAAGATACACCCACAGACTACAAGATACAAGTAAGATACTCACACAGGCTACCAGATACAAGTAAGATACTCACACAGCCTACCAGATACAAGCAAGATACTCACACAGGCTACCAGATACAAGTAAGATACTCACACAGGCTACCAGATACAAGTAAGTTACTCACACAGCCTACCAGATACAAGCAAGATACTCACACAGGCTACCAGATACAAGCAAGATACTCACACAGGCTACCAGATACAAGTAAGATACTCACACAGGATACCAGATACAAGTAAGATACTCACACAGACTACAAGATACAAGTAAGATACACCACAGACTACCAGATACAAGTAAGATACACAGGATACCAGATACAAGTAAGATACACAGGATATCAGATACAAGTAAGATACTCACACAGGCTACCAGATACAAGTAAGATACACAGGATACCAGATACAAGTAAGATACACAGGATATCAGATACAAGTAAGATACACCCACAGACTACAAGATACAAGTAAGATACACCCACAGACTACCAGATACAAGTAAGATACACAGGCTACCAGATACAAGTAAGATACACCCACAGACTACAAGATACAAGTAAGATACACCCACAGACTACCAGATACAAGTAAGATACACAGGCTACCAGATACAAGTAAGATACACCCACAGACTACAAGATACAAGTAAGATACTCACACAGGCTACCAGATACAAGTAAGATACACAGGCTACCAGATACAAGTAAGATACACCCACAGACTACAAGATACAAGTAAGATACACCCACAGACTACAAGATACAAGTAAGATACACCCACAGCCTACCAGATACAAGTAAGATACACCCACAGACTACCAGATACAAGTAAGATACACCCACAGACTACCAGATACAAGTAAGATACACCCACAGACTACCAGATACAAGTAAGATACACCCACAGACTACCAGATACAAGTAAGATACTCACACAGCCTACCAGATACAAGTAAGATACTCACACAGGATACCAGATACAAGTAAGATACTCACACAGGATACCAGATACAAGTAAGATACTCACACAGGATACCAGATACAAGTAAGATACTCACACAGACTACCAGATACAAGTAAGATACTCACACAGACTACCAGATACAAGTAAGATACACCCACAGACTACCAGATACAAGTAAGATACACCCACAGACTACCAGATACAAGTAAGATACACCCACAGACTACAAGATACAAGTAAGATACTCACACAGCCTACCAGATACAAGTAAGATACTCACACAGGATACCAGATACAAGTAAGATACTCACACAGGATACCAGATACAAGTAAGATACTCACACAGCCTACCAGATACAAGTAAGATACTCACACAGACTACCAGATACAAGTAAGATACTCACACAGACTACCAGATACAAGCAAGATACTCACACAGATTACCAGATACAAGTAAAATACTCACCCTACAGTGTGCACGCACGCCTGGCTCACCCTCTACTGACTGGGAGCTGCTGGAGGGAAGTGGGTGTGTGTGTGGGTAGGTGACGTAGTGTTGTTGATGACTAACTAGAACTCACATTTCCCACCTAAACACACACACACGCACAGAGTCTGTGCTCACAACGTGGCCTAGTTAGAGGTCAAAGGTCAGTGCGGTGACCTTCAAAAACGAAAGTCCCACTGTACATTAGAGTACCGCAGCCCCCCCCCCCCCCCCCCACCATCCTATAACGTTTGGCCTTCGTTTCTCGGGTGTTCTAACCAGAACATTATCATGAAACATAAAGCTCTTAACTACAACATCCACTAAAGTACCTTTCCCGTCACTTACATCAATGTTGTTGCTTCTGTGGCATTAAGTCGTAATGTAGACCAAACACACATACAGGCTACATAGCATATCTTTATGCTAAAGTACGTAGGAAAAATGTTGTGTAGCTTTGGTGCCATGAGAGAACTAATTATTTGAGTTGATTACCGTCAATTGCTCTCCCAAACGGTACTAATTATGTTTAACGTCAATTGCTCTCCCAAACGGTACTAATTATGTGATGATAACTAGCGCAGCAAATAACTGACGGGGAATGTTATAGTGCAAAAAAACTACTGCACACAAAATGTGCTTTCAAGAAAACCTGAGTATATAAATAATGGCTTGTTGTATGATGTTAATGAAACAAAAATATTGGTTCCCCACAATTTGACATTGGTTCCCCAACATTGGATATTAGTTCCCAACAATATGACATTGGTTCCCTACAATTATTTATTGGTTCCCCACAATTGGCCATTGGTTCCATCATCATACATCCCACTAGAACTCAAGTGTTGACTAAAAAATCTCAGATTTGTTTTGAAAACATCGCTTCTGTCTGTTTACAATACACGTGTTTTGTACAACACTCAACCAATACAACATTTGTTAACTCTTTGTTTACACATCTCGATATATCTGATAAAAACAATTTCACAACCCTTGAAGAAAACCATCTGCATCAAAAAAAGTCCTGTAAACAGTCACTCAACCCGAGTCACATAAACGATTTAAGACTGAGGTGCATTCTATAACTGTGCCCTAGATACACCCTCTCCTCTCAATGCAGGAGAGGGCAGACTCTTCTATCTTAATACATTCAAACAACCAAGTTGTTTGCCAGGAGCCATCTAAAGTACACAGCTTTCATTCCTGTGTAGTTCAGGCTGTGAACAGTATTTCCGTTAGTTGATTTTTATTCGAATATTCAGTGAAAAATTGACAGAGAACTCCAATATTTTAAACGTTTCCATGACAACCATGTCCGACAGGGTCAGGGTAACACCATGGACGATACAGAGAGCAGCGCAGATGAGGACTGGGGTGTTGATGGCGGTCAGTCAAATAATAGAGAAAAAGATGGCGGTAAGTCTAAAAATAGAGGGGAAGATGGCGGTCAGCCTAAATATAGAGGAGAAGATGGCGGTCAGTCTAAAAATAGGGGGAAGATGGCGGTCAGTCTAAATATAGAGTCCTTTCATATGACGTCACGTCCGTTCGTGATACCTACGCCCGCCGCCACAGTGGTGTACACAAGACGTAAACACAATCAGCTGTTCGCCAGCGCTGGACGTGTTCACCAGCGCTGGACGCGTTCACTGTATGTAAAGAACCGCACCCGCGGAAAAGGAAAAATACGTTAAAAAACTTGAACTCTTAGGAATTGAAGATCCTTATACTGTTATTGACAGTTTCGTATAAATAAATATGTGGACAAAATTTCTAAATAAAAATACTGTTAGTAATACTGTTTGCGTTTAGAGTTAAAGTAGCCGAATCTGATCAAATGCAGTTCTCGATACTTTGTTTCATGTAAGGGCAGTAAAATAATAAACTTCATTTTAATTATAAAAGATAACTATTAATAAAACAAATATGCTCGACCTTCACAAATACTAATAGTAAAAGACAAAGTCAAAAGTAATAGGCTAATAAGAATAATAAGATCTAATAGTAGGCCTAATACCTGGCTCCGCTGGGTAGACATAGAATCTAGAATCTACTTCTTTACTTAAATTTAATTACTTTAGATCTACATTCGATTCAAAATACACCCATAATAAATCAAAAGTAGTCATAATAGGCCTAATAAAGCATTTAATTGTATCTAAGATCTAAAATCTCGCTCTATTATCTAATCATTTTTTTAGCAAACGAAATTTTCTGAAATTGAAATAGATTATATGACTAGACTTAGATCTAGAATCTGCTACTTAAATTAAATTGTAAAAACTTTATACAAGCATGTAGTTGATATTATTGTAGTAGAAGGCTTTAATAAATTACTAAGGCCTACCTACTTTGTTGTCTTTTTACAGCAATATGTATCTGATACTGGACTGAGTTTAATTAAATTCAAATTCATATCTAGTAATTGGTCTACTAAGTTTGTGTAGCCTAGTAGTACAATCTAGATCATACCAGCCAACAACAAATAACCACATTATTATTATTTGGTTAATGATTAGGCTAAATTTTTTTTTAAATCCACTGTTTATAAAAGAAACAAATCAAGCTAGAAACATTATAAGTGAGATGGTTTAGAATAATAACAATGGACCCAGTCTACAATTGATACAATTGCAGGTCTACATAGGGCCTACAGTCTAGTAGTTTACAGTAGGCACCTAGTGTGTAGCTAGTATACTAGTGTGTAGCTGTCCAGAGTTAAGATTCTTAATGCCTTAATGCTTTCCCCTGATAAGCCGTGTGTGCTATAAATGACATAACATGACACCGAGGTGAGAAGTGTTGAGGGGAGAGCAGTGGGACTTTCCCCTTTGTTCTCCCTGCTGGGCCCTGAGGGTCAAAATTATATCAGAAATACTATCTCTGTGGGGCTGGGTATCACGGAGGTGAGACATTTTCAGGGGAGGGCAGGGCAGACTCCTCTTTGGTTTTATTGTGGGCTAGATACAGGTGGGGGCAGCCATCATGAGGGTTGAACGTCAGTATTAATGTGTCTGATTACTTCCCTGCTGGATTATAAGGGTCTTAAATTGTATAACATGCTACCCAGATTGGTTATTACCCATGGATTATATTAGCCGTTGTAGTGTGGGTTTTGTAGGAGTTAAGTGGTCTCACGTTTGCTACAGTAGATAACCTCTAATATATTACTGCATTTGATCAGCTTCGTCTACTTAAACTCTAAACGCAAATGGTATTACTAACAGTATTTTTATTTAGAAATTTCGGCCACATATTTATATTATCCACGAAACTGTCAATAACTGTATAAGGATCTTCAATTCCTAAGAGTTCAAGTTTTTTAACATATTTTTCCTTTTCCGCGGGCGCGATTCTTTACATACGGTGAACACGTCCAGCGCTGGTGAACACGTCCAGCGCTGGCGAACAGCTGATTGTGTTTACGTCTGATGTACACCACTGTGGCGGCGGGCGTAGGTATCACGTGATTTAGGTCACGTGTTTGCAAGGACTCTATAAAGAAGATGGCGGTCAGTCTAATTCTAGAGGAGATATTTTTATCACATCAGTTTTGTTTTTGTTTCTAGCAGCGCTACTTGCCTAAACCTATAGCAGTGCTACTTGCCTAAACCTATAGCAGTGCTACTTGTCTAAACCTATAGCAGTGCTACTTGCCTAAACCTATAGCAGCGCTACTTGCCTAAACCTATAGCAGTGCTACTTGCCTAAACCTATAGCAGTGCTACTTGCCTAAACCTATAGCAGTGCTACTTGTCTAAACCTATATCAGTGTTACTTGCCTAAACCTATAGCAGCGCTACTTGCCTAAACCTATAGCAGTGCTACTTGCCTAAACCTATAGCAGTGCTACTTGCCTAAACCTATAGCAGCGCTACTTGCCTAAACCTATAGCAGCGCTACTTGCCTAAACCTATAGCAGCGCTACTTGCCTAAACCTATAGCAGCGCTACTTGCCTAAACCTATAGCAGTGCTACTTGCCTAAACCTATAGCAGTGCTACTTGCCTAAACCTATAGCAGTGCTACTTGCCTAAACCTATAGCAGTGCTACTTGCCTAAACCTATAGCAGTGCTACTTGCCTAAACCTATAGCAGTGCTACTTGCCTAAACCTATAGCAGTGCTACTTGCCTAAACCTATAGTAGTGCTACTTGCCTAAACCTATAGCAGTGCCACTTGCCTAAACCTATAGCAGTGCCACTTGTCTAAACCTATAGCAGTGCTACTTGTCTAAACCTATAGCAGTGCTACTTGCCTAAACCTATAGCAGCGCTACTTGCCTAAACCTATAGCAGCGCTACTTGCCTAAACCTATAGCAGTGCTACTTGCCTAAACCTATAGCAGTGCTACTTGTCTAAACCTATAGCAGTGCTACTTGCCTAAACCTATAGCAGTGCTACTTGCCTAAACCTATAGCAGTGCTACTTGCCTAAACCTATAGCAGTGCTACTAGCCTAAACCTATAGCAGTGCTACTAGCCTAAACCTATAGCAGTGCTACTTGCCTAAACCTATAGCAGCGCTACTTGCCTAAACCTATAGCAGTGCTACTTGCCTAAACCTATAGCAGTGCTACTTGCCTAAACCTATAGCAGTGCTACTTGCCTAAACCTATAGCAGTGCTACTTGCCTAAACCTATAGCAGTGCTACTTGCCTAAACCTATAGTAGTGCTACTTGCCTAAACCTATAGCAGTGCTACTTGCCTAAACCTATGGCAGTGCTACTTGGTCAGGACGCCTAGCACTACCTCCTATAACACAATAATACCCCCCCTCGTCTGCCTTGTGTTATATAATGTGTGTTCGATCCCCTAAAATATTAGCTAAATGGTATCTGTTGAGTGCTAATATCATGTAAACAACAAATTCAAATATTTGATTTCCAACCTGTTTATCCACGGAATGATTATCTGTTGACATATTTCAGCACCGTACAACAACACAAGGAAGGTAATTGGATCGTGCATCATACAGGAGGTAACTGCCCTTAGCGGCGTAATGGAAATCACTGCAGACAACCATATCAGCAGCCACTCACAAACTGCTGAGGAAATCCCATGGTGATGCTCGTATACAACTTGCAATCCTGACAAAGTGCCTTCAAACCCTGACCAAATACCTTCAAACCCTGACAAAGTGCCTTCAACCCCTGACCAAATACCTTCAAACCCTGACCAAATACCTTCAAACCCTGACCAAATACCTTCAAACCCTGACACAATACCTTCGAATTTGCGTCGGTCAATACCCGAATGATTCAAACAGTTCATTTTAAGTGAAGACATGTTTTCCACTGTTCATTACACGTTGCTTGTAGATGTTGTGGACGCTTTTTACCACAACCCTAAACAAATGATGATCACATCACTGAATGACCACACCATTAAACAAATGTTGGGCACATCACTGAATGACCACACCCCTAAACAAAAGATGAACACATCAATGAATGACCACGTCACTCAACAAGTCACGAACTAACCACTGAACGACTCACACTGTTTTTTTATCCTTTCGTGGCTTTATAAGACTTCTAATGTACACACTTTTAATTTTAAGATCTAATTAAAAAAATGTTATAGCTAATATAAAGCGACATATTGTCTTTTCTCACGTTAAAATATCATAAAAAACATTATAGAGAGTTTGACACAAAAAATCAAATTTGTGAACTGAACATTTATGGAGAATAGCCCTAATTAGTACAGTAGTCAATTAATTATCTTTCTCCTACATACAATAAGAGTTGTTAATAGATGCGTTATTGGGATTTGATAATAATATTCCCGCTGCCTTTATTAGTCCCTTCGTTTCAAAGAGCTTTCATAAGTGGCTTGATCAATACAAACAGAAAGATGTCAACACACATTTAGAAGTTCAAAGCATTGGAAGACAGTTTAAAGCTTGCCATAATTTTAAAATTCTACAATGAAGAACTAATTATAGCTATGAGGGAATCGCTCTAGCGATTATAATTACAACGTTCTTATTTTTCAAAAATTTTTATGGCCATCAGCTATTGAAATAAAAATGTTGAAGTTTTACAAGAATTATTTTTATTTTCTCGTATACAGAATATAGAGGAAGTATTGTAATCGTGCACAAAAATCACATGGAATTTTGACAGTTTTCACCGTTTTACTTCTCAGTACTTCATCAAATACGGAGCATAGGGGACTTATTTAAATCGGGCAAAAATTCTATATCCAGATTGATCAAAATTTCGGCGTTTTACGCGTAATCGAGTAGGAAAAAGTGGGCTTTGCAATTCTGTCCGTATGTGTGTATGTGTGTGTGCGTGAGTGTGTGTGTCTGTGTGTGTGTGTGTCTGTGTGTGTGTCTGTGAACACGATAACTTGAGTAACGTTACTGCTAGGTTGATGAAATTTCATATATGAAGTATTATATCAAAATTGTAGTTCTGTATTGACTTTTAAGCGATTTCAGGTAACCGGAAGTGGAACTTATTCTACTTATGGTTTTTCAAAAGCATATATCTTGAGTGCTGTTTCAAATAGATTGACGAAATTTCACTTATAGGTAGAAGATCAAATTCTCTGCCTTCTCTCAAATTATGAGTAATTTCCGTTTACTGGAAGTAGTACTTCAAGCCTTCTCAAAAATACACATTTATTAGTTTAAAGGTTATCCTAGAAGAGTAGATTTTTTTTTACAAGCTTTTATTTAACTCACTTCCTCTGTCGACAGTCTGTCGTCAGTCGTCAGTCTAGATCGAAACGCAGGAGTAAAAATTCGGACAGTTCTACTTGACCGATACGATTCACAGTTGGCACGTAGGTCAAGACATGAAGACAATGCAATCTAAAATTAAATTTGACTTAATGTGAAGCCTAATTAATTTTTTATGAATTGATTAAAATTTGGACCGAATTAGGAGGCATGTCTATCCTACCACACCACACGCGTCATCACGTTCAATAGCTGCGCCATCAGGTTCAATAGCTGCGCCATTACGTTCAATAGACGCGCAATGGTTTTTAGTCATGTAACACTATTTTAAATAAAACATGTCAAGTACTGAAAAAAAAAATCATAAAAAAACCTTTTAATAACAAGCTTTTATGTACTAATGCACTAAAAAGTGGAAAATAAATTATACACTACTATTTAAATTACTATAATGAAAAGCGTGGGTCACTTTAGTATCTATTGGATACCTTTACTAATGTTGAGGAAGACACCCACGCTTTTCTTTATAGTAATTTAAATAGTAGTGTATAATTTATTTTCTACTTTTTAGTGCATAGGACATAAAAGCTTGTTATTAAAAGGTTTTTTTAATGAATTTTTTATAACTTTATTTAAACATATTGAGAGAAATAATATTTTGATAACTATACTTTATTTGAACATATTGAAAGAAATATTTTTTATAACTTTATTTGAACATATTGAGAGAAATAATTTTTTATAACTTTAATTTATCTATAATATAACGCTTGTCGTAGGGTGTCATCCGTCATCGCTATAGAATTTTGAACAATACAGGTAAACACTTCATGTCGTGCTTTTTACGTGCATCGCAGTGTCTTATTATAATTAAATGGGTAGGGCTTATTTATATAACAACTTAAATTTTGTGTATAGTTGGCACTGTTTTTACTCTTTCGCATAACATGAATATAATATTAAATACACGCACATTGCTAAAATGGATCAATGTCAAAAAATACTTTCGCTTAGATTAATAGAAACATTGGACACATTTTAATAACAGTAGGGTAAAAACACTAATTAATTAAAATCTTTTATAATTTTGCCAAGGGAGGTAATTTTAAAAAGAAATTCAACTCTCGCTAATAAAACAAGTATGCATGCAAATTTGCGGACGTGCAAGAGTACATTATTGTTAAAATATTATAATTAGCATGGATTAATAAATGCACCATGTAGGTCAAATATGGACATTTTAAATATTGTCTTTTGTTTATTGTTTGGATAAGTTGGGGTATTATAGTCGTTTACTAAGTTGCATCAGACGGTTCCGGGTGCGATTTAGCGCCCCGGGCTAGACTGTGAGCCTTTTGTGTTTATTTTTGCATTTAAGTTGTGTTTAATTTTTTTGTGTTTATGCGTTTGCGTTTTCGTTTGTGGTTTTTTCTTTTGCATTTATGTTTGCATTGTGTTTGTGTTTGTTTTTTCTTTTGTGTTTGCGTTTTGCGTTTGTGTTTTTTGTTTATGCTTGTTTGCGTTTGCTTTGGGTTTGTAGTGTGATTGTGTTTTCTTTTGTTTTTGTGTTTTCTTTTGTGTTTGTGTTATGTTTGCGTTGTGTTTGTGTTTAGTTTTGTTATATTCCCAAGTTGGTACGTTTAAAAAAGATTCACCGTGGTGGAGCACGGGTTTGCAGCTAGTTTGTACATATTGAGAGAACATTTTTTTTATTGATCAAGAGCTACGGAATACCATTTTGTTTTGGGGGAGGTAGACTTTCTTCGCCCCCCCCCCCCTTTGGTTGATGAGTTATTTTTGTTTTTGTTGTGTGACATCACGTGACTAGATCGTATACAGCCACGCCCCCATCGTGGGTGTCTAACCTTACCCAATGTCGGCCCAGATGTATACCCTGGCAAACAAACCCAATGACCGACAACGTCTATTAGATGTACCAACACAAAACTCTTTTCAACTGTGATTCACGCTCGTGATAGATTTTTTTTCCATTTTAAGATCAGGTCATGCGCAATTGAAAAACTCGGTCTAATTAGACAAATACACGAGAACCAAGTTGAAATATCTGCCTCGTCACGGTGGCATGATTTGCACGGCTCTAAGAACTTCGTCCTTACACGCAAAACAAATACTTGACAATATATCCCATTTAAGTTGAAAGAAGGTACAAGTTCTCTCCCCTACCCAGGTGCACTTACAATAACTCTCCCCTACCATTAGCACTTGGGTAAATAGATTTTGTAATTTCTTTTATAAGGAATTAAAAAAAAAAGCGCATACTAGACAGAGTTGAAAAAAACAACGTACGGGTATAAATTATAGGTCGCGGGTCTTTACCCTAGGGTTGAAATTCTAGTTGAGGCGTCTGTAAGTCGGCTGCTGAATATTTGACGTTTCCCTACCGAGTTCAAGTTCGCTACCAACGGTGAGTAGTTGTTTCTCACAGCTAGGTTCTTCGTTTAGAATTAATTCATCACTCACATTGTGCTGATAAAAACATTATAGAGATTTTTTTTTCAATTCTTTGTTTTACATATAACTTAAAATTAAAACAATTATTTTTAAATCAATTGTCAGTAAAATTAAGTGGGGGTGTCATCTTCCCTAAACTTTCTCGAATATTCTAATATAACACTACGGGGGATGGCAACTCGGAATGAAGGCGTGATTATTAAGCAATTTTCAAATACTTAAATGTGAAAAAATAGAATGGAATCTCAAAGAAAAAAGAATTGCGCAACAGCAAAGCTTTGCGTATAAATGTTCGAAAAATTTTATTAAAAAAACTTGATTAATTTTCAAAAAGTTAATTAATCATTTAATTTAGTAAAATGTTTTGTCACAATACATTTTCTTCGAGTCTTGACCTACGTGAAAAGTTTAAAACCACTCGGTCCGTTAGAAGCGTTAGAAATTTTGTTCGAAATTTTGTTCGAAATTTTGTTTGAAATTTTGTTCGAAATTTTGTTCGAAATTTTGTTTGAAATTTTCCCACCGTGACGGACGATACACAAAGGAATCAAGTTGAAAATAAATTCGTATTTTGTTTTTTTGAGAAATCGGAAATAGGGCAAAGTACTACTTCCGGTCAACGGAAATTATAGGCTTTTAAAAAAACCTAGACTCTTTTCCACGCTCGATTACCGTAGAATTACACAAAATTTGACATAAAACAGAGAATTAGATTTTTTACATAATATGTAAAAATTTCGTCCATCTATCAGAACTCATCTAACAGTACTCAAGTTATAGGCTTTTGAAAAACCGAAAATTACCGGAAATCGCTGAAAAATTGATACACATTTGATACAATACTTATATATGGAATTTCATCAAATAGCTGTAACCATACTAGTTATCGCGTTCACAGACAGACAGACACACACACACATGGACAAAATTGCAAAAGTAAACATTGTTTTAAATTTAGCTATTCGAAAAAACCACCTAAAATACTACTCACGCATGTGTTTCAGTGTACTCACCATGAAGGGTGTGATTATATTGACGTGTACGTTTGATCACCATGAATGTTGTGATTATATTGACGTGTGTGTTTCAGTGTACTCACCCTGAATGTTGTGATTATATTGACGTGTGTGTTTCAGTGTACTCACCATGAAGCTGCTGTTTGTCTTGCTGGTGATCCCGATGGTTTTGGCCGGGGATTTCGCCAAGATGTGGTCTGAGATGGAGGAGAAACTCAAGAGTAAGGGGTGGGGGGAGGAGGACAAGAAGGATCTGGGTAACAAGTTTGGCCAAGGGGACGATCAAGACAAGAAGTGGGGAGACAAAGAGGTTAAAGGTTGGGGGGATCAGGACGATGAAAAGAAAGGATGGGGGGAGCAGGACGATGAAAAGAAAGGATGGGGGGATCAGGACGATGAAAAAAAAGGATGGGGGGAGAAGGACGATGAAAAGAAAGGATGGGGTGGTGATAAGCATAAAAGACGGGGAGGCAAAAGACACAGAGGTGGTGAAGATGATGATGAGAAAAAACACAGACGTAGCGAAGATGATAATGATAAAGACTCCAGCGAAGATGACGTAAGTCAATTTAAAAACTAAGAATTTTTTTAGAGAAGTAGCGAATGAGGAGCATATATTTTGTTTACAAGGCCACAACATTATAATAAATATAGCAAGGGAAAACTGATATAATCTATCTATCTATATACTACTAAAAGTCAACTTTGTTTACATGTTTGAATATTTATTTGTTTGCCTGATCGAAAATTGTGATATGTTCGACTCTATCTGGAAAGCTGTAAAATGGTATGCAGGTAGAGAATAATTTTTTAATGCAGACAGACTGTTGATCACAAATTTATTTAAAGACGTTAATTAATTTATTGATTTATTCCTACGCAGAATAACCCATTTTTTTTTAAAATGTTAAAACCTTGACTAAACTTTGTGGGAATAGTGACGTCACAGGTTTTTGTTTACTCTTTAGTACAATAAAATGGCGGCGTCTATTGAAGAAAATTGTGTTCCCATTCAAAAGTTTAACGCGTTCTAAATCTAATTTTCTGTCGGTCATAACTTTAACAATACGTCCGTTTGCTGTATTTATTACGTTCCAACACTTATATCAATTTTCAACTGTCTTTTTCATTTAGTTTTACGATAAATTTCTCTAGATCTAAAGATCAGCTATCGAAGGAAATTTATGAATCTAGCCTAGATCTAGATCTAGCCTAGATGTAGGTCACTAGATTCAATGTAAATTCTACATCTAGAATCTATTTCAGGCCTTAATTATTTTATATAAATCTTTGTTTGGCTTATTTAAGATAAAATTTAATTTGAAAGTTAGTACTACTAGACTTATTTTTAGATCTAGATCTAGAATCTATACGCGTAAATCAAGTTGCATAAGGAGACACATAGTATAGTATAAAAATTCACTTGTGACGTCACGAGTAAATAGCTAAAATGGTAGCGTAGTCAGCTCTCATGCAGGAGGCACGGGTTCTAGACCAATATGTCAGTGAAATTTTTTTTTTCAATTTTTTTTTTAGATGTGAATGATAACGTTGCCTATCTGAACTTGGCAAGATACAGGGCAGGTGAAGTAGAGTTCATCTGTTTCTTTGTCCTAAGCATATGAAAGGATAGTGTGGTCAGATACATGCTCGGCTGGAATTGTTTTTTAAACGATAAAAACATGTTGTCTGAGACTTGGCAGGACACTGGGCAGGTGAAGTAGAGTTGAGTAGGTCACCTGTGACGTCAATTTATGAAGGGATAGTCCGAAATCGGTGTTTTCGGTGTTTTTAAAAGATAAAAAACATATATTTGAATGTGGGGTCTGTTTTTTGTGACGATAAGTGACACTGCAGTAGCGTACCGAGGAGGGGGGGGGGGGGACGGTAGGGGAGGGGAGGCGGGGGTGGGGAGGGGAGGCGGGGGGTGGGGAGGGGAGGCGGGGGGTGGGGAGGGGAGGGGAGGCGGGGGGGGGGGGAAGGGGGGGTGGGGAGGTGGAGGGGGGAAGGGGGGGGGGACATATGTTGGGGCGCCAAAATGGTTTGGAAAAATAAATTGATAGGTTGAGGGGGGTTCAAATCGAAAGTTTGAGTGGGGGGGGGGGTGCACATCAAAAGTTTGAGGGAGGGGGGGGGGGGTTCAAATCGAAAACTTTGTCCCCGGGCGCCGGGAAGGATCGCTATGCCTCTGAGTGACAGACGTGATGTTTTTTGATGGATGACCCCCGAAACCCACAGTTATCCAACGGATGACGGGTATTCTAGTTCTATATAATAGTTTCGCTGTCTCTCTATCTATCTATCTATCTATCTATCTGTCTGACAAGAACGCTCTAGAGAAAACACAAGGAATTTAAAAACCTGCACAGTAATTCGAAAAACGAAATATGACGTCGACACATTTAGCGTAGAGTAGAACATAATCTCAAACCAGAGAGTGCACACAGTAATGTAATGACGTCATTGAAACATTGAAAAAAAGAAATGTTGTCTAATCTAAATGGTTTGCGTGAAGAGTTTCTTGCATAGAATTATTCGAGTAGGGGCGAAGCCCCACCCCCCGCGTAAGAACGTCTGAGCCCCCCCCCCCCCCCTCCCCAACTCAAAAGAAATTTCCTCATCGATACTCTATAATAAAATTACCGCCTAATTAATGTGTCTAATCTAAAAAGTGGTTTTCTCGCAATTTCTTTAATGCAATTCTTCGCGTAGTGGCTAAGCGCGACACCAGTGTTTCTTTCAGACTTTTTCCTCCCCGGAGAGGGGTGGGGGTACTTGAAATTTTCGGGGGCGGGGGTAGAATTTTCGGGGAGGGGGCGGACACTGGAAAAAGTATATAATTATATTTCGTTGAATGGGACGGTAGACATGTTTTTTAGAGGGGGGTGGGGGGGGGGGTGGGGTGGGGGGGGGGGGTAGGGGGGTGAGTGGGGGGGGGTGGTTTTAATTTAGACTTTTTCCTCCCCGGAGAGTGGTGGGGGTACTTGAAATTTTCGGGGGTGGGGGTAGAATTTTCGGGGAGGGGGCGGACACTGGAAAAAGTATATAATTATATTTCGTTGAATGGGACGGTATACATGTTTTTCGGGGGGTGGGGGGTGTGTGGGGGGGGGGGGTGGGGGTGGTGTGTGGGGGGTGTGGGGTGTGGGGGTGTGGGGGTGTGTGGGGGGGGGGCTGGGGTGGTTTTAGTTTAGAGAAAAGAGACAGCACTATCAGCCTAGCGCCCGTTGTACCCTTCCTCAACGGGCCATTTTTCTCGTGTCATTAGAATAACAGTATAGACGATGTGAGGAAGTGTTGAAAAAACTTCAGATGTTGGGTCAGAAACTGGATAACTGTCTATTTTAGTCTATTTAACTTAAATTAGAGAATGGGGTGTGGGTTGTGAAATATTGAGAACCATTTCCACAGAAACCCACCCCATACGAACAGTTCAAGTCATGGCTTCAGGGACAAGAGAAGCGAGACAGTTCTCATGAGGAATTTAAAGACTACATGAGGAGGAACTTCTACAAGTTTAAAGAGTACCTTAAGGAAAAGGTGGGTGAATAATACCATAGCCCTAACTCGCTGTTCTTTGGGTACAGTTTAGCTAAAACTTGCGGAAATAATTCACTTGCCAAAATTTCATACACACATTTTTCCACATAATGAACATTTAATGCATAAACTTTGACCAGAGAACCAAGACTGATGATTTAATACATGAAATGTGTTTAATCCAAAAACTACAGGAACTGAAAGAGGAGGAAGACAAAGCTGCCAAACTTGCCATCTACAAACAGATGGAGAAGGTCCAGTTGAAGAAGATGCTGACGGAGAAACTGTCTGAGGTGACCCACAAGTTCATGGACCAGAAGCTCAACTTCGTGTACTCCATCACAGGCCATCTGCTAGACTTTTGTAGCTGTGACAGCTCAAAGGATGCTCTCCAAAGGTGGGTCTCTAGACTTCTAGTTACAGTTCAAAGGGCCCTCTCCAAAGGTGGGTCTCTAGACTTCTGGTGACAGTTCAAAGGATGCTCTCCAAAGGTGGGTCTCTAGACTTCTGTAGTTGTGACAGCTCAAAGGGCCCTCTCCAAAGGTGGGTCTCTAGACTTCTGGTGACAGCACAAAGGTGGGTCTCTAGACTTCTGGTGACAGCTCAAAGCATGCTCTCCAAAGGTTGGTCTCTAGACTTCTGGTGACAGCTCAAAGGATGCTCTCCAAAGGTGGGTCTCTAGACTTCTGGTGACAGCTCAAAGCATGCTCACCAAAGGTTGGTCTCTAGACTTCTGTAGTTGTGACAGCTCAAAGGGCCCTCTCCAAAGGTGGGTCTCTAGACTTCTGGTGACAGCTCAAAGGATGCTCTCCAAAGGTGGGTCTCTAGACTTCTGGTGACAGCTCAAAGGATGCTCTCCAAAGGTGGGTCTCTAGACTTCTGTAGTTGTGACAGCTCAAAGGGCCCTCTCCAAAGGTGGGTCTCTAGACTTCTGGTGACAGCTCAAATGATGCTCTCCAAAGGTGGGTCTCTAGACTTCTGGTGACAGCTCAAAGGATGCTCTCCAAAGGTGGGTCTCTAGACTTCTGGTGACAGCTCAAAGCATGCTCTCCAAAGGTGGGTCTCTAGACTTCTGGTGACAGCTCAAAGGTGGGTCTCTAGACTTCTGGTGACAGCTCAAAGCATGCTCTCCTAAGGTGGGTCTCTAGGCTTCTGGTGACAGCTCAAAGGATGCTCTCCAAAGGTGGGTCTCTAGACTTCTGGTGACAGTTCAAAGGATGCTCTCCAAAGGTTGGTCTCTAGACTTCTGTAGTTGTGACAGCTCAAAGCATGCTCTCCAAAGGTGGGTCTCTAGACTTCTGGTGACAGCTCAAAGGATGCTCTCCAAAGGTGGGTCTCTAGACTTCTGGTGACAACGCAAAGGATGCTCTCCAAAGGTGGGTCTCTAGACTTCTGGTGACAGCTCAAAGGGCCCTCTCCAAAGGTGGGTCTCTAGACTTCTGGTGACAGCTCAAAGGATGCTCTCCAAAGGTGGGTCTCTAGACTTCTGGTGACAGCTCAAAGGGCCCTCTCCAAAGGTGGGTCTCTAGACTTCTGGTGACAGCTCAAAGCATGCTCTCCAAAAGTGGGTCTCTAGACTTCTGGTGACAGCTCAAAGCATGCTCTCCAAAAGTGGGTCTCTAGACTTCTGGTGACAGCTCAAAGCATGCTCTTCAAAGGTGGGTCTCTAGACTTCTGGTTACAGCACAAAGGATGCTCTCCAAAGGTGGGTCTCTAGACTTCTGGGGACAGCTCAAAGGATGCTCTCCAAAGGTGGGTCTCTAGACTTCTGGCACAGTTCTAAGTGGGTCTCTAGACTTGTGGCACAGTTTTAGTGGGTCCCTAGACTTTTGGCACAGTTCTAAGTGGGTCTCTAGACCTCTGTACCGGATGAGGCTCTACAGACGTTCTCCAAAAATAGGTCCGTTAATAGTGGGTTAACGAAGATTGAGGGTGATTTGAAACTGACCAGAACCAAAGAGTATACAGGTTACTAGAATTTAGATTTCATTTTCATTTTTTTAACATTAAAACCTGTAATGCTCCTAAAAGGTTAAAGTTGCAAAAGCAAAAAGTTTTATTGAATCTTGTGCCTATTTGTTCGCCAGAGTCCATGACGGAACTTTTGGCAGCCCAAACATAACACTCGATGACAACCAGTACAGATCTGCAGACGACTCCTTCATCAACGAAGACTTCTCCAACCTGTTGGTCAACTCAAGCATGGTAGCTTTCATGAAGGACCCAACCAAGAAACTGGTAACATATCCAGCTTCCTCTTGTATGCTGGGGAAATTAATCAACATTACATTTTTTTTTTTAAATTTGACCCCTAAACCCCCACTCTCAATTGTACTGTTTTAAAGCTATTCACAAGCAAGAACTACACCCCAACAGATTATGCCTAGCTAGCCCACAAATTTCTTTTCTCTACCAACACCAGTTAACCCTTTATGCCTTACCCCTACCAACTATCACATCACCATGCTCTCTGAGCAACAAAACAACACTGTCTTGACTTTATCCCCACGTAAATTCTAAGCCAACCACTCTACCATTCCAACTGCCACACCTTTCGTAATGCCCACCCACTTGTACTCACCAGGAGAGGATCAGGTGGTTCAACGACCTTGACCATCAAGACCAATTCAAGTTCGTCCTGCATGAGTACATCACCGTGATGTGCAGCTCAGCCAAATATTTGACCAGCATGCTCAAGGAAGCGGAACCTGAACTCATCAAGTACAGAAGGGCTCACCGTATGATGTAGTCTG
The DNA here is from genome assembly GCF_028476545.2 of Physella acuta. Classification (NCBI taxonomy): domain Eukaryota; kingdom Metazoa; phylum Mollusca; class Gastropoda; family Physidae; genus Physella; species Physella acuta. The sequence continues at coordinate 427,327 of NW_026731953.1, read as the reverse complement.
GGAGTCTTTCGGTGCATCTAACCTTATCAGGTACATGTTTTCGTGTGATACACAATCATACACCACACATCATACACTACACACAACATATTACAAACAATACACCACACACATCATATCAACATTTGTTACCCACACATAAACCCCACACATAACGCCCGCATATTTTCCACACAAATAATACAAATAGCACATCTATTGTGAACTCAGTTTTGTAGACAAAATGCAAAATTTCTAGCTAAAAATTTAACCTTGTTTCTTTCTATCCACAGAAACTTCAACTTTTTTGCCCAATCTTTTTGTGCTCAAGTTATAACATTAAGCTGATGCTAATCTTTGGGAAGTCTAAAATTATTTGAAACTGCTAAAAATGTATTCCGTACACATGTTTTGTTTAAAAATTGATTAATAAATTGATAAAAATATTAATCTTGGCTCGTTTATATTGTTGTATCCCCACTTTTTGTATAAAAAATTTTAAGTTTGGAAAATGTGATGAGGACATGATAAATAAAATAATTTTTTTTCCTTAAATTACATTTTTCAAATAGAATATAAAAAAAAAGAATAGCCCACCAAATGAACGCAAACAACGTGTGTATAATAGAGCAGGAAATTAGTACTTTACTAGACTTACCCGGTCATCCCTTGGATAACTGTGGGTTTCGGGGCTCATCCATAAAAAAACATCACGTCTGTCACTTATCGTCACAAAAAACCAGACCCCACATTCAAAAAGATATCTATAAATAAAAAAGATAACTTTCTTGGACAGATTGTAGAGCTAGAGAAATTTATTGTAAAACTAAATGAAAAAGACAGTTGAAAATTTATATAAGTGTTGGAAAGTAATAAAAGCAGCAAACGGACGTATTGTTAAAGTTTTGGCCGACAGAAAATTAGCTTTAGAACGCGTTAAACTTTTAAATGGGCCACAAAGTCTATGATGGAAGCCGCCATCTTATTGTACTAAAAAATAAACAAATCATGTGACGTCACTATTCAGTCAAGGTAAAGCCATTGTTTGAAAAATTTAAAATTAATGTGGTTAATCTACCAATGAATAAATCAATAAATTAATTAACGTCTTTAAATAAAGTTGTGATTAACAGTCTGCCGGAAAACAAAAATTGTTCTCTACCTACATACTATTTTACAGCTCTCCACATAGCGCAGATCCTCTGCAGTAGTCAATCAGACAAAAAAATAAATATTCAAACATGTAAACAAACTTGAGTTTTAGTAGTATATAGATAGATAGATTTAGGAAGCATTGATTAATTTAAAAAAATAATTAAAGATCCAATGAAGTTACATCTTATGTCATTGTGCATCGCTATCGAGTCATGACCTACATAAAATTTTGAAAGAAATCTGTCAGGTAGAAGTAGTCGAAATTATGTTTGATGTGTTCCGTCCACGACAGTCAATATACAGAGAAATCAAGATAAATAAATAATTATGATTTTTTTTTAGATCGGAAATAGCATAAAGTTCCATTCAAATGTGCTTCAATTGGTGGCATGTTGTAATACTTTGTTGAAAAAGTTGACATCACAATTTAGCAGAAAGAGTTTCTGGGTACGTGTGGATGTAACGAGTTGAGATGATGCCATTATCTTTAAAAAATATTTTGCCAGTTCAAATAGTTCACTCAGTGTAAAGGTATTTACACAACTTTTACAGAATTTAATTTTAGAGCTGCTGAGAAGTAAAAGTGTTGTTAAAGAGTTGCTGAAAGCTGGCCAGGGTATAGCACATTCTCCGTGGTCAATGACATAGCACTTACCTGCAAATGGCATAGCACATTGATAAAGGTCATTGACATACCACCAACTTAAACAAATGAAAAACGCAGATAACTACATGTCAATAAGATGGCCATAGACAACATCGCAGTAAAGTCAGGCTCATATATTACAACTAGCTGCATACCCGTGCTCTGCTACGGTAAATCTTTTTTAAATGTACCAACGTAGGAACAGAAAAAAACGAAACACAACACAAACACAACACAACACAACCCAAACACAACCCAAGCACTAACGTACACAAAGACAACACAAAGACAACACAACACAAACACAACACAAACTCAACACAAACAAAAACACAACACAACACAAACACAACACAAACATAACACAAACACAACACAAACACAACACAAACACAACACAAACACAATACAAACACAACACAAACACAACACAAACACAACACAAACACAACACAAACACAACACAAACACAACACAACCACAACACAAACAAAACACAAACACAACACAAATACAACCCAAGCACTAACGTACACAAACACAACACAAAGACAACACAACACAAACACAACACAAACTCAACACAAACAAAAACACAACACAACACAAACACAACACAAACACAACACAAACACAACACAAACACAACACAAACACAACACAAACACAACACAAACACAACACAAACACAACACAAACACAACACAAACACAACACAAACACAACACAAACACAACACAAACACAACACAAACACAACACAAACACAACACAAACACAACACAAACACAACACAAACACAACACAAACACAACACAAACACAACACAAACACAACACAAACACAACACAAACACAACACAAACACAACACAAACACAACACAAACACAACACAAACACAACACAAACACAACACAAACACAACACAAACACAACACAAACACAACAAAAACACAACACAACACAAACACAACACAACACAAACACAACACAAACACAACACAAACACAACACAAACACAACACAAACACAACACAAACACAACACAAACACAACACAAACACAACACAAACACAACACAAACACAAACACACACAAACACAACACAAACACAAACACAACACAAACACAACACAAACACAACACAAACACAACACAAACACAACACAAACACAACACAAACACAACACAAACACAACACAAACACAACACAAACACAACACATCACAAACACAACACAACACAACACAACACAACACAAACACAACCCAAGCACTAACGTACACAAACACAACACAAAGACAACTCAACACAAACACAACACAAACACAACACAAACACAACACAAAGACAACACAAAGACAACACAACACAAAGACAACACAAAGACAACACAAAGACAACACAAAGACAACACAAACACAACACAAACACAACACAAACACAACACAAACACAACACAAACACAACACAAACACAACACAAACACAACACAAACACAACACAAACACAACACAAACACAACACAAACACAACACAAACACAACACAACACAAACACAACACAAACACAACACAAACACAACACAAACACAACACAAACACAACACAAACACAACACAAACACAACACAAACACAACACAAACACAACACAAACACAACACAAACACAACACAAACACAACACAAACACAAACACAACACAAACACAACACAAACACAAACACAACACAAACACAACACAAACACAACACAAACACAATACAAACACAACACAAACACAACACAAACACAACACAAACAAACACAACACAAACATAAATAAAAACACAAACACAATACAAAAACAAATATAATACAAACACTACACACACAAACACAACACAAACACAAATAAAAACACAAACACAAATAAAAGCACAAACACAAAAGACAAGATAAACACAACACAAACACAAAAGAAAACACTAACACAATGTCAAAAAAACAATGGATGTCCGTAAATTTTGCATTCACATTTTGTTTATTAGCTTGAGTTGAATTTATTTTTAAATTACCTCCCTTGGAAAATTACAAAACAGTTTAATTAATTAGTTTTTGTCGACCCTATTATTATTAAAATGTATTGGGGACCATCCTCCCCAATCCTCAGCCCCCCAAAAGATACCCAAAATGACAGTTACATCTATTGGCGATGATACACTCGTGTAGATTTATGCATGCTTCATATAAAAACATAAAATGCCACATACACAAATGGTATTTATATTGATTTGCAACTGAATACGCCCATTAAAACATTATAACTGCCCACGCTTTTATTTATAGTGATATAAATAGTAGTGCATTAATATATTTAAAGAAAGTAATTTTTTATATTTAAAGTAACCGCAGATTTATTATATTTTTAATTTTTTTTTTATATTTAATAAAAAATTGTATTATTTTCTTCTTTTTAGTGCATTTATAAAAGCTTGTAATTAAAAAAGTAAAGTATTTATGAACGTTTTTATGTATTTATTATTCTAGAAATCTAAAAGAAAATGATTTTTGACATTGATCCTTTTAATATGTTTTAGCAATGTGCATGTATTTAATATTTTCTTTACGTCATGCGAAAGAGTAAAAACAGTGGCAACTATAAAATACATTTAAGTCGTTATATAAATAAACCTTACTCTATTACTTATAATAAGACACTGCGGTGCAAGTAAAAAGCACGACATGTGAAGTGTTTATTTTATGGTTCCAAAATCTATAGCGATGATGGACTGACACATTACCTAGCCGCTTATATTATAATTACTTTCCTCCCACCCAATAACGTATTACATATCAACTTATTATGCTTGTCCGATTGACAAAGATTTCAGCCTGCTTTTCTTTCTTGATTTGCTGTCATAAACTTTGTCCATCCAAGAACAAACTACAATGTAGCAGGGGGGGGGGGGGTTAACATGGTCTTGATGAACGTGACAGAGTCAGTGAGGGATATGTAAAATGTAAAATAATACAGCAGAGTAGCCTCACACATTACATTGGGGACAGTTACATGTACAGTGGATGGTTCGTCTCATGGGTCTGATCAACATACAGTGGATGTTTCTTCTCATGGGTCTGATCAACATACAGTGGATGGTTCGTCTCATGGGTCTGATCAACATACAGTGGATGGTTCGTCTCATGGGTCTTATCAACATACAGTGGATGGTTCGTCTCATGGGTCTGATCAACATACAGTGGATGTTTCGTCTCATGGGTCTGATCAACATACAGTGGATGGTTCGTCTCATGGGTCTGATCAACATACAGTGGATGTTTCGTCTCATGAGTCTGATCAACATACAGTGGATGTTTCGTCTCATGAGTCTGATCAACATACAGTGGATGGTTCGTCTCATGGGTCTGATCAACATACAGTGGATGTTTCGTCTCATGGGTCTGATCAACATACAGTGGATGTTTCGTCTCATGAGTCTGATCAACATACAGTGGATGTTTCGTCTCATGAGTCTGATCAACATACAGTGGATGGTTCGTCTCATGGGTCTGATCAACATACAGTGGATGTTTCGTCTCATGGGTCTGATCAACATACAGTGGATGTTTCGTCTCATGAGTCTGATCAACATACAGTGGATGTTTCGTCTCATGAGTCTGATCAACATACAGTGGATGTTTCGTCTCATGGGTCTGATCAACATACAGTGGATGTTTCTTCTCATGGGTCTGATCAACATACAGTGGATGGTTCGTCTCATGGGTCTGATCAACATACAGTGGATGTTTCGTCTCATGGGTCTGATCAACATACAGTGGATGTTTCGTCTCATGGGTCTGATCAACATACAGTGGATGGTTCGTCTCATGGGTCTGATCAACATACAGTGGATGGTTCGTCTCATGGGTCTGATCAACATACAGTGGATGTTTCGTCTCATGGGTCTGATCAACATACAGTGGATGTTTCGTCTCATGAGTCTGATCAACATACAGTGGATGTTTCGTCTCATGAGTCTGATCAACATACAGTGGATGTTTCGTCTCATGAGTCTGATCAACATACAGTGGATGTTTCGTCTCATGAGTCTGATCAACATACAGTGGATGGTTCGTCTCATGGGTCTGATCAACATGTATGTGGCGGAGTCAATTTTGGATTAAGGTCACCTCGAAAACGTTTAGCTCAAGGACATAAGACACGACATTTAGACTAAGGGACATACACGGGGGTGCTAGTGGGGGGTATGTGGTGGGGGTCGGGCGTGGTGGAGTTAGATGAAAAACATTTTTTCTTTCTGCACTCCGGTACCCTAGCACTAAATCGTGTCGTTTTAAATTTCTAAGTCCACACACGAATGGGAGTGGTATTATACCAATACACCCACTCATACCCACACCTCGCCCCACCCCCACCCCACCCCACCCCACCTTTAAGAACTTAAGCTCCTGCGTGACTCTGTAATTTGAGTTTAACAATTTGAAACCAGTTCACCACCTGACCTGCCTTCTATAAATAGACATCACACGTGCACTTGCACAAAACGACGATCCGTCCGATTGTTACATTTATTGACCTAGATATGACTAATACATTTAATTCAACTTACAGACATTAGGTCAAACTGAATAGAAAAAAACCCAAAGTGGGTCCAATGTTAAACAAATAAAATAATTTGAAGTGCGGTGTCATGATGTTTCGCAACGTACAGCGTGAGAATGTGCCGGTCTACCCCCCCCCCCCCCCCCCTTCGCCCTCGTGCTGACACAATTCTGTTAGAACGTACCCAAAGTATGCAGGGGATATTCTTCGACCCTTAATGGCGTTGTGCCCCACCCCCTCCCCACAAACTCTCGGCCTACTGGGTGATCCACCCGCTCCCATAAAGTGAGTTATGCCCCTTGCCCATTAGTTCCTTCTGTCAACACCATCGTCGAGATTTCTAATATTTAACAAGAGCAGGAACGAACAGCAAACACACTCAGATATAAGTCTAAGGCGTTCTCTACCGTCATCTTCAGATTGATTTACCTGGGTACATCTGAGCTTCTGTCCTGCAAGCTAAACAAGTGGTAGGTCTTCATTTTTTTTATTCTACAGTCACTGCACCAGAGAATACATTCGTTGTGGTACTTAATGGATTGGGGGGAAATAAACATTTTTACCATTATGAAATACATATACATTGTTAACGAGAAATAGTTAGAACATATCAAAAATTTCATGAATTTTTTAAATTTGCTATTTCAAACTTTTAATTTTTTGCTTGTTCTTGTAATATAACATGTCGAGTTTAAAATGTGATAGGCTTTACCCTCCTAGAGGTTGTGATTTTATTGACACGTGTGTGTTTGTTCTCACCATGAAGGTTGTGATTATATTGACGCGTGTGTTTAAGTGTACTCACCATGAAGGTTGTGATTATATTGACGCGTGTGTTTCAGTGTACTCACCATGAAGGTTGTGATTATATTGACGTGTGTGTTTCAGTGTACTCACCATGAAGGTTGTGATTATATTGACGTGTGTGTTTGATCACCATGAAGGTTGTGATTATATTGACGTGTGTGTTTCAGTGTACTCACCATGAAGGTTGTGATTATATTGACGTGTGTGTTTCAGTGTACTCACCATAAGGTTGTGATTATATTGACGTGTGTGTTTCAGTGTACTCACCATAAGGTTGTGATTATATTGACGTGTGTGTTTCAGTGTACTCACCATGAAGCTGCTGTTTGTCTTGCTGGTGATCCCGATGGTTTTGGCCGGGGATTTCGCCAAGATGTGGTCTGAGATGGAGGAGAAACTTAAGAGTAAGGGGTGGGGGGAGGAGGATGCAAAAGATGGGGGTGACTTGTTTGCAGGCGAGCAGGACAACAGCTGGGGTGAGAAGCAGGGTCAAGGTTGGGGTGAGCAGGAGGTCAAAGGTTGGGGCAAGCAAGAAGACGACTCTGATGACAGTGATGTGAGTCAAAAACTTCTAACTTTGTTATTCAATAGAGATTCTATGCTTTAACATTACTTTAGGGATGGAATCCAATTTTAAATTGTTCTGAACTATTTTTTTAATGCGACTGAATTTCGCAAGAAAACAAATTTAATATAGGAAATTTTTTTCATTAAACTTCAGATATTTTCATTTATGATTTCTAAAATTAAAGATTTCTGAAATATGATGTTAAGTGTTTATTTAACACTATAAAATTGTGTTTGCTAACTGTGGTGGTGTGGTCTGTGTCTCAGCATACAGCCGCCTTTGAACAGTTCAAATCCTGGCTCCAAGAACAAGACAAGCAGGACGACACCAAGGAGGAATTCAGAGACTACATGAGGAGGAACGTGCTCAAATTCAAAGAATACATCAAGGCCAAGGTAGGTGGAGCCATTGAACAACTCAACGTCGGACATGGCAATAATATCTGGATGGTGAAACTCAGAAATCTTGATTGCTGATTAAATAGAAAAATGAATTAAATGGACTGTTTAATAAATCCGGTTAGCTTGTAAAACCGAACATACAAGAGATGGCGTATGTTAAAACATGTATAATATTTAGCTCTAAGTTTTTGCCCCTAACTACAATTTAAATCATTAGCCCTAATTGTATGTTCCTAAATACAGTTTAAATCATTAGTCCTTACTACAATTTAAATCATTAGTCCTAACTACAATTTAAATCATTAGCCCGAATTTTATGCCCCTAACCTCATTACAAGGCGATTTCCCATATTAGATGCCCTAAACCACAATGTAGACCATTAACCCTTTATTTCCCGCTCCTAATGTTTGTCTCTCCGTGCAGGAGATGAGGGAAACTGAAGAGAGGGAGGCCAAGATGGCCATGTACAAACAGCTGGAGCGGGCCAACATGATGAAGATGTTGAAAGACAAACTGGTCACCGTCACTCACGAGTTCTTGGATCAGAAGCTCGAGTTCATGCACTCCATCCTCGGTCACTTTCTGGACTTCTGCAAGTTTGACTTCTCAATGGACATGCTCAAAAGGTGGGTCAAAGGTTAAATGGTGAGTCAAAGGTTTAAATGATGGGTCAAAGGTTTAAATGATGGGTCAAAGGTTTCAATGATGGGTCAAAGGTTTCAATGATGGGTCAAAGGTTTCAATGATGGGTCAAAGGTTTAAATGGTGGCTCTAAAACTAAATAGTAGGTCTAACACTAAAACTAAGATAACATTTTGGATGTAATTAGGAAAGATGTTGACTTGAATATTTAAAAATGATCTGAAATTGAAGTATGATCCTGAAACTAAAACCTTTGGACTAGAAATTGAAATATCTGTAACAAATGTTAATCGTAACTTTCCAGCGTTTGAGCCAGAGACACTAAAAGATGTCCTATCCAGTCCATGGTTCTCTCTCGTTATCCTACCCCAGCCACATTCAAATAACTTAAGCAAATACATTTTGTCAACACAGACAACTGATTCAATATTGAAACAGCGAATATTATACATTTAATTTAAGCTCTAAAAAAGCTGCTGTAAATCTTAGACCCAAATTGTAGCAACTCAAAATATCTTTTATTCTAGCTCTATCACAAGCCATTTAACAGTTAACACATAAGCCAGCTCTTGATTTATAGCAGCATCCTATTATTATTATTAATTTTACACGATAAATTGCCAGAATTAATAAATAGGATCTTTGACCAATCACTCACTCTTTGAACTTTCACCTTTTGTCTTTATCGCAATCTACACTCATAAAGTTGACCATATTCTCAGCAGCCTGCGAATTTCTTTTGAAGACCAAGAGATTTCTCAAGACACAGAACGAATCATTTTCTAGTTCTTGAAACGATTTTTCAGACATAGACAAAAGATTTTAAACATCTAAAAAATTTATTTCCGATATTAAATGCCTGTTTTCTGGAAGAGATTTTTCAGAAACAGAAAGAAAATTTGTAACTATTTTAAAGAGCATTTCCTGACATAGAACGAATGTTTGACAGGGTGTATGTTGGAAGCTACGGCAACCCGGACGTCAAAGAAGACACGACCCAGTACGCCTCATTTGAGTATCTGAACTTCATGGGAAACTACTCAGATATCTTCACGACCCTGAACTCTAGTTTCCCGATCAACCGCACAGAGACCTTGCGTGAGGAGGTGAGATGGTGTTCCTCAATTGCTACTTATGACAAGATACGTGTATATATATATATATATATATATATATATATATATATATATATATATATATATATATATATATATATATATATATATATATATATATATATATATATATAAGCTTATACTCCGCTACGGTAATGGTAATGGTGCAATGCCTTCACGGATGTCAGCCCAGGTACCCCCGTGGTGTTTGGTGAACCGCCACCGACGTGTTTCCCCCAGCTCTCCGCGCGTTGGGAGTGTCGTCCCCCCCCCCCCCCCTGCGCCCCATACATTACCACCTTCTCCAGCTTTAAAAACAAAGACAAAGTTGCAATACCAATGACGGAAGAAAGTAATGACACACTACCTGGCGGCTTATGTATAGGACACAAATTCACAAGACTAGATATCCCAGGACAGAATAGCCCAAGAACTAACTACCTCAGACAAAACACCTTTATATCTATGTGACGTGATCTTTTCACCGAACCTACCAATTCCCAGGTGCAATGGTTCGCTGAACTGGATCAAGGTGAGCAGTTCAAGTTTGTCCTAGATGAGTACATCAACATCTTGTGCGCCTCAGCCAAATTCGTGACCGGTGTCCTGTATGAAGCTGAACCAGAGCTCGTGAGCTACAGGAGGAGTCAACAGAAGTAGTCTGGGGTCATTCGGTGCATCTGGCCGGTAGTAGGTAAAGCTGTTACACAATTTAATTAATTTGTGTATCAACGACTTAGTCTAGTGGTAAACACTTGATGGTATCAATGTATTCTCGAAATTACATTGTTACATTGGATGTCTCACGGTGTCACCACGATTAAATAAGCGCTTGTTTTATTTTATGGATCTTTTTCCCATTTTATCAGGAATTTAAAAGTAGAGTTTCTGTGGTGTAGGCAACATTTAATAAAATCTTAAGGCCACTTCAATTTAACGGCTACAATTTTTGTTTCTTTAATCACTCACTTACTTCAGGAAGTTTCTTTAGTTACTTCCTTACTTCAGGAAGTTTCTTTAGTTACTTCCTTACTTCAGGAAGTTTCTTTAGTTACTTCCTTACTTCAGGAAGTTTCTTTAGTTACTTCCTTACTTCAGGAAGTTTCTTTAGTTACTTCCTTACTTAAGGAAGTTTCTTTAGTTACTTCATCACTTCCGGAAGTTTCTTTGGTTACTCGCCTACCTCATGTCAAATATTTTGATGTTTAGTGTGACGTGTGAACGCCCACCCTCTAAGTCCACTAAAATCCAGTTCTATAAATCCCTTCTCTTCGAGTATAACTCTATGCCACAAATCACTCGGACAAATTAACTCATAAATAAAGCAATACTAAGAGAAAAATTAGTGATGATTGTTATCTTAAAAAATAAAAGGCTTTTTGGTTTATAGCCTACATCAAATGTTGCGTGTGTACCACACCAGTTCTTTATATCTGTAATGTATTTTTGTTTTGCTAGACTATTTTTTGTTTTCCACAGGAAGCACAAAAAAACTTTTTGGATATTTTTTTAGGCTGACAGAAAAATGATGAAAGTTTATTGCCATTGAAATCTTCATGATTTATTTTTATTAATTTTGTACATGTTCTTTTATCAACATCGAATAAAATGAAAAGTATTAAACTGATGGTCTTTCTAAATCACACATTCAAATATTTAAGTGAGAAATATTTAAACTGTTGGTCTTTCTAAATCACACATTCAAATACTAAAGTGAGAAGTATTAAACTGTTGGTCTTTCTAAATCACACATTCAAATACTAAAGTGAGAAGTATTAAACTGTTGGTCTTTCTAAATCACACATTCAAATATTTAAGTGAGAAGTATTAAACTGTTGGTCTTTCTAAATCACACATTCAAATACTAAAGTGAATTAAACTGTTGGTCTTTTAAAATCACACATTCAAATACTTTTGTGTGTGTGTGTTTGTGTGTCTCCTGAACAGATCGGTGTGTTCAGTTAGAGAAAGAGAGGGAGAGCGAGGGAGGGAGAGAGAGAGGCAGTGGGAGAGAAATGGAGGGAGAGTTAGGGAGGAAGATAAAGCAAACGAAGATAGTGTGTGAACCTATTCAGATATATCACCTTTAGGTATCTGGTTTTGTAAACATCGTTTAAAAAATGTATTCGGGTATTTTCTGAAAAAAAGTGTTGGTCTAAAAAATAAATGGTTGGCTTACATTTTATCAAAGGGTTGGCAAGGATTTAAGCAGTAGCTAACTTCTAACCATTGAAAAGTGTTAGTCTAAACAATAAATGGTTGGCTTACATTTTACCAAAGGGTTGGCAAGGATTTAAGCAGTAGTTAACTTCTAACTGGTTTTATCATGTTCGTTTACCTATTGCTACCAGTAGTACATCGCGTTAAATCCTACTTAACACAGGGGTGGGGTGGGGGGTAATTTGAGATCGAGAATTATTCAACCGCTTTTTTTGGTCACCTGCGAGAAAGCAAACATTATACGCCAAGATCTACTGCTCAGATATTAACATAATTGGGATCTAGAAAGTTCCAGGAGAAAAGACACGTAGAGCATAATGTTTGCCTTGTGGGCGGTGCTGTGGATTCTTCTAGTTTGCCTAGAGTGTACCTCGAGTCTGTCCCTACAAACTTTTAGACGTATCACACATACACACTGTTGAAGATGTAGTGCATTAGCGGTCAGTGACCTCCCCCTCCCCCACATCATCCCCATGACAGACTGGGTGTACGTCGTGTGTGTATGGGGGAGGGTGGGGGGACGAAGTGAGGGCGTCATAGTTTGGTAGAACTGGGTGTTTTACCTTTCCTTTAGCCTAGTGTAACGGTTTCAAAGCCGAGAGTTCGCCTTAGGTCCTGCAGCTAATGAGGGCCACATAATTAGCTGGACTTCATTAGCCGACATCCCCTCACTTCGACCCCGTTAGCCTGAACTCCAGTTTGTGTGGTGAAAATGTCAAGTAGTAAAAACACGAAACTTCAAGCTCTCAATTTTGGAACGACGGACAGAAACACACATCTTTCAACACAATCTTACTCTTCCTATTTTTACTTGTAATAAAATTTAGTCAAATGTCGTGAGTACACAAGTGTGTACAATGGTGTGTACAAAAATGTGCACCGTGTTGGAAGGGTCAAGGCAGAATAACACACGCATGTTTTGCTGTGTTATTATTGGCTGCTTACATTTCTGATGACAACTTTCTTAAAATAAAATATTTCTTGAAAATAATAAATGTGAAATAGTTGTATTTTCAAGTATAGTCTTTAGATGATATTGATAATTCTCACAAACAATGCAAGATCTATGATTGGTCGTTGTACAACATTTGCTGGTTTTCTTCAATCAACTCAATGTATATCTTGAAGAATGAAAGATCTATGGTTGGCCGTTAGTCCACTTTCGCTGGTTTTCCTCAATCCACGCAATGTATCGCGAGACTTTGGTGTAGAGACCATACGACGTGCCGCACTCTACAGGCCCACTGGACACGATACCGTACGAGTAGAAACGTCCATCAAACTCCTGGCACACCAGCGGTCCACCCGAGTCACCCTGGGGACAGGACCAACTGAGATGTTATCTCATTATCTCACATCATGTTATCTCATTATCTCACATCATGTTATCTCACTATCTCATCTCACATATTATCCCATTATCGCATATCAAATATTATCTCATTATTTTACCTCACACGTTATCTCATTCTATCAACATATAACAAGTTAACAGCTATAAATGTCTAGGTTTGATTATAGATCACAACCTCACCTCGTCCGATCACATTCATCTTCTAAAAATGTCCCTATTAAGACAACTTTTCAACTAGAAAAATAACAGTTTTTGTTTACTATAGAAGCTGTTTGGTTTTTTATGAAGCTTGTATGCAATCTAGGTTGGATTATGCTTCTCTAGTGTGGAGCGGCGGCTTTGTAACAAAACAGCGTCCTCTACAGTCATTACAAAAAAGAGCCATCAAACTGGTTACTGGCTTGTCTAGTAGTCTGGATTCTTTTATTTCAGCTAATATACTTCCATTAAATAAAAAAATAAAATATACTAAAGCAAATTTTTTTTATATAAAATATTTCCCGAAACAGCACCCCTCTAAATTATCAGACCTATTTTCTTTAAACATAAATTATCGTCGTCTTAATTTACCGATCCTGTAAACAACTTTGGAAATATAGCTTCGCCTAATCTGGTTCTTCATAATAAAATAAAACTATCTATATCTGAAAATATTTTCGAAACTAAAGTAAAACAAAAATTATTTAATGACCTCCTTAACTGACTCAATACAACATTTCTCATTCATCTATTATATTCTCATTCTATCGCAATAGGTATTATACCAATGTAATCTTATTTCTTCATTCCAAATCTTTGGATGCTATGTTACTGCTATGTATTTACTACCCCATTGTTTTTTTAAATTAAAATACTGTTATTATATTTTTATAAACGGCCAATGTGAAAAAAGGCCATCGTGCCTACTGTTGTTACCGTTATTGAATAAATTAAAACAGAATAAATTAAAATTGAATAAATTAAAATTGAATAAATTAAAATTGAATAAATTAAAATTGAATATTATACCAAGGATTATATACACAAAATTGAATGAACAAAATATGTGAAAAATAAAGTCACCCCACAAGAATCAATACCCTCTGCGCCTGCGCAAAAGTTGTTTCCGGTGTAAAATTTTCCCTGAGCGGCTTTACAGACATCATCAGACACGACAGGGATGTCAACCCACTTCAGGATGTTTTGTCTCGGTCCTGAACCTGTGGGGGGGGGGGGGCAGACACCACAGACAAAACACCACAGACAAGACACCATAGACAAGACACCACAGACAAGACACCATAGACAAGACACCACAGACAAGACACCGCAGACAAGACACCACAGACAAGACACCACAGACAAGACACCACAGACAAGACACCATAGACAAGACACCACAGACAAGACACCGCAGACAAGACACCACAGACAAGACACCACAGACAAGACACCACAGACAAGACACCACAGACAAGACACCACAGACAGAAACCAAAGACAAGACACCACAGACAAGACACCACAGACAAGACACCACAGACAAGACACCACAGACACGACACCACAGACAAGACACCACACACAGAACACAGGAGACAGACAAACGAACAGACAGAAAGAACTCCGTTTTAGCACACGTGATGTGATGAGAAAAAGGTAATGTGATGTGATTGTAATAGGGTTAAAGTGAAGGTTATACTGTGGTAATGTGATGTGGTTATAATAGGGTTAAAGTGAAGCCTGTATTGTGGTAATGTAAGAAGGTTAAGTTCTGGTTAAAGCTAAGGCTAAACTGTTAGCCGCTGGAGCCGATGACGTACTGGAGTTTCGCCCCCAGCCAACAACCCGGCAGTCTGATGCCATCTGTGGAGTTTTAGAACCGTCCACAAGACACACGGGTTTGTGGCACCAATCAAATTCAATGGGGCGTGTCAAGGTCACCAGGGCGATGTCATTATCTGAAGGAAAAAATGTGGACAAATTAATTTGTTGGGGGATTAGTTTTATCTACTGGATATTTTTTATTTTAAGTTTTTATTAGACCCTGTGGTAAACGAAATACAATTTTTATTACTAACATTACCAATAGCCATGTTGACCTACATTACCAATAGCCGTATTGACATACATTACCTATAGCCGTGCTGACCTACATTACCTATAGCCATGGGGCTGTAGCCGTGGTGAGTGACCACTGAGGCGACCAATCGCGTGACAGAGCCAGCAAGACCAGTGTCCATGTTCATGACGGAAGTTCCGCTGTGGACGGTCAGGTCAGATGGTGAGGTCAAGGTCAGCTGATGAGTCCTGCAGGTAAGGAAACAAATCTAGAGCTTGTGGCCACTACATTACATCCTACCACAATAGACGCACATTTGCTACAGGTAGCCTGAAGACATACTACCACAGGTAGCCTTTATACATCCTGCCACAGGTAGCCTGTAGATGTACTGCTACATTGACTATACACTAGACGTAGTGCAACAGGTAGCCTGTAGATGTAGAGCTACATTGGCTACCACCTAGACATAATGCCCAAGGTAGCCTTAATGCCCTGGTGCCCTACCTGTCATCACCGAATACCACTTTACCTGGCGCCCTACCTGTCATCACCGAATACCACTTTACCTGGCGCCCTACCTGTCATCACCGAATGCCACTTTACCTGGCGCCCTACCTGTCATCACCGAATGCCACTTTACCTGGCGCCCTACCTGTCATCAAATGCCACTTTACCTGAGCCCTACCTGTCATCACTGAATGCCACTTTACCTGAGCCCTACCTGTCATCACTGAATGCCACTTTACCTGAGCCCTACCTGTCATCACTGAATGCCACTTTACCTGGAGCCCTACCTGTCATCAAATGCCACTTTACCTGGCGCCCTACGTGTCATCAAATGCCACTTTACCTGGAGCCCTACCCTGTAGGCCACTTTACCTGGAGCCCTACCTGTCATCAAATGCCACTTTACCTGGAGCCCTACCCTGAATGCCACTTTACCTGGAGCCCTACCCTGAATGCCACTTTACCTGGAGCCCTACCTGTCATCAAATGCCACTTTACCTGGCGCCCTACCTGTCATCACCGAATGCCACTTTACCTGGCGCCCTACCTGTCATCAAATGCCACTTTACCTGAGCCCTACCTGTCATCACTGAATGCCACTTTACCTGAGCCCTACCTGTCATCACTGAATGCCACTTTACCTGGAGCCCTACCTGTCATCAAATGCCACTTTACCTGGCGCCCTACGTGTCATCAAATGCCACTTTACCTGGAGCCCTACCTGTCATCAAATGCCACTTTACCTGGAGCCCTACCCTGTAGGCCACTTTACCTGGAGCCCTACCTGTCATCAAATGCCACTTTACCTGGAGCCCTACCCTGAATGCCACTTTACCTGGAGCCCTACCCTGAATGCCACTTTACCTGGAGCCCTACCTGTCATCAAATTCCACTTTACCTGGAGCCCTACCTGTCATCAAATGCCACTTTACCTGGAGCCCTACCCTGAATGCCACTTTACCTGGAGCCCTACCCTGAATGCCACTTTACCTGGCGCCCTACGTGTCATCAAATGCCACTTTACCTGGAGCCCTACCTGTCATCAAATGCCACTTTACCTGGAGCCCTACCCTGAATGCCACTTTACCTGGAGCCCTACCCTGAATGCCACTTTACCTGGAGCCCTACCCTGAATGCCACTTTACCTGGAGCCCTACCTGTCATCAAATGCCACTTTACGTGGAGCCCTACCTGTCATCACTGAAGGCCACACAGTGTGCTGCTGTGAGGATGTGGATGTGGTCGATGATGGCGCCACCACATGTGGTGTTGTGAGACCTGTCGTACAGCAGCACCATCCAGGGGTACTCACACTCTGAGCTGCTGGAACCGCCAACTATTCTCAAACTGTTGAAGATGCCACACTCAGCTGAGATGTAGTGAGGAAAAAAAATCCCATTGTTTAAAGAGATTCGGCAGTCATAGGCTGTACAGACAGAGTTTCTTCCAGGCATCGCTTCGGGGGGGGGGGGGGGGGGCTCCACCCACTTGCCTTCCCGAAAAAAGTCTACCGCCCCCCCCCCCTCTCCCGAACGAGATGGATTTTATATAGTAAACATACACTTTTACTAGTGTCCGCCCCCCCCCCCCCCCGAAAATTTCATTTCAAGTGATTCCCCCCCCCCCGGAGAAAAAAGTCTGGAAGAAACACTGTGTACAGACTTTCTTCCAGGCATCTGCTTCTGTTCGGTGGGGGGGGGGGCTCCGGCCCCCCGAAGAAAGTATACCGCTCCCCGCGAACGAAATGGAATTTATATAGCAAATATATACTTTTACTAGTGTCCGCCTCCCCCCCCCCGGAAAATGTTGACCGCCCCCCCGAAAATATCAAGTGCCCACACCCCCCCCCCCCCTCCGGAGAAAAAAGTCTGGAAGAAACACTGAGGCTTTTGTAAGTTTAGAGGCTGAAAGTTTAATAGAAATATAATCCCATTTTGTAAAGAGATTTGACAACCATATAAATGGTACTCCGGGCTATGCTGAAAGTGTAATAGAATTAGAGTGCCATTTTGTAAAGAGATTAAATTGCCACAGAACTGCACTACAAACGATCAAAGCAATCTGAAATCTTTTAATGTTTACTCTACATGCCGGCTCAATGGCATAATGTTGTTTGCGTTTTAAGTAAAACTGACATTAGTCTATTCAATGATGACATGTCTATGGTCTGTTGAAGCTAACTAGGTTGACGGCTGTGTGGTAGCTGGACTATCGACACACCTGTTGGAATTAAACCTAACTCACCTTCTTGTACGGCAGCCAGACCAGCTACAAGTCTCACGGCTAGAACAGCTCCTACGGCTGCTAACAGCTGCATGTCAGCTCTCACAGCGGGTCTAACTGTAGGTCTTACAGTGTGTTGGTCTGTAGGTCTCACAGTAGCTCTCACAGCAGGTCTCACTGTACGTCTTACAGCCTGTTGGTCTGTAGGTCTCACAGCAAGTCTCACTCTGTGTCTTACAGTGTGTTGGTCTGTAGGTATCACAGTAGGTCTCACTGTAGGTCTCACAGCAGGTCTCACTGTAGGTCTCACAGTCTACAGCCCACAGGACTTCTGTGTAGTCCGCAACATTTAGCACATTACACAATAGTTTCTTTTTCTTATTTTCTTTGATCTTTCCCCGCCTACAACAATTTAGCCAATCGATGACTGTTCTAGGGCTTCGATCTCGTAATGAAATGGACCCATGTTATTTGTTCATTTGAGACTGTATTTATTTATTCCGAAGTTGTTGACGTATCTAATATATAAAGCTCAATTCTGTAACGCATATGTTTGTCGTTGGCATTTCTACGGATTTAAGTGTTAGATCAATTATCGTGCGCGTTTGTCTAAATTTATGAGTTAAAAAATTACTATTAAAAGTGTTGGGAAATCATTTTCATTTTTCAAATTATAGTAATAATTGTCGGCATGTTCATTAAACACAAGTTTTAAAAAAAATATCATCTTTTACAAAAATTCTAATTATGTTTTTATTTAGTCCTATAGCGCTTACTTCCCTTTGATAAATTAGGCAAAACACAATTACTTCCCTTTATGAAATCATTGCATTAGTTGAAAAGCATTTACTTTTTAATTACTTTGTTTTGGTGTTGGGAAAAAAATAATTACATAATTAGCGGGGATTGATCAAGTGCAAATGTTTTAGGTATTTTACGGATAAGCTTGGAGTATTATAATTGTTCATTAAATTGAAACAGGCGCGTTCGTTTAAGTGAGTGCAAAAGACTATGAATAAGTTGGGGTACTATAGTCGTTTATTAAGCTAAAACAGGCGATTCTGCCCCGGGCGTTTATGTTCGCGTTAGTGTTTTCTTTGTGTTTAGGTGGGTTTGCGTTAGTGGTTGCGTTTTGATTTGGTTCGTTTTTGTTCTTTCTTTTTTCGTTTTTGTTTTTTTTTGTTTGGGTTTGTATTTGTGTTTTTGGTTGGTTTTGCGTTTGGATTTGGTTTGTTTTCGTTTGCTTTTTCGTTGTTTTTTTTTTGGTATTGGTGTTTGTGGTTGGGTTTGTTGTTAGGTTTTTGTTTTCGTTTGTTTTTTCTTTGTGTTTGTATTGGTCTTTGTGGTTGTGGTTGGGTTTGTTGTTAGGTTTTTGTTTTCGTTTGTATTTCTAATTGTGTTAGCGTTATGTTTGCGTTTTGTTGTTTTGGTTGGTTGTGGTTTGGGTGGGCAATGCCGGGTTTATGATGATTACTAAACACACAGGTAATGGTCTTTAACGGAAAGTTTTTTCACAGAAGCCAGAGCAGGGCCTGGCCGGGACGGCTAGTATTTTATAAACTTCTAGAACTAGCGAATTGGACATTACACAACGTCAAATGGAAATTTTAAAAATTGCTAATTAATAGTTAGAAGATCCGAATTTCTCATTTGCTAACTTTAGTTAGAATCAGTTTGGGGTCGTCCATAAATGACGTCACACTCACAGGGGGGAGGGTCCGTAATTTTGTGACGGTGTGTGACGAGGGGGAGGGGGGGGGGGGCGGGTTCAGATGGTGCGACCTCACACTTTTGCATTATAACAAAGCAATTTTAAAAAACAAATTTTAGACGTTATTTCGCGTTTTAGAAAACTGTTTTAATAAATTGCAATAGGAATTAATTAAAATACTATATTTTGACAGAGTTCAGACAACATTTTGGGAAAATATCGATGTTTTAAGAAAAATTCAACTGCAATTTTTGTGACGATGTGTGACGGAGGGGAAGGGGGGAGGTAAAAATCGTCAAAAAAGCGTGACGTCATTTACGGATGACCCCTTTATGAAAATTTCGTGTTTGTTATGTATAAAGTACCCACTATTTGTTAATTTAAATATGGTGTACAATTGTACCAAATATAAAAATGATCAACCAAGACCAACCACACACTACAAAACAAGATCAACCACACGCAATCATACAATATCACCCACACACAGCCACAACCAACCAACCACATAAGATCAACCACACAACCATACAACATGACAACCCCAACCAACCACAAAACTCAACCCAATCAATAACACAACCCTATCGTCTGTCGTGCTGTATTGACTGGTATTGTGTAAGTTTACAGACTGGTATTGTGTAAGTTTACAGACTGGTATTGTGTAAGTTTACAGACTGGTATTGTGTAAGTTTACAGACTGGTATTGTGTAAGTTTACAGACTGGTATTGTGTAAGTTTACAGACTGGTATTGTGTAAGTTTACAGACTGGTATTGTGTAAGTTTACAGCTACGAACAATGTTTCTACTGTAGAACAAAAGTTCAAGCAGTGTTTAATGTTTACTGGAGACATCTCACTTACAACCTACATTGCTTGCTGGCTTGTATTGCCTAATTCCTGCATTAGCACTGATTGAAGAGTAAATTGAAGTAAAATGATTAGATCTATATTTTCTGTTGTTTCAAGTTTTCAGTCCCACTTAGGGGATTTGATGTAAATGTAAAATCTTAACACAAATAATCTATACTAATCTATAGTATTTAACAGTATTAAATTAAATTATTGAATAGTATTTGGATATATCTCGTTTAAAAAAATAGAAATGGGCTTTTATTTACATATAATAATAGTAATTTGATTGCTTTGTTTACTTTAATTAAATAAATTAACTTTTTAAATAATTTACTGGGCGATGGCAGGGATGTAGTCTGACTTAATTATATATAATTACGTATAAATGCATGTAATTAACCAGAGTTTCTTCCAGGCATCTCTTCGGGGGGGGGGGGGGGCGAGGCCCCCCGGAATTTTTTTACCGCCCCCCCCCCGAACGAAATGAAATTTATATAATTTATATAGAAAATATATACTTTTAACAGTGTCCGCCCCCCCCCCCGAAGAAAGTTTACCGCCCCCCCCCCGAAGATTTCAAGTGCCCCCCCCCCCCCCCCGGAGAAAAAAGTCTGGAAGAAACACTGTAATTAACTAAACGAAGTTAAGTAGCCTATACGCTTTATTGATGATAGTGTTAACATTTTCATGTCATTTCAGATAATCTTGACTCGATATAATTTCAAAGTTCAAAGAAGAGGTTTTCCCACTCAGAAAATCTAGTTGGCACTTGGAATTTCAAAGATGATGGTAGCCCACCTAGAAAACAAAATTTTCTTGAATACTTTACCTCTGTCCATGCAATAGACAAACTACACAATACATTTCATCCAATTTATTTTTATTTTCACAAATGTTAAATCAGTTAAATGACGCATACATTAAAACAAGTTTTTTTTTATAAATTTACATCTAATTTTTTAATTAACTAATCTCAAATGAGAGTTCATGGATTTGAAAATACAGCAGTTATTGGGTTAAACATGTTTTGAACTGCTGGTCAATCTTCAGTGTCATACAGAAACTGTAAGTAAAGAATACGCACATAGGTCTATAATCTTACATGAAAAGATACTCTGTAACCACAAAATTTTATCCATTGTAACTGGTTATTAATGTAGATTTAAAGGGAAAGATACAGATGCTAAATGTAGGACCCTCTTTGTAGCATCACTATAAGACAATAAGTCACTATTCACCTTGCAATACAAATATAATTAATAGGGCCTATAGATCTTTTAAACAAAACATAATGAAATGCAAGTTAGCAACCAATGTAGATCTAGATCTAGATCTAGATCTAGATCAATGTGTACCTGTAGATTAACTTAGTGTTACTTGGAGCTATACAATGTGGACCTTAATCTAAATTTCTATTTTTAAATTTACTGTTCAACAATGATTTTTACTTATAAAATTCAATGATACATTTCGTGATCAATCAATACATAGATCTATATTTAAATATATTATAAACAATTAGATCTAGATCTAGACTCTAGATCTAGCTACGGTCGGCTTAGGATAATATAATATTCAGTGTGTAAATTAGTAGTAAAATTATGTACATATAAAATAACAGCTTGTAGTTGCTGTGTATTAGCATTAGTTTCAGTAAAATTATTTGCATTTATTTACAATTTACAGTGTTTTTACATTATGTTTTTTATAAAAAAAATTGTAAAAATCAGAATGTATGATTTACTATACTTAGGTATAATTACAACTGATTAATTATTGAAATTTTGACACTATTTAACAAATGGACTAACACTAACGCTGTAGTTCTCAACCCTAAAAATTTAGGGTTTGGAAAATTTTTCAACTATTGCACAGTATAAAAACAATCATAGTATACAGATTTATTGATTTAGTTTCAATTTTAAATTTACTTGGAATTTGTTTTTATTTCATTCATTTTGAAGTAAAATTGCATGTAAAAAAAATTAATTAATTAAGAGAACACTGCGGCTTTCTTGAACATGAAAATATGTATATCAGAAAACAAACACATTTTGTTTTGATCAAATCTTAAACGTATAGAGCATTGCGAAATACCATGTTATAAAAAAAATGTTGACAATGGACAAATATATTCAAAAAGTTGAATATTGAAGCTAGAAAAAACATGTAGTTATTAGCAAAAAGTTGGAATAAGTTTCCTTAAGATTTATCTGTTTAAACAAAACATTTCTTATAGAAGCAAATGCTAAAAGAAAATTGAAGTTTATTTTAAAATATACTGTATAAAAATGCCCAATCCTCTACACAAGCCAAAGTTAAAACTTAATACATATAAATTATAGTGAAAACATGTAATCCCCATTAAAGTCTGAAAGTTTTAACATTAGAGCTTAATTGCTGAGATGATACATGACACCGGTTGATAATGGCAAAGAAATGGCTCTAAAGACTAGCCTATGTTATATGTAGGAGGCATTCTTGAAGGGCTAGCTCATCTATAGGGACAACCCTGACTGATCTGATTACTACTTGAAAGTTGCATACAACTGTTCTCCCATATTGGTTGTTATCTATATTTACCTTTAATTATGTACACGAAAAAAAAAATCAATAAATAAAATACTGCAAGGATTATTAGTCTTCATGAATATCACAATAATTAACAAGGAAATACATTGTAATGGTCATATTTAAAACATATCAATTAAAAACATGATTTTTCAACTAAATATACAATATAAAAAGTTTGTGTAATGAATCCTGTGTGTTGATGTGCTATGTAGGCTATACAGATTTAATTTTAAAAACAAAGCAATAGGATGTAACTGCTTATAAAATTGTAAAAAGTCTTCCCAAAAATAGTGTATTGATAAAGTCAAAAAAATAATTTAGCAAAATATATCTTTGGGCTTTATGATATTTATAACGTTTAAAGCAATATTTAAAATCGTTCAAAAATTGAAATCATTAATAGATATAT
The DNA here is from genome assembly GCF_028476545.2 of Physella acuta. Lineage (NCBI taxonomy): Eukaryota > Metazoa > Mollusca > Gastropoda > Physidae > Physella > Physella acuta. Next base: position 403,515 of record NW_026731953.1, on the reverse strand, counting down.
GTGATATAATCTGTGATCTTCAGATGACAGGGATTGAAAACATTAAATGACTTTGTTCCCAAAATTCAGCAACTGCATTTTATAAATTACAGGCTTATCATTCAAAGCAAAGTATCAAAATGAATTTTCTATGTAAAATATAACTTTGTATATGCGATTTAAATCTTTTTTCCTCATTTTCTGTGTAGATCTGTTTAATTTGTCTTTTTTATCACTGAAAAGAAAATTGAAAGATATACATTTTCTGCTGAAATATTTTAACTGTTATTAGCATGTATTTTCTTTTAGATAAAGTAAAGAGTTAATGAACTATTTATGTATTCATTATTGAAAAAAAACTATTTTAAAATTAAATAGAATTAGCATGTATTATTAATGAACTGCTGCTTAGTACTATTAATTATTTGATTTTATCATTGTTTAAAATGCAGTTTTCTAAGACAATTGAGTTAATGAGTGTAAAAGCCTAAAGATGATTACATGCATAAGGTTAGGGTTTGAATTTAGTGATACAAATACATTCAATATTTAGACACTAAAGCAAATAATGGTTACAGCAACACAAGTATTAAAAGGGGAATTTCTTCTGCTTCTTTGTAAAAAGATAGGCCATTTTTAAAATGAAATTTAAATTTTATCCAGCAAATATTTAAAACTTAGCTTGAGCAACAATAAATTTGGTTAAGGGAGATAATAACAAAAATGCACATTTGGGTATAGAAAGGAAAAATGCAGAACACAAAATATTTTTTTTACTTACTTTCGTATTTACTTTAACTACAGGCTTTAAAAATTATTTTCATTAAAATACTTTCTAATTAATTCAAACCTAGCGAAAGCAGAGAAAGGGATACATTTTATTTCTTGTGAATAATTTAATTGTAGATCATATGATAATGTTAGATACAATTCTTACAATAAGTATTTTTAATTTAATTAGTTGGTTTTTAGTACATAGAACAGTAAAATTCATTAAAATCATTAAATTAATATTTATGATATATAAGTATGATATATAAGTATGTAGGTTTTGAATGTAAGGGTTTTAGAATAAATAGAAGAGTACACCACATTTTAAAATAATAAGTTATTTATGCCCAACAGTCACACAGTTTTTAATTTATTTTTAAAATAAAAGGTTGCTTGTCCCCTTATCAGAAAGATATCATTTAATATTTTTATTAGTTATAAATTACAAAAATTTTTCATCAATGTACTGAATTTGTTAATAATAAAAGAAAACAAAATAAATCTATTACAAATTTTTAAAATTTTAAATTAAGTAAACATAATATTAATTTTAAATAAATTATCAATGTAAATTTATTTCTAAAAAAAACAACTTTACAACATACAGTAATGACAAGCAAGACAGACATTTTGTTATATAAGAAGGTTAAGATATACTTTTGTCACCTCAATGTAAAAGAAAATATTAGTTAAAATATCTTCACCACACTGAAAGTTTAATCTGAAAATTAGAGTTTTTTTTTAAAAAGCCAGGTGTAGTTAGATCAAGTTTTGTCACCACTAAGCTAATAACTTTCTCAATTGAAGTTTTAATAAAAAACAACCTAAAAACATTTAGGAAAAGGGAAGGAACTTTACTTGTGCACACAATCTTATCGTATTTTAGATAAAAATATATCATTTAAAGAATGTGCTGTCAGATATCAGAATGGACAAGGATATAACTGTTCTTACCTTTAAGAAATAAAACTGAAAACAATAAATTTTACTATGATATGTTATTTTAATGGCATTAGATTTGTTTTCAAAACATTTTTTAAGGACAAGGCTTCTTTATTTTCAGTTCAAGTCATCAAATATAGTTCCTATATATGAAATACATTTTTCTGTGCAAATACGACACATTCCAAGTTACATTAATTGCTTTAAACGATTTTCTTAATAAACTACATATGTGTGTTTTGAAATGATAAAACAAATAATCTTTAACAGGTGAAGGCTATTTTTATTAAAACTTCAGAGTAGTTAGTTCATAAAATTAAAAGGAAAATAAATGTATTAATAAATGTAAATTATTTGAAGCTGTAAATTAAAAAGCAGTAAAAGTTACACTTTGTGAGAAACATTTACTCAACTACATGCATGAAGTGATAAAAAAATTAAAACTAGTAACTGGTGTAGACCTACAGCTAAGCTTGTGTAAACCAAACAAAAAAATTGAGTTCATAATAAAAACCTTGCCAGGTTAATTCAAATCATTTAATAAAAAAAATACACACACGAAACAAAGCAACTACTTACGTGCTGTTTTTTCAGATGCGGGCTCCTTTTCCTGGATTATTGTCTCTATCTCATCGACTTCTCTGATGGTGCTTGAATTTGTCAAGTACTTGTGAGCTGACTTCACTGGGTCACTTCGTTTCTCACAGTCAGGGTTGTTTGCCACGTAATATTTGAGAAAAGCTTTTGTTGCGTTGTAGCCACGCTGAAATTTAGATCAACAAGTTTTCTTTTACATTTTTATATTTCACACGAATAATTCACATATTTTTGGCATCTAATATCAAACAAAATTAAATTTCCATTATTTTTCAACTAAAAAGAATATATACATAATGACTCAAGACAGCAGCTTTAATTAGCCATAAAGCCCATCTAATTACACCAATGCCCAGTGACCTACTTCAACGACAAATTCCCTGTCAGCGTCCTCCAGGACATAGTCTGATGTCCCGACATGTCCTGTGTTGATTCCAACTGTCCTGTACTCATCTCTTTCCTAGTTTCACAAAAACCACAATATTTTTTTATTAGTTATCACATATTTTTCAACAAGAATAAAAAAAATTTAGAAATTTATTACATTTATTAAGCCTACTCGATAAATTATCTTATTTAGTGTAGTTTTTAAAAGCGTGTTTTGAAATATTATAAAACTAAAAAATGTGTTTAATTACTAAAGATTCATACAGCAAAATCAAATGATCTCAAATAACTTAAGCTTAATCTACTACTCAACTAATTAAAAAAAAACTTGCAACATAGATTCCCACTTACATTAACAAAGACATATTTTAAGTTGGTCAGCAGTGTATTTTGCAAGGCCGGTAAAAAATCAGAAAAAAAAAAACAATAGTAAAAATGATTCCACTTACATTAACAAAGACATATTTTAAGTTGGTCAGCAGTGTGTTTTGCAAGGCCGACAGGAAGTCAAAAAAAGTGTTGACATCCCTCCTGCCAAATCCTTGGAATCGCGTCTGCAAGAAAAAATGAACAAACAAAAACAAATTTTTATTTCTTCTGTTGAGTTAAGTTTTTAATTTGTGGTGGTGTTTAGATGCATTCATTAGTTTTCAAATAGATGAATTGAAGCAATTTATAAAATAAAAAAAAATGCTACTGTTTACCTTTAACAACAGTTATCAAAATTACATTAGAATATATTTAATATCTATAATAGGCTATATAAAGCATATAAATTGTTAATAAAATGTGTAGTACCTGCATTCTGATTCCGTGTTCTTCAATAAATTGTACAAGTTCCAGAAAGGCTATCTAAAATAAAGTTTTTTATCATCAAATTAAGTATAGTGTTTGACAGTTTAAAAAAATGAAAAATCTTGTTACACATTAACATCTGTGAATGTTTATTTTATTTTTTCTTCCAAATGTCTTATAAATCTGTGTTAAAAATTAACTTAGCTCACCCTACAAAGATGTTAGTATTCGACCACTTATTATGAAATACAACTATATAAATAACTTTTTATTAACTTTAGGCTTAAGTCTGTGCTGAGCAAAGCATTTTTAAAAATTCAAACAAAAAACAAAAAGCTTTAAGTTGGCGTGCCATCTAACCATGACTATGAAAAATGTAAAATTTGGAACATGTAGAAATAAATACCCAGAAATTTAAAATTAAATAACTAGAATCTAACAGCCCTCCAATTGCATGTAAGATACAAGACCCTACCCTCCCATTACATCTAATGAAACTAGACCCTACCATTACATGTAATGAAACTAGACCCTACCCTCCCATTACATCTAATGAAACTAGACCCTACCCTTACATGTAATGAAACTAGATCCTACCCTTACATGTAATTTAACTAGACCCCTACCCTACCACTACATGTAATGAAACAAGTCCCTACCCTCCCATTACATGTAATTATGTAATGAAACTAGACCCTACCCTTACATGTAATGAAACTAGACCCTACCCTCCCATTACATCTAATGAAACTAGACCCTACCCTCCCATTACATCTAATGAAACTAGACCCTACCCTCCAATTACATGTAATGAAACTAGACCCTACCCTGCCATTACATGTAATGAAACTATACCCTACCCTCCCATTACATGTAATGAAACTAGACCCTACCCTTACATGTAATGAAACTAGACCCTATCCTTACATGTAATTTAACTAGACCCCTACCCTACCACTACATGTAATGAAAAAAGTCCCTACCCTCCCATTACATGTAATTATGTAATGAAACTAGACCCTACCCTCCCATTACATCTAACGAAACTAGACCCTACCCTCCCATTACGTGTAATGAAACTAGACCCTACCCTCCCATTACGTGTAATGAAACTAGACCCTACCCTCCCATTACGTGTAATGAAACTAGACCCTACCCTCCCAATACATGTAATGAAACTAGACCCTCCCCTCCCACTACATGTAATTATTTAATGAAACTAGACCCTACCCTCCCATTGCCATCCTTGTCCAAGATATTGAAGGCTGTATTAACATCAATGTCCTCACCAAACAATAATTTGGCATTTTCTTCGGAGAAATTTTCAGTCTGGAGAGAAAAATAATATTCAAAAACGTTTTTCTTTTGATTATTTCCATGATTTTTACTTAGATTAAAATGATACCACTTTTATTTGATTGTTAGAAATCTATCGTAATAAATAGCAAGAGCTACAATGCATTCAAAACAGTGTAATTATGTCTAAATAAACAAAATACAGTTTTAAAACAACTCTTACATCGTTTAAAGCATTTTCTAGTTCTGTTTTATCAATAAATTCTTGTTCCTGGAGATTATGTTTGTCGAGTACCTGTAATGATGTGTAATCAGAGAAATGTTTTTTAACTTGTTGGCTAAAATACACAATTGTTTTCTATTGAAACAAATATAGAATAAACATTCAGCCATATAACTAGGGGAAAAAGTACAGATAAACTGTGTCATTCCATTATATGAGACTATCAGTTATGAGACTACAACAACCAACAAACCACCAAAAAGTCTAAAACCCCATGTATCACCAATAAGTCTAAACCCCATGTATCACCAATAAATCTAAAACCCCATGTACCACCAATAAGTCTAAAACCCCATGTATCACCAATAAGTCTAAAACCCCATGTACCACCAATAAGTCTAAAACCCCATGTACCACCAATAAGTCTAAAACCCCATGTATCACCAATAAGTCTAAAACCCCATGTACCACCAATAAGTCTAAAACCCCATGTATCACCAATGTGACTAGAACAATGTGTATCACCAATGAGACTAGAACAAAGTGTATCACCAATGAGACTAGAACAAAGTGTATCACCAATGAGACTAGAACAAAGTGTATCACCAATGAGACTAGAACAAAGTGTATCACCAATGAGACTAGAACAAAGTGTATCACCAATGAGACTAGAACAAAGTGTATCACCAATGAGACTAGAACAAAGTGTATCACCAATGAGACTAGAACAATTTGTATCACCAATGAGACTAGAGCAATGTGTATCACCAACATGACTCACCTTCATAAATGCCTCAACAGCTTTCACCATTCTGCTATGTTCTCTCTCAGCTTTCTTTAACAATGTTTTTTTCTTATCTTTGAGTCTGTGGGACAAATTTAGACAAGTATGTGTTTAGTTAATGTAACACTTTTCTATAAAAAAAAAGAGTTAGTGCGTTTGGTATTAATATATAACCCACTTTAGACTTACTTAGAGAGTTTGGTATAAATATGTAGCCCACTTTAGACTTACTTAGAGAGTTTGGTATAAATATGTAGCCCACTTTAGACTTACTTAGAGAGTTTGGTATAAATATGTAGCCCACTTTAGACTTACTTAGAGAAGACTTACTTAGAGAGTTTGGTATAAATATGTAGCCCACTTTAGACTTACTTAGAGAGTTTGGTATAAATATGTAGCCCACTTTAGACTTACTTAGAGAGTTTGGTATAAATATGCAGCCCACTTCAGACTTAGAGAGTTAAGTAAAAAAATATGTAGCCCACTTTAGACTTACTTAGAGAGTTTGGTATAAATATGTAGCCCACTTTAGACTTACTTAGAGAGTTTGGTATAAATATGTAGCCCACTTCAGACTTACTTAGAGAGTTTGGTATAAATATGTAGCCCACTTCAGACTTACTTAGAGATTTAAGTAACAAAATATGTAGCCCACTTCAAACTTACTTAGAGAGTTTGGTATTAATATGTAGCCCAGTTCAGACTTACTTAGAAAGTTTGGTATAAATATGTAGCCCACTTCAGACTTACTTAGAGAGTTTGGTAAAAAAATATGTAGCCCACTTCAGACTTACTTAGAGAGTTTGGTATAAATATGTAGCCCAATTCAGACTTACTTAGAAAGTTTGGTATAAATATGTAGCCCACTTCAGACTTACTTAGAGAGTTTGGTAAAAAAATATGTAGCCCACTTCAGACTTACTTAGAGAGTTAAGTAAAAAAATATGTAGCCCACTTTAGACTTACTTAGAGAGTTTGGTATCTTTAGAAATTTTATAGGGGTCTGTGGATCCCACACGCTTCTCCAGACTGTACCTTAAGACCTCCATCTCTGTGTCGTCATACTAATAGAATATGTGTGGGAATACAATAAATATCTACTCATAGAATATGTGTGGGAATACAATAAACATCTACTCATAGAATACATAGGGGAATACAATAAATATCTACTAATAGAATACATATGGGAATACAATAAATATCTACTAATAGAATACATATGGGAATACAATAAATATCTTCTAATAGAATACATATGGGAATACAATAAACATCTACTCATAGAATACATAGGGGAATACAATAAATATCTACTAATAGAATACATATGGGAATACAATAAATATCTACTAATAGAATACATATGGGAATACAATAAATATCTACTAATAGAATACATAGGGGAATACAATAAATATCTACTAATAGAATACATATGGGAATACAATAAACATCTACTAATAAAATATGTGGGGGAATACAATAAATATCTACTAATAGAATACATGTGGGAATACAATAAATATCTACTAATAGAATACATGTGGGAATACAATAAATATCTACTAATAGAATACATATGGGAATACAATAAATATCTACTAATAGAATACATATGGGAATACAATAAATATCTACTTATAGAATATGTATGGGAATACAATAAACAACAATATTATAAAATAATGCTTGAGGAATAAAATAAATATTAAAATAAAGACAGGGATGTAGGAGTAAAATGAAATACAAATATTAACTAAAATGATGATGTCAGGAATAACATTTGTGTTGGAATGAATCTCCCAAATACAATGGGATCAGGAGCATAATAAAAGAAATAATTTTTTTATCAAGCAAAATTAGAAAATAAATAGTTAATGAAGATTTAAAAGTTATGACAACAAGATGATTTTTTTTTATATTTAGGTTTGCCAAACCTAAGGGGTTAAGAATCTTGAAAGTTAAAGGACCCAATATTTTTAACCAATAAAATTTATAAAAGTTAATTTACAGACAACATGTAACCAAACTCACTAAAAGAAAGCCAATAGTTTTATTGTTTGGTGGTTCAAATCTTTGTGACATGGTAAATGGTAGATCTTTTAGAGATTTCATGCGTTGTAGAAATGCATCTTCCTTAGCCATAGACAGGTACCAGCCTAAAAACAAAACACAAATTGCAGTAAAAAAATGTAATAATAAATATCTGTGCCTGGGAAATGAAGATTTAAACAATGAAGTAAATATTCATCAAATTTTAAAGATCCTAATAAAACAACTTTACTAGTAAAGACGCATTATTCTTTCTTCAGTATTTGTCATTTAGATTTGAAGGATAACTCTGAAACTATAGTGAGGTTAATGAAAAGTATGTATTTAACTTGGTTGTGTCCCTTGTCTAAAAGTTTTCATAAGTTCCAGGAACTACTATATTGAACTATTTATTTTTGCTCTAAGCCACTCTAAGAGAATATAATTATCGAGATGCCTGCAAGTTAGAGAACTCTGGCTACATCCTGGCTAGCCTATTCTGCCATCCATCACTGATAGTAAACAAGTTTTAAGCTATAAAAAATATTTAAAAATACTAGTAGCTAACAGTTATAGAACTAGACGAATCAAATGATCACTGAAGAAAATGAGATGGCCAGCTTATAACAAATCTATCGTACAAGTGTAAAACCAATCTTACCATCATACAAGTGTAAAACCAATCTTACCATCGTACAAGTGTAAAACCAATCTTACCATCGTACAAGTGTAAAACCAATCTTACCATCGTAACAATGAATAGGGTAGTTACATAACACTCCCCCGTCTACATAGGTGTCAAACTGTCCATGGTTGTCATACACTCGAGCTGTGAACACTCCTGGAACATTTTATTCAACTGGTCAACATATTGTTGGAAAACTTTTCAACTGGTCAACAGATGGTTGAAAAACCTTTTCAACTGGTCAACATTTGGTTTGAAAACTTTTCAACTGGTTGACATATGATTGAAAAACTTTTAAACTGGTCAACATAAATAATGTTGGAAAACTAGAGCCTTGTAACTAAGTAAAGTTTAATTTAAAACTTAATTTCATTTAAAACATTTTGGCCTGCCAGTTTTAGAAATTGTATTTAATTCAATAAAAAATATCTTCTTAGACAACTTTGATTTTTTCATAACACAATTTATTATTAAAACAATATAGCATCTATAGTGGTGTAATTGGAAATTATTTATGCATGTAGATTTAGACGCAAGCTTTCAAACCATTTAAAGATGGAGATCAATATTTATTTATAAAATTATTCAATGAATAAAATAACAACATTAGGCCTGAATTAATGGTGATGAATTAATGGATCAATATGTCTTATTTTACTTGATCTAGGATTGATCAAAATCAAAAGTTTTCAATGAATGACCTGGTATAGCCATGGACATGCGCAGAGCTTCTCTGATCGGCATGTCCGGTGTGGTCTTGGGATGGCAGTACTCAGCTCTCATCTGATTCAGGTTTGTGACCACCACACACAGTTCCATTTGTTTTTCTTTGTATAGCTGTGGACAGGGAGGGGACAATGTTTGACACAGGGAAAAACATGCAGTACATGTATTTAAGATTCTGTTTTACACAGATAAATATGGATTTAATATTCTGTTTTACAGCTAAAACATGCAATAGGCCCTATTATTACAGCTAAAACATATGTATTTTATTTTATGTTGTACACAGCAAAAAAAAAAAAAAAAGCAGTAGACATGTAGTCTACTTAATTTAGTTTTACAGTATGATGTAGGCTTAGTTTGCAGGTCTTTGACACACGACATTGTTACTACAAACATTTTTCAGTTTCCATGGTTACAGCGTCACTAGTAGTCGTGACTGACATGTTTGTATTTCACAATATCATCAGGAAGTAGGGTTAGCAGGGTAAGGATCAGTCGTGTAGGTAGGGGTGTATTGAGTGACGTTACCCCCCCCCCCCCCTCCCCCCCTCCCGTTAAACCCCAAAAGGGCAGATACTTTTAAAAAAATCTTGCCCAAGTCACTGGTTAAGATTATTGACTGTGCTGATTTAGGTCAAAGGCCTACTTTTTGTTAGATCCACAAGATAGCCTGAGCTCCCGTGTTCTGTTTGAGCTGAGAGATTTAACTAACTAGGTCAGTGTGTAGTTGAGAGAAGGTCATTTATACTAATACTCGAGTCTTGTAATGTTTGGGGATACACAAGGTTGATTGCTACGTTTGGGTGACTTGATTCACTGACTGTTCACGATACATTTTAATTTACGTTATTAAGTTAAAAAGTAAAGCTTTATACATCATAACATTTTTTATAGTTACAGCGTTATACATCCTAAACATAATATTTATATCCTAATATAGTTAAAGCTTACATCGTAAAATGTCATATCCGGGTTCTTTGTCTCTGACTTTTCCTTGATTCGATCCCCGAACCAGTTGAAGATACGTTTCCCAGGATTCCATCCAAACTTACTGAGTAGATTGGGCAGGAGACTCAGGTACCCGCAGGAGTGGTCTGAAAAAAACACGAAAGAAGGGAGATAACCCTTTTAATAAAAGGCTAATCATGAGTAGTCTAACCTAGTACAAGATATAAGTTAAAAATACAACATTACTGACTGGCATTTTATAAATATAAGTAACCTAACAGCCAAAAAATACGGAATCACAATAAGTTATTGTAAAGTATCTGACTTAAATATTAGCCGTAGATACAGGTGAGTGTATCAAGTGGGCTTATATTTAAACTTAGAGTCAGGTTGTCTCAGGGGTGTCATTAGGTGCATGCAAGATGAGCAACTAAACCAAAAACTCACCAAGGTGACACCAAGCTCACCAAGGTGACACCAAGCTCACCAAGGTAACACGAAGGTGACCAATAGGAGACCAATAGCTCACTAAGGTGACCAATAGCTCACTAAGGTGACCAATAGCTCACTAAGGTGACCAATAGCTAACTAAGGTGACCAATAGCTCACTAAGGTGACCAATAGCTCACTAAGGTGACCAATAGCTCACTAAGGTGACCAATAGCTTGCTAAAGTGACCAAGAACTCACCAATGAACACCTCCTCTATGTTGCATGACAACCAAGAACTCACCAATAAACACCTCCTCTATGTTGTCTGACAAGAATGTCTCGATGTCTCTTGAGTCGTATCCCACTGCCACAAGAGCCGCAGTTATGGCCCCTGCGCTGCTGCCCCCAATTCTCCGAATCTGCCCCATCATGCCCAGCTCCTCCAGATACTGCAACAAAAACAGGTTGGCTTTTAGACCACGGTCCAGTTCTAGAACCACTGTCCAGTTCTAGAACCACAGTCCAGTTCTAGAACCACAGTCCAGTTCTAGAACCACAGTCCAGTTCTAGAACCACAGTCCAGTTCTAGAACCACAGTCCAGTTCTAGAACCACCGTCCAGTTCTATAACCACAGTCCAGTTCTAGAACCACAGTCCAGTTCTAGAACCACGGTTCAGTTCTATAACCACAGTCCAGTTCTAGAACCAATCTCCCACTGCCAATATATACACACTTATACCAGTCTGAGTACAGTAGCACTCCACGTACAAAACTTAGTAACTATCTAAGTATCAAATCGATAAAAAATGTCGAAACAAAAGCAGGCTGGTCTGACTAAATAATTTACATTCATGCGAATTAAACCGTGAACGTGTCTTATTCGAACGATTTATATATATATATATATATATATATATATATATATATATATATATATATATATATATATATATATATATATATATATATATATATATATATATATATATATATATATATATATATATATATATATATATATATATATAAATATATATACATACACACACACACACACACACACACACACACACACACATATATATATACATATATATATATATATATATATATATATATATATATATATATATATATATATATATATATATATATATATATATATATATATATATATATATATATATATATATATATATATATATATATATATATATATATATATATATATATATATATATATATATATATATATATATATATATACTTACTTACTTACTTAATCCTCATCACTCCCTGTGGAGTATAGGGCAACAACAAATCTCCGCCATTCCACCCTGTCCTGGGCGAGCCACTTTAGTTCATGCCAGGTTTTGCCAGTAGCCTGTACTTCTTCTTCCATCTCCCTCCTCCATGTTCCCAGTGGTCTTCCTCTACTTCTCTTTCCGGGTGGGTTCCACTTCAGCGCCATGTTGGGGAGTCTTTTTTTGCTCATGCGTAGGACATGGCCCAGCCATCTCCATCTCCTCGTTCTAACTTCTGAGACAATGTCGTTTAATCCTGTCCTTCGCCATATTTCCTTGTTTGGGACTTTGTCGTCCCACTTTATCCTGAGGATGCGTTGGAGGGATCTTCTCTTTCAAAGCCTCTGAGTCGGCTGTCTACTTTCTTGTTTAGTTTCCATGACTCTGCAGCATAGAGGAGTACAGAACGTACATTAGACTTATAGATCCTTATTTTAGTTCTCTGCTGCAGTGAGGATGATTTCCAGATCTTAGCGAGTCTGTTAAAAGCTTGTGCTGCCATTGCTATTCTGGTGGCAATTTCTTTCTCCATGCTGCCATTTGCTGATATATAGCTGCCGAGGTACTTAAAGTCTTCGACCTCTTCTAGCTCTGCTCCATTCGCAAAGGTCTTGAGAGCACTTTTGGTTTTTATTTTCATTAGCTTGGTTTTTCCGGAGTTTATCTTTAGCCCAACGCTTTTGGCAATTTGCTCTATTCTTGTGGTTTTCGCTTGGATGTCTTTTTGGGCATGTGAAAGTAAAGCCAAGTCATCAGCAAAGTCACAGTCCTCTAGGTGGTTGGTAAGTTCCCAAACAATTCCTCTTGGCTTATCCTCAGTGGCTCTTCTCATAATCCAGTCTATTACCACCAAAAAGATGACAGGTGAGATGACACAGCCCTGTCTGACTCCTGTTTTTACCTTGAACCATTCACTTTGCTGATTTTCGTGTCGCACACAGCATTGGTTATCATAGTACATGTCCTTAAGTATGTTTATGACTTTTCCTGGAAAGCCATATAGCTCTAGTATCTTCCATCCAGGATGTTGATCCTGTATCTTGACATTTCCTTGACCACTTGAGCTGTTTTGCTAGTTTCGTCCAAGCTCCTATTCGTGTAATAATTTTGGGGGTTACTAAGGACTGTTTCAGAGTAGAGATTTCCTTGCGGCTTTCATCTAGACTCGTCATATCAGGCAAAGCTGCCTCGGTCCTCGGTTGCTCTCCCATGATGGTTTGATTTAGATCTGTTGCCGTTTCTGTAGCGTTTTTGTTTTTACATGGTGGGTTGCTAGCCCAAACCCAAAACCCTCCTCCTTTCCCATTCTGGACTTGGGACCAGACATATATATATATATATGGTGTAGTAATAGAGTACCTAGGCGAGGAGCGCCACCTACCCGAATACAGCCGACATACGCCAGCCCCTTGTTGCCCCCGCCCTCAAAGATGAGGTTCTCAAACGGGAACTGATACTCCTCGGGCCGAACCTTCTCCGCCAACTGGTCCACTGGGTCCACTGATAGGGCATGTTTGATCGCCCTCCTCCTGAGTGGGGTACCTGCTGGTTGGGGGTGGGGGGTGATGTCAAGGTGAGTAGTGGGACATGGTCTTGTCAACCAGTATTGCATTATTCAACAAAGTCGTATAATTGGATAGTTGACCGTCACGTGAAATAATAAACAAAAATGTGTATCTAGATAGTTGACCATAACGCGAAAATTAAACAAAAATGTGTATCTAGATAATGACCGTCAAGTTAACATTCAACGCAATCTTGCATCTAGATAGTTGACGGTCAAGTTAACATTTAACACAATCTTGTAACTACGCACTTGACCCTTGGCAGCTCAGGATAATGAAAACCAAAATTGAAAACCCCAAAAAACACCTGGCTTAGAAGCTCTGATCAACTTGGTGCTAGAGCTATCGATACTTACTGGAAGAATCGGTCTGGTCCGTTTCTGTCGTGTTGTTTTCTTCTTCATCGCCGTGATCCTCAAGGACTTTTTGCTCTCTCAGCTGTAGGATAGTTTGATACCTGAAACAGAGACACATCTGTTAGAGACACATTTGTTAGAGACACATCTGTTAGAGACACATCTTTTAGAGACACATTTGTTAGAGGCACATCTTTTAGAGGCACATCTTTTAGAGGCACATCTGTTAGAGACACATTTGTTAGAGACACATCTGTTAGAGACACATCTTTTAGAGACACATCTGTTAGAGGCACATCTTTTAGAGGCACATCTTTTAGAGGCACATATTTTAGAGGCACATCTGTTAGAGACACATCTTTTAGAGGCACATCTGTTAGAGGCACATTTGTTAGAGGCACATCTGTTAGAGACACATTTGTTAGAGGCACATCTGTTAGAGACACATCTGTTAGAGACACATCTGTTAGAGACACATCTGTTAGAGACACATCTTTACAGCTTACACAAAGTCTCTGACGAAGAACTCAAGATTCTAATCCAACATGCGGGAAGCTGGGACACGCTTTAGACAACAGGAAAGGTCACTCTGATGTATGATGTTGAACAAAGTTTCTTCCAGGCATCTAGAAGTCTACCGCCCCCCCCCCCAACCCCCGAAGGAATTGGAATTTATATATAAAATATATACTTTTAACAGTGCCCCCCACCCCCCCCCCCCCCCCCCCCCCACCCCCCCAAGAAAACAATCTGGAAGAAACACTGTATGTTGAATAGTCGGGGATTGAAATGTTTCACAACTTTGTCACTTTGTGTCACTGTTGTATGATTTAGCTTGTGATGGGAGGGGGGGGGGGGGCGGATGGTGGGTAGAAGCAAGATCAGAGGAACCGTTTTTTAATGACTAAAGCACAGCTGTTCGTTTATAATTTTATCTTGAGTGTTGTCAATTTAAACTAAATACTAGTGTTCTAGTCTTGGATTTCGTACAGCGAAGATATGCGAGTCAGACATCTCAATCAGCAGCCAGTTGGGTGCTGAAGGGGGGGGGGGATGTTGATCTCACGAGATATTGAACACATCCACCCCACTAAGTTGTTTAAATGTATCTGTACAGTACCACAGGCGACAGTATAGCTGTGTCTGGTATCAAGAGATGATAAATGGAGTTTTATTTTTCTTCATGAAGTAGCTGAGATATTATCTGAGTGTTGGCTGCTGCTGTAGTTTAATTAGTGTGTTTTCTGAGTGTTTGCTGCTGTTGTTTAATTAGTGTGTTTTCTGAGGGACGATTCAGATTTTAGTCATGATATAAGTCTTGAACAGGTGTGCGTGTGGAGGGGGGGGGGGGGGGATAATATATTTGATATGGAATCAGGGGCGGAACTACCATACCGCCAGACCCCGCAATGCGGGGGGGCCCAGGACGTTTAGGGGCCCAGTTCCGACCAAAAAACAATGCATTTTTTTTTTTTAAATTATGTTTTTCATGCATCTTGAAAGAGTTTTTGTAGAAAAAAAAACAGGTCTACTATAGCAGAGATTGCTGCGTAGAAAATTATTTTAAAATCTACAAGAGCTATAGTTTGAAAGGTAGGCAAACATTCACACTACTTCCATGACTTACTGCCCTTCTTTAAAAAAAAGGATGCCCACGAAGCTCATTTAAATAGTTTTGTACTATGTATATTAAAAAGCAATTGATTCTCTGAATTATTATTTAAATAAGACGTACTAAACAATGGTATAGCTATAAAAATCAATGTTTTCAAAACTGATATTCTAAAAGCTAAAAATGAAAAAAATTAAACATAACGCGAGAAACCATTCACGAATCCAGCTTACGTCTTTATATATTTTTGACCAGCATGATTATTTATGGTAATGATAATTTCTCTAGGCCAAAATGAGTTTGGACTAAATTTGTTTGGTTTGTTCTCTCAGAATGATTATATATTGCAATGAAGTAGACTAAATTACTCAGTTAGGACATAGATTATATTTATTAATACATATATATTATATATATATATATATTATATATAAATATAAATATAAATATATATATATATATATATATATATATATATATATATATATATATATATATATATATATATATATATATATAGGGGGCCCTAATTTTTTCTTTGCGGGGGAGCCTTTTTTTTCTAGTTCCGCCACTGTATGGAATTCGTTTTATAGTATTTATATTCATTAAAACTAATTTAAAAAAAAAAACCCAAGGAAAAATTATTCTTGGCGCCATGTTTGTTGAAGTTAAGATTTATTTAAGGACAGGTGAAAGCGCAGTAAGGAGGGGGAGGGGGGGGGCGAGGTAAACCTCTAAAAATAATGTGATTTATAAACGCTTTCGTGCAGTATGCTGTTTAGTTCGTACATAAAATAAACACCATTTGCCAATATTTTAACGTAATTTTTTAGGCCTATGTGTATTCAATCCGTATTGGCTTTAAAAATGCTTGTAAGAAGCATACAATTAAAATTGTGTTTCAGTCAAGTTTAGAATCAGAATACACGATTGAAACAGACCCATCCCAATAGAGAGATGAAGAGTGTAACAGACCCATCCCAATAGAGAGATGAGTACACGAGTGTAAATGTAATAGACCCATCCCAATAGGCAGATTGACAAGATACGTTGGTCAAGCCAACATTGGCCGTGATTAACCGTAGCTCCCTTGACCCCGTGAACTCACCAGGAGACTCCCATTAACCTCCCCTGGCCGTGTTTTCTCCCCTGTTAAGATGGGTTTTTTTTTCTGCTAGCCAATCTCTACATTTCGTACCAGGTTTTCTCAAGTTTTATCTGGCCATAACTTCACGTGTGTCTTGTTTAGGACATCACGCCCTCATAGCTTCACACCAATACTACTCTACTCACACCATTTCAGTACTCACACAAACACCAAACCCCCACACCAATACCAAACCCCCACCATTTTGATGCTCACACAAACACCAAACACCCACACCAATACGAAACTCACACCATTTTGATGCTCACACAAACACCAAACACCCACACCAATACCAAACCCCCACAATTTTTTTTACTCAAACACCAAACACCCACACCAATACCACACCCCCACCATTTTTTTACTCACACAAACACCAAACCCCCACACCAATACCAAACCCCCACCATTTTAGTACTCACACAAACACCAAACCCCCACACCAATACCAAACCCTCACCATTTTGTTACTCACACCAACACCAAACCCCCAGACAAACACCAAACCCCCAGACAAACACCAAACTCCCATACCAATACCAGACTCCCACCATTTTGTGCCTAAACTCACCTTTTCTTCTCCGCCTTGACCTTTGCCCTCCGTTCAATGCCCGGGGCACAAATCATCGAGTTACCCATCTCACGTGACCGGACTAGCTAGACCTGAAACAGACAGCGCATAGGAAATTATTTCAGTCAAAGTTAACGCAGTTAACTAAAACCATGGGGACATAAAACTAGTTCACTTATAATATGGGCAACTATTACAGCCATATTGTTTTTTTTTTGGTACGCAATTCTTTTAAGTCACGCAATTTTATTGTGATTCAATACATTATAGGTCTATGTGACTGTATAGTGACCTTCTATTTGCTTTGTAGTTATTTAAAGTACGGAGAATTATTATATATCATTTCTTTTTCTTTTTAGTGCATTGTTACATAGAAGCTTGAATTTAAAACTTTAAAACTTTTAAAAATAAAATAAAAATAACTCCACTATAAATGAACAAGAAATAGTATAGGAAATATGAATTAATTTTAAAAAAATAATTAAGCAGCCAATTAAGTCAAAGTCGCTGTCACCTTACAATGACATCGTGTCTTAACTTTGAAAGAAATCGGTCCGTTATATAACCAGGGGCGGGGCTACCATACCTCCAGACCCCGCAATGGAAGGGGGGGGGCGAAATTTCTACAAAAAATCTCAAAACGATTTTTTTGCACCTCGATAGACTCTAGTGATTTTTGTAAAAAAAAAATTAATCAAACCTGCGAACACTTTGACGTCTAAAAAAAATCTGGCAAATTAAACCACATGAAAATTGCTGGCCATTCCAGAATCATCTAGAATCACGTGACACTAACACCTCCCCACATAACCTTTTCGATGAACCATTCATTGAAAGGTCAAACCACACAATGCCTAAAAACTAATCACAGTAGCCACTTCCAACATAAAAAAGTTTTTCCCCCATACACATTTGTAAAGCTTAAAAAAATTACTTTAATTTACAGTCGAACCGACACCAATGAAACACTAGGGCCTAGTTGAGTGTCCTTTACAGTTAGAGCCCAAGAATCAAGGACTGGAAGAGATAACTCAAGCGAAAGTTCAACTGCATCAGTCAAAAGACGAACAGAGCCCAGTGAACTATAGGAATACCGCCCTTCTCTTCAGCCGCAAGCGGAGTTGGTATTGGAGATGTCAGGGGCGGAACTACAGTGCGGGGGGGGGGGGGGGGTGTCACGCCATTTAGGGGCCCACAGCCGACCATAATAATTTTTTCTTAGTTAAATTTAAAAAAAAAAAAATTCTTAGCAAAGATAAGCAAACATTCAAACCTCTTACATGACTTATTTCCCTTTTTTAAATAGTCAAAAGGGGTGCTCATAAGCTCCTTTTAATAGATTTGTACTAAACAAATTAAAAAGCAATTACTTCTCTTAATTATTATTTTTTTAATAGAATGTACTTACTGAAGAATGACATTGTATAAAAATGAAATGTGTATAAAATTAATAATATAAACACAAAAAAACCATAAAAATAATCATAACACGAGACACCATTGCTTCTACAAAGATGTCATGTTTTAAATTCTTTTGGCCAAATAGTAGTTGAGAGGTCTTATAGCAGATATAAAAAAAAAACGATTTTCCCAAAACACACTGAAGCACTTCCACACATGACATGAAGTAATATTTTGTTTTAATTGGAAAAAAAAAACAACTTTTTTTTCAAAACACGAACAGGCCAGCAATGAGCATCCTAGTTCGTATTTTGTTTGTATATGTGTATATATATATATATATATATATATATATATATATATATATATATATATATATATATATATATATATATATATATATATATATATATATATGTATATATGTATATGTATATATATATATATATATACGTATATAGGCCTATATATATATATATATATATATATATTTATCTTTGGGGGGGGGGGGGTCTAAAAAGATTTTTTGCGGAGTGGCTCTTTTTTCTAGTTCCGCCACTGGGAGATGTGGGTGTGTTTGGTTGTTTTCTGTTGGCGTGGCGTGGGGGTTGGGCTGTGGTGTATGAGCGTGTGGGGTGGGAGTGTACTAGGAAATGTGTTTAACAACACGTCAAATAAACAACAACAATCCCGCACTTACAGTAAGACTACTCATGGGCCGGCTCGTAAAATAAAACCAACTAATCCCACACATACATTAAGACTACTACTACTACTAGCTTGTACAATAAAACCCACTAATCCAACACATGCTGTTAGCCCACTACAAGAACGTAAAATAAAACCAACTCATCCCACTAATCCCTCTAATCCAACACATGCCGTTAGCCCACTACAAGAACGTAAAATAAAACCCACTCATCCCTCTAATCCCACTAATCCCACTAATCCCTCTAATCCAACATATACCCTAAACTTTAATACGGCTCTCATCTCAGGTTAAATAAACATTTTTTGTAGCAGATCTGACCCCTTAGAGAACATAAACATTCGTAGTGCACGTGCATCAAAAGGTGAGCACGTCGGTCTGATAATAATTTATCTGGTAGATTCAGTCACTGTTTGACTTGTAGAAGAAACGATACGATATTCGTAGAGGAAACGATACTTGCAGAGGGAACGATACTTACAGAGGAAACGATACTTGCAGAGTAAACGATATTTGTAGAGGTATCTATACTTGTAGAGGAAACGATAATTGTAGAGGAAACGATACTTGTAGGAAAATGATACGATATTTGTAGAGGAAACGATACTTGTAGAGGAAACGATATTATAAATAAAAGATGCATTTTCTTGTCAAATTATCTAAATTCTACCCATTCTGATGCCATTTTTACTTTCTCGTATACAGAGTATAGAGGAAGTATTGTAATCGTGCACAAAAATCACATGAAATTTTGACAGTTTTCATCGTTTTACACCTCAGTACATCATATACGGAGTATAGTGGACTTATTTTAATCGGGCAAAAATAAAAAATGCAGATTTATAAAAATGTCAGCGTTCTATCCGCGCGCGCGCGCGCGTGTGTGTGTGTGTGTGTGTGTGTGTGTGTGTGTGTAAACATGATAACTTGAGTAACGTTACAGATGTGTTAATCAAATTTCATATACAAGTATTATATCGAATTTGTAGATCTGTATCGATTTTTTAGCGATTTCCGGAAACCGGAAGTGAAACGTTTGGTTTTTCAAAAGCCTATAACTAGTATAACTTGACTACTTTAAGAAAGATAAACGAAGTTTCAAAAATAAGTAAAATATCGAATTCTCTGCCTACTGTCAAATTTTGAGTAATTTCTGAAAGTAGTAATTTACGCTATCTCCGATTTCTCAAAAAGGCATGTGTATTTATAAAGTACTAATAATATTCCGCACAGATTGTTTGTCGTTCACTTGGTGCTTGCGCAATTCTTTTTTCAAGCAGATTTTGTTCTATTTTAAAAAGTTTATGTAATTAAAATGGATTATAAATCATGTCTATATCCCGAGTTGCCATCCACCGTAGTGTTATATAAGAATATTCGAGAAAGTTTAGGGGAGATCACTCCAGGTTTATCTTTTTATTTATTTTAATCTAAGGACCTAAAGTAGAAAAAAATTGCTGATTTTGATGGGGTGAGTGAAGGAGTGAGGGGGTGGGTGAGTGAGGGGGTGGGTGAGTGAGGGAGTGAGTGAGGGGTGAGTGAGGGAGTGAGGGGTGGGTGAGTGAGGGGTTGGAATAGCAAACAACATCAATACATACAATGCAGCTGTTTAAACCTGAGCTATAAATTTAACTCGAGCTAAAGTTGCAGACGGCATGACGGGTCAGGGTCAGGTACCAGACTCTCGCGTCGCTCTCTGATGTTTCTCATCGCTCTCTGACCTTGGTTTCTCGTCTTGTTTTTAATGGCTGTCCGGTATTGAGAACAGTTTTATATTGCTGTCTTTGTCAGCTGAGAGGGGGGTGTGAATAGGGGAGGATTTGCACGAGGGGTGGGGGTGGGTAGATGCATGACCTTCAAAACCAGGTGGAGGGATGATAGACACACCAGGTTATGGGGAGGGGGTAACATCGTGTAAAAATCTATACACCCCAAAGTTTCAAAGATAAATCATTTTTCTTCTGGAAATACGGAGAACTTTGGCCAATGCTGACGTGTTGAAAAACTTTTTTACCGGGCGGGGTACACATTTTATGTTTAGAACGATTTTTTTTACATGGAAACACGTGGGTTATAATAGGTGGAAACTACAGGTAACAGGTGGAAACTACAGGTATCAGATGGAAACTACAGGTAACAGGCAGAAACTACAGGTACTATGTGGATTCTACAGGTAACAGTTGGAAACAACAGGTAACAGGTGGAAACTACAGGTAACAAATGGAAACTACAGGTAACAGGTTTTAATTACAGGTAACAGGTTGTAACTACAGGTAACAGTTGGAAACTACGGGTAACAGGTGGTAACTACAGGTAATAGGTGGAAACTACGGGTAACAGGTGGAAACTACAGGTAATAGGTGGAAACTACGGGTAACAGGTGGAAACTACAGGTAATATGAAACTACAGATATCATATGGAAACTACAGGTAACAGTTGGAAACTACAGGTAACATGAAACTACAGATATCATATGGAAACTACAGGTAACAGTTGGAAACTACAGGTAACAGTTGGAAACTACAGGTAACATGAAACTACAGATATCATATGGAAACTACAGGTAACAGTTGGAAACTACAGGTAACATGAAACTAAAGATATCATATGGAAACTACAGGTAACAGTTGGAAACTACTGGTAACATGAAACTATAGGTATCAGATGGAAACTACAGGTAATATGTGGAAACTACAGGTATCAGAAAACTACATGTAACGGGTGGGATTTACAGGTAACAGTATAATTGCAAAAATATCCACACGACAAAAAATATCCTCACTAGAAAAGATCCACATGACATAGTATCCACACGATGATTCCTATTTTCCTACCGACAAAGATTGGCTGTACAGCGGCCTCATTAACACGGCAGCTTGAGTAATTTAATTACATAAATGCGCTGATGTAAGCAGTTTTATGACCCACATGAGCTAAGCAGAAGCATGTAGACTGTAAGACACGCAGTTTTATGACCCACATGAGCTAAGCAGAAGCATGTAGACTGTAAGACACGCAGTTTTATGACCCACATGAGCTAAGCAGAAGCATGTAGACTGTAAGACACGCAGTTTTATCACCCACATGAGCTAAGCAGAAGCATGTAGACTGTAAGACACGCAGTTTTATGACCCACATGAGCTAAGCAGAAGCATGTAGACTGTAAGACACGCAGTTTTATCACCCACATGAGCTAAGCAGAAGCATGTAGACTGTAAGACACGCAGTTTTATCACCCACATGAGCTAAGCAGAAGCATGTAGACTGTAAGACACGCAGTTTTATGACCCACATGAGCTAAGCAGAAGCATGTAGACTGTAAGACACGCAGTTTTATGACCCACATGAGCTAAGCAGAAGCATGTAGACTGTAAGACACACAGTTTTATGACCCACATGAGCTAAGCAGAAGCATGTAGACTGTAAGACACGCAGTTTTATCACCCACATGAGCTAAGCAGAAGCATGTAGACTGTAAGACACGCAGTTTTATCACCCACATGAGCTAAGCAGAAGCATGTAGACTGTAAGACACGCAGTTTTATGACCCACATGAGCTAAGCAGAAGCATGTAGACTGTAAGACACGCAGTTTTATCACCCACATGAGCTAAGCAGAAGCATGTAGACTGTAAGACACGCAGTTTTATCACCCACATGAGCTAAGCAGAAGCATGTAGACTGTAAGACACGCAGTTTTATCACCCACATGAGCTAAGCAGAAGCATGTAGACTGTAAGACACGCAGTTTTATCACCCACATGAGCTAAGCAGAAGCATGTAGACTGTAAGACACGCAGTTTTATGACCCACATGAGCTAAGCAGAAGCATGTAGACTGTAAGACACGCAGTTTTATCACCCACATGAGCTAAGCAGAAGCATGTAGACTGTAAGACACGCAGTTTTATGACCCACATGAGCTAAGCAGAAGCATGTAGACTGTAAGACACGCAGTTTTATGACCCACATGAGCTAAGCAGAAGCATGTAGACTGTAAGACACGCAGTTTTATGACCCACATGAGCTTAGCAGAAGCATGTAGACTGTAAGACACGCAGTTTTATGACCCACATGAGCTAAGCAGAAGCATGTAGACTGTAAGACACGCAGTTTTATGACCCACATGAGCTAAGCAGAAGCATGTAGACTGTAAGACACGCAGTTTTATCACCCACATGAGCTAAGCAGAAGCATGTAGACTGTAAGACACGCAGTTTTATCACCCACATGAGCTAAGCAGAAGCATGTAGACTGTAAGACACGCAGTTTTATCACCCACATGAGCTAAGCAGAAGCATGTAGACTGTAAGACACGCAGTTTTATCACCCACATGAGCTAAGCAGAAGCATGTAGACTGTAAGACACGCAGTTTTATGACCCAAATGAGCTAAGCAGAAGCATGTAGACTGGAAGACACGCAGTTTTATCACCCACATGAGCTAAGCAGAAGCATGTAGACTGTAAGACACGCAGTTTTATCACCCACATGAGCTAAGCAGAAGCATGTAGACTGTAAGACACGCAGTTTTATGACCCACATGAGCTAAGCAGAAGCATGTAGACTGTAAGATACGCAGTTTTATCACCCACATGAGCTAAGCAGAAGCATGTAGACTGTAAGACACGCAGTTTTATGACCCACATGAGCTAAGCAGAAGCATGTAGACTGTAAGACACGCAGTTTTATCACCCACATGAGCTAAGCAGAAGCATGTAGACTGTAAGACACGCAGTTTTATGACCCACATGAGCTAAGCAGAAGCATGTAGACTGTAAGACACGCAGTTTTATGACCCATATGAGCTAAGCAGAAGCATGTAGACTGTAAGACACGCAGTTTTATGACCCACATGAGCTAAGCAGAAGCATGTAGACTGTAAGACACGCAGTTTTATGACCCACATGAGCTAAGCAGAAGCATGTAGACTGTAAGACACGCAGTTTTATGACCCACATGAGCTAAGCAGAAGCATGTAGACTGTAAGACACGCAGTTTTATGACCCACATGAGCTAAGCAGAAGCATGTAGACTGTAAGACACGCAGTTTTATGACCCACATGAGCTAAGCAGAAGCATGTAGACTGTAAGACACGCAGTTTTATGACCCACATGAGCTAAGCAGAAGCATGTAGACTGTAAGACACGCAGTTTTATGACCCACATGAGCTAAGCAGAAGCATGTAGACTGTAAGACACGCAGTTTTATCACCCACATGAGCTAAGCAGAAGCATGTAGACTGTAAGACACGCAGTTTTATGACCCACATGAGCTAAGCAGAAGCATGTAGACTGTAAGACACGCAGTTTTATGACCCACATGAGCTAAGCAGAAGCATGTAGACTGTAAGACACGCAGTTTTATGACCCACATGAGCTAAGCAGAAGCATGTAGACTGTAAGACACGCAGTTTTATGACCCACATGAGCTAAGCAGAAGCATGTAGACTGTAAGACACGCAGTTTTATGACCCACATGAGCTAAGCAGAAGCATGTAGACTGTAAGACACGCAGTTTTATGACCCACATGAGCTAAGCAGAAGCATGTAGACTGTAAGACACGCAGTTTTATCACCCACATGAGCTAAGCAGAAGCATGTAGACTGTAAGACACGCAGTTTTATGACCCACATGAGCTAAGCAGAAGCATGTAGACTGTAAGACACGCAGTTTTATGACCCACATGAGCTAAGCAGAAGCATGTAGACTGTAAGACACGTAGTTTTATGACCCACATGAGCTAAGCAGAAGCATGTAGACTGTAAGACACGCAGTTTTATGACCCACATGAGCTAAGCAGAAGCATGTAGACTGTAAGACACGCAGTTTTATGACCCACATGAGCTAAGCAGAAGCATGTAGACTGTAAGACACGCAGTTTTATCACCCACATGAGCTAAGCAGAAGCATGTAGACTGTAAGACACGCAGTTTTATCACCCACATGAGCTAAGCAGAAGCATGTAGACTGTAAGACACGCAGTTTTATGACCCACATGAGCTAAGCAGAAGCATGTAGACTGTAAGACACGCAGTTTTATGACCCACATGAGCTAAGCAGAAGCATGTAGACTGTAAGACACGCAGTTTTATGACCCACATGAGCTTAGCAGAAGCATGTAGACTGTAAGACACGCAGTTTTATGACCCACATGAGCTAAGCAGAAGCATGTAGACTGTAAGACACGCAGTTTTATGACCCACATGAGCTAAGCAGAAGCATGTAGACTGTAAGACACGCAGTTTTATGACCCACATGAGCTAAGCAGAAGCATGTAGACTGTAAGACACGCAGTTTTATGACCCACATGAGCTAAGCAGAAGCATGTAGACTGTAAGACACGCAGTTTTATCACCCACATGAGCTAAGCAGAAGCATGTAGACTGTAAGACACGCAGTTTTATGACCCACATGAGCTAAGCAGAAGCATGTAGACTGGAAGACACGCAGTTTTATCACCCACATGAGCTAAGCAGAAGCATGTAGACTGTAAGACACGCAGTTTTATCACCCACATGAGCTAAGCAGAAGCATGTAGACTGTAAGACACGCAGTTTTATCACCCACATGAGCTAAGCAGAAGCATGTAGACTGTAAGACACGCAGTTTTATCACCCACATGAGCTAAGCAGAAGCATGTAGACTGTAAGACACGCAGTTTTATGACCCACATGAGCTAAGCAGAAGCATGTAGACTGTAAGACACGCAGTTTTATCACCCACATGAGCTAAGCAGAAGCATATAGACTGTAAGACACGCAGTTTTATCACCCACATGAGCTAAGCAGAAGCATGTAGACTGTAAGACACGCAGTTTTATGACCCACATGAGCTAAGCAGAAGCATGTAGACTGTAAGACACGCAGTGTTATGACCCACATGAGCTAAGCAGAAGCATGTAGACTGTAAGACACGCAGTTTTATGACCCACATGAGCTAAGCAGAAGCATGTAGACTGTAAGACACGCAGTTTTATGACCCACATGAGCTAAGCAGAAGCATGTAGACTGTAAGACACGCAGTTTTATCACCCACATGAGCTAAGCAGAAGCATGTAGACTGTAAGACACGCAGTTTTATGACCCACATGAGCTAAGCAGAAGCATGTAGACTGTAAGACACGCAGTTTTATGACCCACATGAGCTAAGCAGAAGCATGTAGACTGTAAGACACGCAGTTTTATCACCCACATGAGCTAAGCAGAAGCATGTAGACTGTAAGACACGCAGTTTTATCACCCACATGAGCTAAGCAGAAGCATGTAGACTGTAAGACACGCAGTTTTATCACCCACATGAGCTAAGCAGAAGCATGTAGACTGTAAGACACGCAGTTTTATCACCCACATGAGCTAAGCAGAAGCATGTAGACTGTAAGACACGCAGTTTTATCACCCACATGAGCTAAGCAGAAGCATGTAGACTGTAAGACACGCAGTTTTATCACCCACATGAGCTAAGCAGAAGCATGTAGACTGTAAGACACGCAGTTTTATCACCCACATGAGCTAAGCAGAAGCATGTAGACTGTAAGACACGCAGTTTTATCACCCACATGAGCTAAGCAGAAGCATGTAGACTGTAAGACACGCAGTTTTATCACCCACATGAGCTAAGCAGAAGCATGTAGACTGTAAGACACGCAGTTTTATCACCCACATGAGCTAAGCAGAAGCATGTAGACTGTAAGACACGCAGTTTTATCACCCACATGAGCTAAGCAGAAGCATGTAGACTGTAAGACACGCAGTTTTATCACCCACATGAGCTAAGCAGAAGCATGTAGACTGTAAGACACGCAGTTTTATGACCCACATGAGCTAAGCAGAAGCATGTAGACTGGAAGACACGCAGTTTTATCACCCACATGAGCTAAGCAGAAGCATGTAGACTGTAAGACACGCAGTTTTATCACCCACATGAGCTAAGCAGAAGCATGTAGACTGTAAGACACGCAGTTTTATCACCCACATGAGCTAAGCAGAAGCATGTAGACTGTAAGACACGCAGTTTTATCACCCACATGAGCTAAGCAGAAGCATGTAGACTGTAAGACACGCAGTTTTATGACCCACATGAGCTAAGCAGAAGCATGTAGACTGTAAGACACGCAGTTTTATCACCCACATGAGCTAAGCAGAAGCATGTAGACTGTAAGACACGCAGTTTTATCACCCACATGAGCTAAGCAGAAGCATGTAGACTGTAAGACACGCAGTTTTATCACCCACATGAGCTAAGCAGAAGCATGTAGACTGTAAGACACGCAGTTTTATCACCCACATGAGCTAAGCAGAAGCATGTAGACTGTAAGACACGCAGTTTTATCACCCACATGAGCTAAGCAGAAGCATGTAGACTGTAAGACACGCAGTTTTATGACCCACATGAGCTAAGCAGAAGCATGTAGACTGTAAGACACGCAGTTTTATGACCCACATGAGCTAAGCAGAAGCATGTAGACTGTAAGACACGCAGTTTTATCACCCACATGAGCTAAGCAGAAGCATGTAGACTGTAAGACACGCAGTTTTATGACCCACATGAGCTAAGCAGAAGCATGTAGACTGTAAGACACGCAGTTTTATGACCCACATGAGCTAAGCAGAAGCATGTAGACTGTAAGACACGCAGTTTTATGACCCACATGAGCTAAGCAGAAGCATGTAGACTGTAAGACACGCAGTTTTATGACCCACATGAGCTAAGCAGAAGCATGTAGACTGTAAGACACGCAGTTTTATGACCCACATGAGCTAAGCAGAAGCATGTAGACTGTAAGACACGCAGTTTTATCACCCACATGAGCTAAGCAGAAGCATGTAGACTGTAAGACACGCAGTTTTATGACCCACATGAGCTAAGCAGAAGCATGTAGACTGTAAGACACGCAGTTTTATGACCCACATGAGCTAAGCAGAAGCATGTAGACTGTAAGACACGCAGTTTTATGACCCACATGAGCTAAGCAGAAGCATGTAGACTGTAAGACACGCAGTTTTATCACCCACATGAGCTAAGCAGAAGCATGTAGACTGTAAGACACGCAGTTTTATGACCCACATGAGCTAAGCAGAAGCATGTAGACTGTAAGACACGCAGTTTTATGACCCACATGAGCTAAGCAGAAGCATGTAGACTGTAAGACACGCAGTTTTATGACCCACATGAGCTAAGCAGAAGCATGTAGACTGTAAGACACGCAATAAATATGACCCACATGAGCTAAGCAGAAGCATGTAGACTGTAAGACACGCAGTTTTATGACCCACATGAGCTAAGCAGAAGCATGTAGACTGTAAGACACGCAGTTTTATGACCCACATGAGCTAAGCAGAAGCATGTAGACTGTAAGACACGCAGTTTTATCACCCACATGAGCTAAGCAGAAGCATGTAGACTGTAAGACACGCAGTTTTATGACCCACATGAGCTAAGCAGAAGCATGTAGACTGTAAGACACGCAGTTTTATCACCCACATGAGCTAAGCAGAAGCATGTAGACTGTAAGACACGCAGTTTTATGACCCACATGAGCTAAGCAGAAGCATGTAGACTGTAAGACACGCAGTTTTATCACCCACATGAGCTAAGCAGAAGCATGTAGACTGTAAGACACGCAGTTTTATCACCCACATGAGCTAAGCAGAAGCATGTAGACTGTAAGACACGCAGTTTTATCACCCACATGAGCTAAGCAGAAGCATGTAGACTGTAAGACACGCAGTTTTATCACCCACATGAGCTAAGCAGAAGCATGTAGACTGTAAGACACGCAGTTTTATCACCCACATGAGCTAAGCAGAAGCATGTAGACTGTAAGACACGCAGTTTTATCACCCACATGAGCTAAGCAGAAGCATGTAGACTGTAAGACACGCAGTTTTATCACCCACATGAGCTAAGCAGAAGCATGTAGACTGTAAGACACGCAGTTTTATCACCCACATGAGCTAAGCAGAAGCATGTAGACTGTAAGACACGCAGTTTTATCACCCACATGAGCTAAGCAGAAGCATGTAGACTGTAAGACACGCAGTTTTATGACCCACATGAGCTAAGCAGAAGCATGTAGACTGTAAGACACGCAGTTTTATGACCCACATGAGCTAAGCAGAAGCATGTAGACTGTAAGACACGCAGTTTTATCACCCACATGAGCTAAGCAGAAGCATGTAGACTGTAAGACACGCAGTTTTATGACCCACATGAGCTAAGCAGAAGCATGTAGACTGTAAGACACGCAGTTTTATGACCCACATGAGCTATGCAGAAGCATGTAGACTGTAAGACACGCAGTTTTATCACCCACATGAGCTAAGCAGAAGCATGTAGACTGTAAGACACGCAGTTTTATCACCCACATGAGCTAAGCAGAAGCATGTAGACTGTAAGACACGCAGTTTTATCACCCACATGAGCTAAGCAGAAGCATGTAGACTGTAAGACACGCAGTTTTATGACCCACATGGGCTAAGCAGAAGCATGTAGACTGTAAGACACGCAGTTTTATCACCCACATGAGCTAAGCAGAAGCATGTAGACTGTAAGACACGCAGTTTTATCACCCACATGAGCTAAGCAGAAGCATGTAGACTGTAAGACACGCAGTTTTATGACCCACATGAGCTAAGCAGAAGCATGTAGACTGTAAGACACGCAGTTTTATCACCCACATGAGCTAAGCAGAAGCATGTAGACTGTAAGACACGCAGTTTTATCACCCACATGAGCTAAGCAGAAGCATGTAGACTGTAAGACACGCAGTTTTATCACCCACATGAGCTAAGCAGAAGCATGTAGACTGTAAGACACGCAGTTTTATCACCCACATGAGCTAAGCAGAAGCATGTAGACTGTAAGACACGCAGTTTTATGACCCACATGAGCTAAGCAGAAGCATGTAGACTGTAAGACACGCAGTTTTATGACCCACATGAGCTAAGCAGAAGCATGTAGACTGTAAGACACGCAGTTTTATCACCCACATGAGCTAAGCAGAAGCATGTAGACTGTAAGACACGCAGTTTTATGACCCACATGAGCTAAGCAGAAGCATGTAGACTGTAAGACACGCAGTTTTATCACCCACATGAGCTAAGCAGAAGCATGTAGACTGTAAGACACGCAGTTTTATCACCCACATGAGCTAAGCAGAAGCATGTAGACTGTAAGACACGCAGTTTATCACCCACATGAGCTAAGCAGAAGCATGTAGACTGTAAGACACGCAGTTTTATGACCCACATGAGCTAAGCAGAAGCATGTAGACTGTAAGACACGCAGTTTTATGACCCACATGAGCTAAGCAGAAGCATGTAGACTGTAAGACACGCTCGAACAAAACTTTGGCCAGAGCTCAAAACGTTTAAGTTTTTTCTAGTTCTGCCACTGAATGTTTAATTATTATCATCACAGAGGAATTGTTTGAAATAAAATAGGATTTTTAAAAACAAATTAAGTTGTAATACAGTTGAGTCGATATGTGTTGATGATTAGCAGTGCCCAGTTCAAATTTAATCTTAAATAATGTGTGGATGTGTATGTATGTGTATGTATGTATGTGTGCGTGCATGTGTGTGCGCGTTTGTGTGTGTGACATAAATATGCTGACACTGTAAATAATTATAATTCTGGGTTGAGACGGACAAAGATTTTCTGTTGACGGGGTGTGTGTGTGTGTGAGGAGGGGGGATGGGGTGTAGGTAATGCATGAAGGATTGACGACATTGAGCTTAGGCTACAAGAAATTGACACAGGAATGTTAAAATATTTTTTTAACTTAACGCAATTTACTCTCGGAAGACTGGGGGAGGTGGAGGGGGGGGGGGGGGTGTGAGGGTCGACTGTTGTTTTCTTGCCCTCAGGTGTAACTGAAAGGTAAACTCACCCCAAACGATTATTTTAGGCACTTGAGTGTGCAGGTAGTTGCAGGCAGTTGCAGGCACATGTGAGTAACCTTTCGAACTCGTGAAACACAGATAATGCATGCAGCTTCAGGCTGTTATACACGCACACACACACACACATACACACACACTCACAAACACATACACACACACAAACACACATACACACACATACACACACATACACACACATACACACACATACACACACACATACACACACACAAACACATATACACTCGCATGTTCACGTGCTTATACAGTCACTAAAATAATTCACTCACTTATACATAGGCATCATCACAAACATCCCAACCATCAAACTACCCTAGCATCTTACCCTCACGCCATCAAAACATCCAACCAACCTACCATCCAACCAACCTACCATCCAACCAACCTACCATCCAACCAACCTACCATCCAACCAACCTACCATCCAACCAACCTACCATCCAACCAACCTACCATCCAACCAACCAACCATCCAACCAACCAACCATCCAACCAACCTACCATCCAACCAACCTACCATCCAACCAACCTACCATCCAACCAACCTACCATACAACCAACCTACCATCCAACCACTGTGCCATCTTACCATCACGACATCCAACCATAGAACCACCCGATAACCCAACCACCCTACCATTCTACTATCAAACCACCCTACCATCACGCCATCCATCGAAACAACCAACCACTCTAGCATCCAACCACCCTAGCATCCAACCACCCTAACAACCAACCATCCTAGCATCCAACCACCCCAGCATCCAACCACTCTAGCATCCAACCATCCTAGCATCCAACCACCCTACCATCTCTCATCTCCTTTAACCCCCCCCCCCCCCCATAAAGTCTGCACATTCCAGACATCAGCTCACCTATAAACCCAGCAGGTAGCGCCGTTATGAGGTCACCAGGTGGATCCAGGTCACGAGCCACCCCAGAAAACATTGACCTACCTTCTGACCCCCCCCCTCTACCACGAGGACCTGCTTGTGTTCATTAAAACCATGTCGCTAATTACTCGAGCGATGTTCACAAAATTTGTTTTGGTACAAGATTAGCACAAATTCCATAGAAACTATAATATTTCGAGTTCGCTTTAAAAACTTTCACTACTTTTGATTTATTTATCTGAGTAAGGCGTTTAATTAAACCAAGAGCGAAAATTTGTACTAATGTATCACTCCATGCCTATACTGCTTACATAATTAATTCCACCCGATCAAAGTAGTCATTCGCTACTCTACGTACACATTTATTACCGTATTTGAAGATGATTTAGATATTGCTAATGTTGTTTGTAAGTAAAGAAACAACAAAAGCCCTGAGAAATAGGTACTTAGAAAATGAAAGGATTTCATAATATCATTTAACATGGAAACATCTTGTTTAAGAGGATTAAGAAATGTTTGCAGTTAAGGGGGCAGATACACCCAGAACATGGTTACCTTACTAAAAAATTTACCAAAAAAAAACTATTAGACTTACAGATGCCAAATTTGGTACCAGTATAGCTTACATAGTCTATTATATGGCAAATGTAAGGAAATAAGTTTATATATGGAGTAAAGATTTTTTTAAAAATAATTTAAAAATGTAAGTGCTCCGCAATATTAAAAAAATGACCCCAACTGTAGAACTAATTTAAACCAAAGTATCAAGTACACAGCTGTAACACTTTCAATGCATCTAAAAGACATGTATGGCTATGGTATGAACCAGTCTCATGTTACTAACCATTATGGTTTGTCCATGACATAAATTTGAAAAATGTGCTAAAATTTTGAGAAAACAGCAGAACATAGCCCTACATATCTAAAAAAGTATAACACCTAGGTAAAAGATTTTGGTTCATACCATAGCCACTATATCAGGGAATGTGTGTGCAAAGTTTTATCACAATTGAACAATAATTGTGGAAAATAGCTGGAAGACAATTTGCAAACATGTCGTTTTTCGCAAACTTTTCGTATACTAAAAAAAGTTGATTTTCTTCCATGAAAACAGGCAATACACTCCAGCTTAGAAAGGATAGCACTGTTTTTCAGATTCTTTCTCCTCAGCACCTAATTCCTAGTGCTTTCTGACCTGACAAAGAGTCTTGAAAGCCCAAAATGTCTGTTTTTTTTGTTTTTTGTAACATACGACACATCGGCCGTTTTGCAGAATTCTAACAGAGTTGTCCTGGATGTATGTCTATCACCCTCAGCAAACCATCAGAATAGTGTTCCATAACTAAATATAGCTTCTGCCATTGCTATAGAAGTCTCCAATTATTACAGAATGATTCCTTTTCTTTTGGAATTACTTCCCTATCATGTCGCTGAGTGACTCATTCTGGTTGTGGGTGTAGCTATTGAGTCAATTTGTTACCTCCTATGTCTTAGCAAGGACTTCTCCAGACTGGTCTTATAGCTTCAATGACTTCTGTAAGGAGGTAATAATGTGTTCTATATGATATGACCATTGGCATTGGTGTTTTTACTTTATGCAGGTCCATTATAAGGCAAAAAACTAATCTGACCTTTCCGCGCCTTAGCTTTGCATCACAAATACAGTTCATCTGTTCACAATATGTAAAAAAAAAATACCAACAACTGAGAGGATAAGCTTAGAAACAACCAGATTATCTTTTTCATTTTGTATTATTACAATTAAATATGCATGAACTGGCTAGCCCCTTTCTTTCATTTCAACAAGTGCGATGAAATAGTTTCTCAGAGAATCGCTGTCAATACTAATTTATTATCACATTATCTATCTACATAATACATAATTTTCCAGATGATTGACTTTAATATTTAGTTTTGTTTTATTCAGAATCACCATTGAGAAGTACTTTTCCTATGTATCATTCTATTTAGTAGAATTTTGAGTCTGCATCAATGTATATTATATTTTTTGTTTTGACTTTGTGGGTGTGTCCACCTGGTTACCAAATGTAAACAAACTTTTTATTTATTTTTATTACTATTAGTATTACTGTTAGTCAGCAAGAAGGTAGTCTGTTTTATTTTACATAAACATAATCTATGTCTTTTTCTAGTTTCACTAGCTGTAGATTGCATATAATAACTTAGAAAACTCACTTTCTATACTAGTTTAGTTTTAGTAAATTTTAATACCTCAACCGTGAAATGTGTCATTATTCCAAGTATAAAATAATAAAAATCTTTAATAGGAAGTAGATCTATTTTGAAATAGGGAGTAGCTAATTATTCTAATAGTAAAGGGAGTGTTTATTGTTTATATTTATTATTATATCGTTCGTTTCCGAGTATTGTAAAAGGCTTGCCGTCCGACATTTTCCCTATTTTTTACATTCTGACGGACTACCCCTACCCACTTTAGACACTAATAACTAAAAAACTACTTCACTCAGGTCAAATTAATGCATACAGACGGATAGAGAAATGGATTCTGAATAAAATAACATTACCATACAACAATATTCGAAAAAAAACGATTTTTCAATGATTCTGGGTGTACCTGCCCCCTTAACGGTAAACATCAATCACCGGGGTTTTCTGATTTAATTTGTTTTCATAAAATTTGTAAAAATAACACTTCGACAGTTAATTATAGTTTGTTAAAATTGCTAACAATACGTGCAAATGTTTGTCGTGTAGGCATTGATGTAACTGTTTGTCGTGTCGGCATACATGTAACTGTACGAACACCAGATGTAACAATACGGTAAGTCACATGCCATAGTACGGTTAATGTTACAGAAAACGGTCGGATACTAAACCACTCCGAACAAAACCACCCCAAACTAAACCACCCCCAACAATCCCCCCCACTAAACCACCCCGAACAAAACCACCCTCAACTAAACCATCCCCAACTAAACCACCCCGAACAAAACCACCCCGAACAAAACCACCTGACCGAAAAGTAAACCAGCTCACCAACCTTGCCGTGTATCCAGAAGAAATATGCCCTACACCTGAACTCTACACACGTTGTTTGATTTAAACCAGTCCAGATAATTTCTACCTGCGGTCCAACCTACCTGCCGTCTGATTGAGCGTGGATCACACCTCGGCTCTACTTCACACAACTGGATTATCCCACACACCTCGGCTATACCTCACACAACTGGATTATCCCACACACCTCGGCTATACCTCACACAACCGGATTATCCCACGACTGACGGGTTTTATCCATTTCTCTATCAGTGGGTGATCAGCCATGAGAAACTAGTTGATCTCCCCTGAACCCACGCATCACATTCTTGTGTTTTATGTGGGAAAGTTACAAAGGTGCAACATTTCAAGAGTTATCTATACATGATTGGTACTGTGTGCGCTTAACCGTGGCGGTTGTTTTTTCGCGTGATTGACCTTTCTTATGTCACTGAAGCAAAGAGCCCTTGTGTTTGAAGGAAGAGAATTTGTTCCCGGCTTGTGGCGACATCACACCTCCACCCACCCACCCAAATTCCAGCGGTCTCGTTCTACTGGAACCGTCTTTTGTTCTGGAACCGTCCTTGGGTACCCGTCGCCAATGTATTGAGGGATGGTGTGTGACCCATTGACCTACATTCCAGATCTGTTCAGTCAGCTGTGATAGTGCTTAACGGTCATGCACCCCCACCCCCCAAACACCTCCACTCTCCCCCGTCTCCCCCGCGCACATAACGGTTGATCTAGTGCCCTTACTTAGACAAAGGTACAGGATGCAGCTAGTGATCGGTGGGGGTCGGAAAAATTATGGTGAAGGGGGGGGAGCCTAGTTAATGCACTTGCGTGGGCTTCAAAAGTTAGGGGTGGGGGGGGGGGGGGAATTATTGCAGTATGGCTGCACTTGAGGTGGGTAGGGGGTGGGGTTGGCAATTATTATTTGTGTGGGTTACAAGAAATATCCCGTGGGTGGGATGAAGAATGAATACACCATTGTACAGTATAGTGAGGGGGTGGGAGATGGGCACAAGGCTAAGACATTTCTTAAAATATCCTTTCCATGTTAATATTCTCTCATTAATGTGACAACGTTACCACGCTAAGATTCTCTCAATAATGTGACAACGTTACCACGCTAAGATTCTCTCAATAATGTGACAACATTACCACGATACGATTCTCTCAATAATGTGACCAGTGTTTCTTCCAGACTTATTTCTCCTGCAAAACACTAGAAATTTTCGGAAGGGGGGCGGGGGGACTAAAATTTTGATAGACTAAAATTTCAGGGGGACGGACGGACAGACGGGGGGGGGGGGACACTTTTAATATATCTAATATATAAAGCTCAATTCTGTATGTTTGTAATAAGTTTGTCGTTAACATACTTCGATGGATTTAAGTGTTAGATTATTATCGTGCTCATAGTCTACATTTATGAGTTTAAAAATTACTATTGAAAGTGTTGGGAAATAATTTCATTTTTCAAACTGATAGTAATAATTGTCGGCATGTTCATTAAACACAATTTTAAAAAAATATCATCGTTTACAAAAATTCTAATTATGTCTGAAAATTATTTATATTTAGTCCTTTAGCACCTACTTCCCTTTGATAAATTAGGAAACACAATTGCTTCCCTTTATAAAACATTGCATTAGTGGAAAAGAATTTACTTTTTATTACTTTGTTTTGGTGTTGGGAAAAAAATAATTACATAATTAGCGGGGATTGATCAAGTGCAAATGTTGTAGGTATTTTACGGTTAAGCTTGGAGTACTATAATTGTTCATTAAATTGAAATAGGCGCGTCCGCCGGCGCCCCACCAGGGTTCAATTTGGCGGTCTGGGCTATCCTATGGTGCATAATTTCGCTTTAAACAGTGCGATAGAGTATGGATAAGAAAGGTTACTGTAGTCTTTAAGTGAATCGAATCCGGGCGTCCTCTGGCGCCCAGACAGGGTGCTATTTGGGGCCCCGGGCCTCCCGTGTTCGGTTTGGCGCCTACGTTCGTTTAAGTGAGTGCTAAAGACTATGAATAACTTGGGGTACTATAGTCGTTTATTAAGCTGAAACAGGCGATTCCGCCCCGGGCTAGACTGTGAGCACTTTGCGTTTATGTTCCCGTTACTGTATTCTTTGTGTTTAGGTTGGGTTTGCGTTAGTGGTTGCGTTTTGATTTGGTTCGTTTTTGTTCTTTCTTTTTTCGTTTTCGTTTGTGTTTTTTTCTTTGGGTTTGTATTTGTGTTTGTGGTTGGTTTTGCGTTTGGATTTGGTTTGTTTTCGTTTGCTTTTTCATTTGTGTTTTTTGCTTTGGGTTTGTGTTTGTGGTTGGTTTTTTGCGTTTGGATTTGGTTTGTTTTCGTTTGCTTTTTCGTTTTTTTTCTTTGTGTTCGTATTGGTGTTTGTGGTTGTGGTTGGGTTTGTTGTTAGGTTTTTGTTTTCGTTTGCATTTGTTTGTTTTTTCTTTGTGTTTGTATTGGTGTTTGTGGTTGTGGTTGGGTTTGTTGTTAGGTTTTTGTTTTCGTTTGTATTTGTAATTGTGTTAGCGTTATGTTTGCGTTTTGTTGTTTAGGTTTTGGTTGGTTGTGGTTTGGGTGGGCACTGTCGGGTTTACGATGATTAATAAACACACAGGTAATGGTCTTTAGCATAAAGGTTTTTCACAGAAGCCAGAGCAGGGCCTGGCCGGGACGGCTAGTTCTATATAAATTCCAATTCATCCGGTGGGGGGAACACCCCCCCTCCCGAAGAGATGCCTGAAGAAAACTCTGAATAAGACCACAGATCCTAGATGCCGTACTGAAACTACCTTGATGCCTTACTGAAACAACTGTGATGCCGTACTGAAAAACCAGTATCATTGTTAAATGCTTTCAGTGCGTGACGAAATTCCAATATAGACTTTAGATTGTGGTGCTAGATGTGTGGTATGTTAGACATCACACGACAGACATGTTGATAGACCAACATAGACATGTTGATAGACCAACATAGACATGTTGATAGACCAACATAGACATGTTGATAGACCAACATAGACATGTTGATAGACCAACATAGACATGTTGATAGACCAACAGTTGATAGACCAACATAGACATGTTGATAGACCAACATAGACATGTTGATTGACCAATAGATGATAGACCAACATAGACATGTTGATAGACCAACAGTTGATAGACCAACATAGACATGTTGATAGACCAACATAGACATGTTGATTGACCAATAGATGATAGACCAACATAGACATGTTGATAGACCAACAGTTGATAGACCAACATAGACATGTTGATAGACCAACATAGACATGTTGATAGCCCATGTTGTACAATACCAGACACCTACCGTGGGGTTTATCTTTCCTCTATCTAAACCAAATTTGATGGACATACCATGTTTGAGAGCACAGACTAGATCGTGGGATAAAGTTTACAAGATGTCTTGCTGCATATTTTATTTTAAACATATCCGGCTTGGTGACTGTGGGGGTGGCATGCTTAAATGCGAGTCTATAATCAGTGTGGGAGTGGTGGTGACACGTGGTGCAGATGAAATACAGCTTATCTGTTTCAATGACCTCTACGTTCAATGGAAGAATGTGGTCAGCACTATACCCAGCCGTGAACCCATGACATGTGGTCAGCATTATACCCAGCCCCCCCCCCTGAACTCATGACATGTGGTCAGCACTATACCCAGCCGTGAACCCATGACATGTGGTCAGCACTATACCCAGGCCCCCCCCCTGAACTCATGACATGTGGTCAGCACTATACCCAGCCGTGAACCCATGACATGTGGTCAGCACTATACCCAGCCCCCCCCCCCCTGAACCCATGACATGTGGTCAGCACTATACCCAGCCCCCCCTGAACCCATGACATGTGGTCAGCACTATACCCAGCCCCCCCTGAACCCAAGACATGGGGTCAGCACTTTACCCAGCCGTGAACCCATAATATGGTCAGCACTATACCCAACCCCCCCCCCCTGAACCCATAACATGGGGTCAGCAGTCTTCATCCCTATCATCCGACCACGCCTTCTTCTGCATGCTTATAGTCAACGAGGCGAGGGTGGGGGTGTTTGAATGTTAATGCATAGTCCCATGGTGAGGGGTGGGGGAGGGTAAATATAATGTAAGTTCTTCTTAAATCAGTCACGTAATATGAATGCAGTATTTACCTATATCAAGATTGACAGTTTTTTCTGTTTTCGATTTAAAAAAGTTTTTTTTCCCAAGTGTCAACTATCGACAGTGTACAGTTATCATTTAGAACAAGTTCTCGATAATGCACACTATTTGGGAGGTCAGGTGTTCATTAAAATTGTCCTTATTATTTTCAACATGATATTATTTGTTTACGAAAAATTTATATGAGAATTAACACTTCGTTGGTGTGTTCATTAAAATAATTTTTTTTTTTTTTTTTTCTTTTTTTTTTTTTTTTTTTTTTTTTTATTAAAATAATTTACAATTTAATTTAAAATATACATGGCTAATTGGCCTAGTGATCGAAATATATTGTGCGACCCAATTATTGCTTTTTACAATTTTTACAAAAGATAATGGGTGTATATTCGCTAATTTTGGTACACTTAAAAGTTTGTTGCTATTATGGTTTACCGGAAATTTCTAGTTTTTTATTTACATATTTTAAAGATATTAAAGAAAGGTTTAGAAGTAATTAAGACTGTATTTTATAATTTTGGAGGTCCCAATTACGTCGAGACCCCGGGAGAAATAAACCGGGAGTGATCTCCCCTAAACTTTCTCAAATATTCTAATATGAAACAACAGGGGATGGCAACCCGGCATATAGACAATATTTTTATTTAGTCCATTTTAAATACTGAAACTTTTTAAAATAGAATAAAATCTCGTAGAAAAAAAAAATGCACACTAATTGAACGCCAAATAAAATGTGCATAATAGTGCCGAATATTATTAGTACTTTATAAATTCACATGCGTTTTTAAAATTTCCCATTATTAAACTAAGATAAATCTTCACCAGCTTACATCCTAGCGTCATGCAGGAGTCATCTTTTACTCTAACAAGCACTTGTGTGTAATAACCTAACGTGGTTAATAACCTAACATCCCGAACAATCCCACCCCTACTGTGTGGGATATCTGTAATCACCCCAACTACAGTTACTGAAATGTAATCCTTTT
The DNA here is from genome assembly GCF_028476545.2 of Physella acuta. Lineage (NCBI taxonomy): Eukaryota > Metazoa > Mollusca > Gastropoda > Physidae > Physella > Physella acuta. The sequence goes on along the minus strand of NW_026731953.1, from coordinate 363,226 downwards.
GTCTGGGCAGCTCTGTCGGGGGTCCTTTTGTTACAAGGATGTGACATGTTGTCAGCAGCAGGGGTTTAAAGCATGGACTTCTGATACATGTTTTTGTTGTTTGAAAACCTTCAAAAGTGTATACACAAAATTTCAACTCCATGACTTAGGAAAACCAGCGCCATGTTTGTGTCGGGCTGACGCCACCATTAAGGCGAACAAGGCGGTCGCCTGGGGCGCTATAGAACCTAGCGCGGTCGCCTGGGGCGCTATATTAACACTAGATTATATCAAATGCTAACATTGTCTGCTGACCATTTTATTTATTGCTGAACCAGAAGATGTATACAGACCTGTTATATGCATTTAGAAGGATGAGTATATCTCTCACGTACATGACTGAGTATATCTCACACGTAGATGACTGAGTATATCCCACACGTACATGACTGTGACTTTTGCATGGTGACTTGGTATCTGATGAAACCCAGACCGCCCCCCCCCCCCTCACCCCTTCCCCCTCCATGCCAGTGGCAAACTCTACTGTAACTTTCCGTGTGGTAACCTAATATTGTCCTTCTACCATCAGGTCCCTAATCTAGGTCAATGAAAATAGATAAGAGATATTTTCCCACGAACACAAACTTCAGATAATTGTCAAATCAAGCTTGGAAACAACAGAAACTGTAGCCCTCTTAGACTTACACAAACACGACAGACAGACACGGAAAGTCACACCACCGTCTGCAAGAAGATCCCAATCGTTAGACAGTTTTTGTGTGATACGGTCTGGTTATTCTTGTGTTTGACGTGTCAAACAATGCATGTTTGACAGTGACTGATGTATCATCAAATCGTCAGTGAAGTAGGTGTCACACTGTGTGGTAATATACTGTGTCACTGAGTCACACTGTGGGGTAATATACTGTGTCACCTCTCTACCCTACCCCCACCCCCACATTAATTACATATACAGTGGTGCCTCCAGATACGAGTTTAACCCGTTCCGTAACATTGATTGTTCGTATGTCAACTCGCTCGTATCTCAAAGCTATTACCTTCGTTCCTAAACCCAAAATGCCACCCCTGTTTTTAATAAGAAAATTGTGTTTAAACACGAACACATTTTTTAAGGCACAATAAAGGATACCGAAAAGAAATAAACTGGTTTTATAACGTGTATATATCTCCATAATCAGCCAACTTCAGATTACAAAAAAAATGCTTTCGTTAACTTTAATTCAGTTACTCGTTTTTACACTCTTAACCCTACATTTAATCCCCGAACTTAACAAAACTTAAACTCCAACAGACATAATTAAACTTAATGCTACTTTATAATGTTTTGTTAATTTATGTTAATTTCGTCCACAGGCGTAGCGACCCTTCCCGGCGCCAGGGGACAAACTTTCGATATGCACCCCCACCTCAAACTTTCAATTTGTTTTTCCAACCCATTTTGGCGCCCCCCTAAGGTCGGCGCCCGGGGACATATGTCCCCCCCCCGCTCGCCCCCCTCGCTACGCCTCTGATTTCGTCACTGATGTTCACTACGCTTTCCTTACTTTTCCCAGTGTAGATGCGTGCCGTCAAAATTAAACCTGTTCAAGGCTGTTTGTATTCAGTGTTTCTTCCAGACTTTTTTCTCCGGGGGTGCACTTGATATTTTCGGGGGGGGGGGGGGGGGCGGTCTACATTTTCCGGAGGGGGGGGGGAGGACACTAGTAAAAGTATATGTTTACTATATAAGTTCCATCTCGTTCGAAGAGATGCCTGGAAGAAACTCTGTTTGCATTTCCTCCCTGACATGACGTTTCTGAAATTGGTTAAGTAAGCTAATTATGTAGCTCCGATGCACAAGCAGTTGCAACTTTTTTGAAGTGTTTCTTTTCCAAGAAATGGTAAACCCGCTAATCCGGTTACTTATATTTCAAATTTTTCTCGTATGTCAAATGAAATTTTAGCTCGCTCGACAGCTGTTATCTCAAATATCTCGTATATCAGGGTAGGCACTCGATGAAGCATATTTTATATATTATATATATATATATATATATATATATATATATATATATATATATATATATATATATATATATATATATATATATATATATATAGTATATATATATATATATATATATATCCCCTCGCCGTAATCAAGTGCGGCATCAATAATCGACGCATTATTCGATAATGCCTGAATTTGTGTCGTAATGACGTCATCCTAATTACCCACAGTTACCCATTTCATTAATTATTCACTGTTTAACCCGCAAAATGAGAAATCAATAACCCCAGCAAACAGCTATAAACATGCACATTCCGACAGAATCACACAAACCCAAATGTTTCAGGTAAATTCAGGACGTCCCCAGAAATACATCAGTCACACTAAACTGTTTACTTGTACCTAAAATAGCAGCCAGTCATCTTCAGTTTCCCACCTAGGAAAGTCTAGACTACCTTTCCGGAAACTCGGCGTGTGTTTACTTTGTAAGCTTCCCCAATGGAAAACATAGCTAGCAAATAAAGAACGCCTATTGGCTATTCTTTAGCTGTGATTCTTAGGCTGGTAGATACATTCAGTGCTTCGCCAACAGAAATGTGCTTCAAATGTTCCCTCATTTCTAAATATGTAAACCAGTTTCAAGGATAAATTGCCTTAAATTGCTTTTAAACAGCAATTCTTGTAAAATTCCATAATACTTCAGAACTTACTATGTAGGCCTATTTCCTACTTTCTTGGAGGTTAAACATTTGTATGTTTGATTCATCAGCTACAATCATTGTTAAACATTTGTAAGTTTGGTTCAACAATTGTTGAACAAATATGTTTTCTTGTGTATCAATGCTACGTTCTCTCACATCATTGTCCAAGGTAAACATTATCTTAGCTCTCAAACAAATGCCCTCTTGTGGTGAGTTAGGTGAGGCTTATCTGATGGCTTAGGTTCAGTGTTTCTTCCAGGCATCTCTTCGGGGGGGGGGGGGAATTGTATAGAAAATATATACTTTTACCAGTATCCGCCCCTGAGAAAAAAGTCTGGAAGAAACAATGCTTGGGTTATGGTGATCTGTAACATTTTGAAATCTGAGAAGTGTTAGAGTTTGTTGTCTTGTGTCGTGTTAGATCGATTTTCTTTACTAGGTGTTGTTGTGTTACTTTCTGCTGTCTAGTTGGGTTTTGTTGTCTTGTGGCTACCTAGGTCATTTTATTATGTTGGGTTTTGCTGTTGTGTCGTGTTGGGTTTTGCTGTTGTGTTGGATTTTGCTGTTATGTTGGGTTTTGCTGTTATGTTGGGTTTTGCTGTTGTGCCGTGTTGGGTTTTGCTGTTGTGTTGGGTTGGGTTTTGCTGTTGTGTCGTGTTGGGTTTTGCTGTTGTGTCGTGTTGGGTTTAGTTGTTGTGTCGTGTTGGGTTTTGTCGTTGTGTTATATAGTGTTATGTCTGTCGTGTTAAGTGACTTTGGTATGTTAGCTTATGTTGCTGAGTTAGACTTCAACAAAATCTGAGCTGTCTCGTCCCACGAGTGGCTGAGAACACATCTGACATCATGCAACCAACTCTACTTCCTCTACTCCCTGTATAACGGTGACCTCGGTGTGCCAGGCATGTGTGTGTCCTCTGATGTTGTGCCCAGTCAGACGTACACATCTACTCACGAACATAAAGGCAAATTATTTTCATTTGGCTACACCTTGTTTAGAGGGGCCACAAAAGGTGTCAACTCACTCGGCCCATTGGGCCACACAGTCTGTCAACATGGGCCACACAACCTGGGGACATGGGCCACACAGTCTGTCAACATGGGCCACACAACCTGAGGACATGGGCCACACAGTCTGTCAACATGGGCCACACAACCTGGGGACATGGGCCACACAAGCTGTCAACATGGGCCACACAACCTGAGGACATGGGCCACACAGTCTGTCAACATGGGCCACACAACCTGAGGACATGGGCCACACAGTCTGTCAACATGGGCCACACAACCTGTCAACATGGGCCACACAACCTGTCAACATGGGCCATATAACATGTCAACATGGGCCACACAAGCTGTCAACATGGGCCACACAACCTGTCAACATGGGCCATATAACCTGTCAACATGGGCCACACAAGCTGTCAACATGGGCCACACAGCCTGTCAACATGGGCCACATAACTTGTCAACATGGGCCACACAACCTGTCAACATGGGCCACACAGCCTGTCAACATGGGCCACACAGCCTGTCAACATGGGCCACACAACCTGAGGACATGGGCCACACAACCTGTCAACATGGGCCACACAAGCTGTCAACATGGGCCACACAACCTGTCAACATGGGCCACACAACCTGTCAACATGGGCCACACAACCTGAGGACATGGGCCACACAACCTGTCAACATGGGCCACACAGCCTGTCAACATGGGCCACACAACCTGTCAACATGGGCCACACAACCTGAGGACATGGGCCACACAACCTGTCAACATGGGCCACACAACCTGTCAACATGGGCCACACAACCTGTCAACATGGGCCACACAACCTGAGGACATGGGCCACACAACCTGTCAACATGGGCCACACAACCTGTCAACATGGGCCACACAACCTGTCAACATGGGCCACACAACCTGTCAACATGGGCCACACAACCTGAGGACATGGGCCACACAACCTATCAACATGGGCCACACAACCTGTCAACATGGGCCACACAACCTGTCAACATGGGCCACACAAGCTGTCAACATGGGCCACACAACCTCTCAACATGGGCCACACAACCTGTCAACATGGGCCACACAACCTGTCAACATGGGCCACACAACCTGTCAACATGGGCCACACAAGCTGTCAACATGGGCCACACAACCTGTCAACTCACTCGGCCCACTGGGCCACACAACCTGTCAACATGGGCCACACAACCTGAGGACATGGGCCACACAAGCTGTCAACATGGGCCACATAACCTGTCAACATGGGCCACACAACCTGAGGACATGGGCCACACAACCTGTCAACATGGGCCACACAACCTGTCAACATGGGCCACACAACCTGTCAACATGGGCCACACAACCTGTCAACATGGGCCACACAACCTGAGGACATGGGCCACACAACCTGTCAACATGGGCCACACAAGCTGTCAACATGGGCCACACAACCTGTCAACATGGGCCACACAACCTGAGGACATGGGCCACACAAGCTGTCAACATGGGCCACATAACCTGTCAACATGGGCCACACAACCTGTCAACATGGGCCACACAACCTGAGGACATGGGCCACACAACCTGTCAACATGGGCCACACAACCTGTCAACATGGGCCACACAACCTGTCAACATGGGCCACACAACCTGTCAACATGGGCCACACAACCTGAGGACATGGGCCACACAACCTGTCAACATGGGCCACACAAGCTGTCAACATGGGCCACACAACCTGTCAACATGGGCCACACAACCTGTCAACATGGGCCACACAACCTGAGGACATGGGCCACACAACCTGTCAACATGGGCCACACAGCCTGTCAACATGGGCCACACAACCTGTCAACATGGGCCACACAACCTGAGGACATGGGCCACACAACCTGTCAACATGGGCCACACAACCTGTCAACATGGGCCACACAACCTGTCAACATGGGCCACACAACCTGAGGACATGGGCCACACAACCTGTCAACATGGGCCACACAACCTGTCAACATGGGCCACACAACCTGTCAACATGGGCCACACAAGCTGTCAACATGGGCCACACAACCTGTCAACATGGGCCACACAACCTGTCAACTCACTCGGCCCACTGGGCCACACAACCTGTCAACATGGGCCACACAACCTGAGGACATGGGCCACACAACCTGTCAACATGGGCCACACAACCTGTCAACATGGGCCACACAAGCTGTCAACATGGGCCACACAACCTGTCAACATGGGCCACACAACCTGAGGACATGGGCCACACAACCTGTCAACATGGGCCACACAACCTGTCAACATGGGCCACACAACCTGTCAACATGGGCCACACAAGCTGTCAACATGGGCCACACAACCTGTCAACATGGGCCACACAACCTGTCAACTTACTCGGCCCACTGGGCCACACAACCTGTCAACATGGGCCACACAACCTGAGGACATGGGCCACACAAGCTGTCAACATGGGCCACACAACCTGTCAACATGGGCCACACAACCTGTCAACATGGGCCACACAAGCTGTCAACATGGGCCACACAACCTGTCAACATGGGCCACACAACCTGTCAACATGGGCCACACAACCTGTCAACATGGGCCACACAACCTGTCAACATGGGCCACACAACCTGTCAACATGGGCCACACAACCTGTCAACATGGGCCACACAACCTGTCAAAATGGGCCACACAACCTGTCAACATGGGCCGCACAACCTGTCAACATGGGCCACACAACCTGTCAACATGGGCCACACAACCTGTCAACATGGGCCGCACAACCTGTCAAGTTACACGTTTTTAACTAAACAAGCTACAATTGTTATTGGATGCTGCCTTGTGACCTGCAAACCTTAACCACAGACCACTGACCAAACCTTAACCACAGACCAAACTTAACCATAGACCAAACCTTAACCACAGACCAAACCTTAACCACAGACCAAATTTAACCATATACCAAACCTTAACCACAGACCAAACCTTAACCACAGACCAAATTTAACCACAGACCAAACCTTAACCACAGACCACTGACCAAACCTTAACCACAGACCAAATTTAACCACAGACCAAACCTTAACCACAGACCAAACCTTAACCACAGACCAAACCTTAACCACAGACCAAACCTTCACCACAGACCAAATTTAATCACAGACCAAACATTAACCACAGACCAAACCTTAACCACAGACCACTGACCAAACCTTAACCACAGACCAAATTTAACCACAGACCAAACCTTAACCACAGACCAAACCTTAACCACAGACCAAACCTTAACCACAGACCAAACCTTAACCACAGACCAAATTTAACCACAGACCAAACCTTAACCACAGACCAAACCTTAACCACAGACCAAACCTTAACCACAGACCAAACCTTAATTAACGAAGAAAACGATTAAGATCAAAGTTAAAAACCAAACGTGGTACTTATTTACGGGAATGGTCAGTTGCATCTAATACATCAGTCTAAAAAGGGAGTTTATTCCACTTACCTATTTCTGTAATTAAAAATATCCTTTTTCAGTCCAGGAATAACAGACGTTCTATCTTTACAACAGACGAACACCTTGTAAACCCACACAGGTAATGGACACGAGACTTGTGACCTCTGAACTCTACCGGCGTTTGGTGTCCGTCTGCGACTTCCTACAGTTATAAGTCAGTACCGTAGACCGTAGTTCACCTGTAGAGGCCGCCTCATAAAACTACGGAACATCGTTTGTGTCAGATTTTGTTATTTAGTCTACCTGCCATTTAATGCAGGGTAGTAGGTTAGTAAAACTACGGAACACCGTTTTTGTCAGATTACGTCGTTTGAAAATAGCGTTAGATATATTTATCTCATAACAACGTCAAATGTGTCTCTCTGCACCAAAACAGAGAACACATAATTAAACTCGGAGCTAATTAGTTTGCATTTTGTGATCTTCAATTAGCACATCCTTGTTGCATCATATGATAATTAAATGATAATTAGTGACGATCATCTGGAGTCAAGGGGATGGAACTGTGGGCTGCAGCGGGGTGACATCATCAAAGTTTCTTTATTAAAAAAACAAAACATTTCGAGTTGCGGTTTAATTTTTAAAAATTTATCTGGTCTTACACCTTCTACATCTACCGGGGATAGAGTCGGTTTTATAAATATAGAGGGGGGGAAGAGGGAGAGGGACTAGAATCGTTGGCCACAATACACTTAAAATAAAGTGGGGGTGGGGGTAGAGAAAGGGGTTTGTGTTTAGCTACAGAACTGCTAACGACGAAGTTTAATAGATCAGAAAATGTGTCCATAAAGCATGCGCGTATTGCAGTAACAAAAACCTTAGGACAAACCTTAGGACAAACCTTAAAACAAACGCGAAGTTAAAGATTATTTACAACAAGACGTCTGACAAACGACTTGACGTGAATCGGTCTAGCTGAAGCTTTTAATCTGTACCGATAACCTTATCACGCTAATACAATTGACATACGGTTTACCGTGTGGGTAGGGGTGTAGGGATGGTTGGGGGTGGGGCGATTCATTGATGGCTGTTGCCTTATCAGGAAGCCACCCATCTGTAGGTATAGTGTAGTAGACAAGTTACGAGTATAGACACAAGATGGCGTGGGTCTGGGCTGAGATGATGTCTAGAAACTGCTCACTGTGGAGTTTCGTTTCATTACCTCGGCAAAATTGTTTGAGGAAAATGTCAAGATGACCTGGATACTTACAACATAGCAAGGGCTGATCGATAAAACATGAATATTTAACCCCCCACACCCACCCCCACCCCCACCACACACAGCCGAACGGCCATACTTAAACAGCTCGACCCTCCCCCCACCCGTATGTCCAGCCATAAATCTGTAGACCAACCCTTCTCCCTACCCCGCTCGTACATTGTCAGGATGCTTACAGTCTCCCAGATATATCGTGTAAAACGGAGATATACGGAGTTATACGGAGATATACGGAGATATACGGCGTCTTGCTGAAACTTGATAAGTGCCAGATTTTTGCCACTCCCTTAAACAAGAAAACAGATAGGTTGCCGGAAGTCTGGCTAGAGGCCTCGTTGAAAAATGTGTGTGGGTTTAGGTAGCGTGGGTGTATGTGTTGGGTTGGCACCTAACCACCGCCAACTATCTTGACCTGATAGCGATTAAGCAGTGGGCAGATTAACGAACACAAAAAGCTGATAAAACCGGATGTTTTATATCCGTCGCCAGCTTGGGTCAAATGTCATTTCCGGGTCACGTGGGGGTTTAGGTGCATGACTCCCCCCCCCATCCTTTTAAACAACACTGTGGTTGTGTTTTCTTTAGACAAGGTTTATCTCGTCTGATAATGGCAGTTTGTTGTTTATAGCAGGCCTTACATATACATCACAGCACAGAGTACCCATATCATACATTTCATTACACCAGATCACACAAATCATACATTTCATTACACCACAGCACAGAGCAACCAAATCATACATTTCATTACACCAGAGCACAGAGCAACCAAATCATACATTTCATTACACCAGATCACACAAATCATACATATCATGCCCCAGCACTGCGTCGCTCCTTACGCACCTCTGACATACTTAATACTACGAGATCACCCATAAACACCCCAGGTACCATCTTAACACCTCTTAGCACACACACACATGCTATCTATCTATATAATAATGAAACTCAAGTTTGTTTACATGTTTGAATATTTATTTGTTTGTTTGTCTGATTTGGTACTGTAAGGAAACTGCTCTATATTGTGAGCTGTAAAATAGTATGTAGGTAGAGAGCAATTTTTGATTGCAGACAGACTGTTAATCACACATTTATTTAAAGACGTTAATTAATTTATTGATTTATTCATAGGTAGATTAACCACATTAATTTTAAAGTTTTAGAACAACGGCTTAACTTTGACTGAATAGTGAGTTTGATAACTCATTTTTTTTTTATTTGTTATTGGGGAGAATCTGCATTACGTGTAGAGCTGTAAAATAGAAGTTTGGGTAGTAAATATTGTTTTTTCTTAAACACGCTGTTAATTACAAACTAATTTAAAGCCGTTAATTCATTTATTGATATATTCATTGGTAGATTAACCACATTAATTATAAAAGTTTAGAACAATGACTTTAGTAATAGTAATAATTTTTTTTACAACAATGTTTTCAGTTATTTTTTCTATGTTAATGATAAGGTTGACTATAAGGACCTCGCGGGGCACAGGGCAGGTGAAGTAGAGTTCACCTGTTTCTATGTTCTCAGCATATGAAGGGATAGTGTGGTCAGAGCCATGTTCGGCCGGAATCTTCTTTTTTTTAAATACAAACATGTCTGAGACTTGGCGGGGCACTGGACAGGTGAAGTAGAGTTTAGTAGAGTTTTTAAAATATAAAAAACGTCTTTTTGAATGTGGGGTCTGGTTATTTTGGGATGAAAAAGATGTCATTTATGGATGACCCCCCCCCCCCCAAAACCCACAGTTATCTAACTAGATAACGGGTACTCTAGTTAATATTAATGGCAGACAGACAGGTGTATTGTGGCCCAATCTCAGGTGAACACGGATGTGTGAGATAACCTTAAGGTGTAACCTAACCCAGGGTAACATGACAGGTAGGCAGGTATAGGTCATCGAATGACAAGGTTATATACAGGTTGATGAGGTCATGGGGTCATCGAATGACAATGTTATATACATATTGTAAAGGTCAAGTTGTGTTGCTTTAAGATACCTGTGTCAGTGTATCTTAAAAGACAGAGGCGGCAACAATATTACTGAGCCGACTATTCCTGCTAGCTTCTCATATACCCCCCCCCGTTTTTATGTCTTAGTCTGGTTTAGAGCTTAACTCCCCCCCCCCCCTTTCATGTCTTAGTCTGGTTTAGAGCTGAACTCCCCCCTCCCCCCCCCCCCCCCCCCCCATCTCGTACACCCCAGCAGACGCCCGTGAACATGTGATGAATTAACCCCAGTTGTTCTGTCCACTTACAACCTTTTAACTCAATAAGCGTCGCCAATGATTTCTTGCAGCAAGAGAATTAGTGTTCATCTCTCAAGCCACAAAGGGTTAAGTCGTTGGGACAGCAGACGGGCTGAGCAGACACTCGGAATTAGTGGCATCCGATTTCAGTTGTCTCAGACAGAGACAGCAACTTCTGACAGGAAATGACGTCACAATTATCCTTCTATCAGCAACTGCTGGATGGAAATGACGTCACAATCTTCCTTCTATCAGCAACTGCTGGCTGGAAATGACGTCATTACACCATGGCGCCCTTTAATGTACAACATGGCGCCCTTTAATATACTACATGGCGCCCTTTAATGTACAACATGGCGCCCTTTAATGTACAACATGGCTCCCTTTAATGTACAACATGGCGCCCTTTAATGTACAACATGGCGCCCTTTAATATACAACATGGCTCCCTTTAATATACAACATGGCGCCCTTTAATGTACAACATGGCTCCCTTTAATGTACAACATGGCGCCCTTTAATGTACAACATGGCGCCCTTTAATATACAACATGGCGCCCTTTAATGTACAACATGGCTCCCTTTAATATACAACATGGCGCCCTTTAGTGTACAACATGGCTCCCTTTAATGTATAACATGGCGCCCTTTAATATACAACATGGCGCCCTTTAATGTATAACATGGCGCCCTTTAATATACAACATGGCGCCCTTTAATGTACAACATGGCTCCCTTTAATGTACAACATGGCTCCCTTTAATGTACAACATGGCTCCCTTTAATGTACAACATGGCTCCCTTTAATGTACAACATGGCTCCCTTTAATATACAACATGGCGCCCTTTAGTGTACAACATGGCTCCCTTTAATGTATAACATGGCGCCCTTTAATATATAACATGGCGCCCTTTAATGTATAACATGGCGCCCTTTAATATACAACATGGCGCCCTTTAATATACAACATGGCGCCCTTTAATGTACAACATGGCTCCCTTTAATGTACAACATGGCTCCCTTTAATGTACAACATGGCTCCCTTTAATGTACAACATGGCTCCCTTTAATGTACAACATGGCTCCCTTTAATATACAACATGGCGCCCTTTAGTGTACAACCTGGCTCCCTTTAATGTATAACATGGCGCCCTTTAATATACAACATGGCGCCCTTTAATGTATAACATGGCGCCCTTTAATATACAACATGGCGCCCTTTAATATACAACATGGCGCCCTTTAATGTACAACATGGCGCCCTTTAATGTACAACATGGCGCCCTTTAATGTACAACATGGCGCCCTTTAATGTACAACATGGCGCCCTTTAATGTACAACATGGCTCCCTTTAATGTACAACATGGCGCCCTTTAATGTACAACATGGCTCCCTTTAATGTACAACATGGCGCCCTTTAATGTACAACATGGCGCCCTTTAATGTACAACATGGCGCCCTTTAATGTACAACATGGCGCCCTTTAATGTACAACATGGCGCCCTTTAGTGTACAACATGGCGCCCTTTAATGTACAACATGGCGCCCTTTAATGTACAACATGGCGCCCTTTAGTGTACAACATGGCTCCCTTTAATGTACAACATGGCTCCCTAACATGTCGATCTACACACGGTTCTCTAGTATGTCCCAGAGTGTGACCTAATATGTCCCAGACGGTGACCTAAAAGTCCTACATGGCGCCCTCTAGCACCTAACAGGATACCTCACATAACGACCAGCCTCAGATCGATACCGATCAAAACCAATAGCTTGCTATCGATCTTCTAGAGATTAACCAGTAATGACATCAAAACCTAATCAGGGCTAGCGGCATTACAGCAGTCATCAATGGCGAAATATTTCCTCAGTTATGCGGTACTAAATCACAATAAAATAAAAAGTTAAACGATTAGATATTTTATTGAATTCTCGTACGATTGGGGGTGTGTGTGTGTGGAGGGGGGGGGGTAGTTAGGAGAGGAGGATATTCGAGTCTCTTGCCTTCAGTAAAACATTCCGAGGGAACTCTACTTCATCTGCCATATCCACTGTCGAATGTAAGAGTTTAGTTGTTTTCTTTTTGTAATGATGATATGTTGATGTTTTAAATTAATCACATACTGAGTTAGAAAATGTTATGTGAATATATCAGCCTCGCTGTTGCTGTTAATCTATGTCCGTGGTTAAAACAGACCTTTACTGCAGTGTCGAATTGTTTTACTTTGTAGATTTGAACAGTTTGAAATTCGAACTGATTGAAACATACATTGAACTATTTTGAGCTGTTTAACGATTTGCACCGCATTGGATCGGATGTTTTCCAACAATAATGCCTGTACAAGTCATGTTGGGGTGCGGGCAGTCATGTGACTTAAGTTGCACGTTATTGTAGCGATGTTGTGTAGACTGTGTTGGGTAACAACAGCCTCTTTGTTCTAAACAAATTGACATTGATCAGTGGCTTACACGGTGGGGTGGGATGGTGGGGTGGGATGGTGGGGTGGGATGGTGGGGTCAGATCTTAGGGCCTGCTGAGGTGTGAACTGAGGGGGGGGTGTGATGAGGCGAGTGACGTGACGTGACAAGTGCCAGCAGACCCGGAGGGCTGGTGTCTCGTGTCTTTGAGGTTTGTTTTTGAAAAGGTCGCCAGAAAGTGGAGTCAAGTGACGATTGCGCAACATTGCGACATTCGAGAACTTGAGCAATCGAACATATTTGAAACAGTTCATTTTCTGGAAGCTAATTTTTTTACGTCTTTGATTTGTCCTTAACTCCGTGTCGAGTTGGCTTGACAGCGTTTATCAGTGTTTACGTGTATTCGTTTGTTGGTCTGTATGTCCGTGTGTCGGTATGATGGTATGCTTGTGTTTTCCAATTAATCAATCCAAAGAGATGATCGTTTGTAACATATATTTAAAAAAAACAGCCATAAAACAAACAAGTGGTTTATAACGTTTATAAATGATACAAAAGTCAACCAACCAATTTAATAAGCGAAACAAAAAACCAGTAGACTGAATAAATAGTTTTTTTTACTGAATCAACTAAAGTCATTGAGTAATACCATAAAAAGTTGACCATTCAACATTCGTTTCGTCCAAACTTTCAACGAACAGAACACTCACGGTAAGACCACCATTCGTACAGTGTAGGGGTATTCAATGGGAGGGTGGGGGGGGGGGGGGGGCGGGGGGGGGGGCAGTGGGTGGGGGTCTAATACAAATTTTTGATTGTTTAAACATACTGTGACGTGCCTGTCACCTTGAATGTTACACGTCTGTGACACGCGACAAACAAAAGTTTGTTCTTACACAAGAAAATTATTAGCCAATTAGACAAAAATTAGGTTAATTAGTGATAGGCTTAATCCTATGTATATTTGTATGATATACTCAAACATTCTTGACCGCTTTGCCAACACATACACCATTCAGTCTTAGCACATCTTTAAGTGTGTAGTAAATAATAATACATGATAACAGGATAACATGGTTTCAATAAAAGATACATCAACACACACAACGATACGGTACAAAATTCGAACAACGGCCCAAAAATATGTCCAAAATTATGATTACTTCACGGATTAGCCATGCGCAGAGCGATGCGCAAAGAGGCAGGTTCGAAAATAGCACAATTTGTGCTTTACTTCGCTTCTAATGTAAACTGCAGCAATGATCCTCAACAATCAACATTTACGGGAAATACTCGATTCTTTGACTTTCATTTACTGTTAGTTTTAAATTCCCGTGTAAAAATAGGAAAAATATTTATAAACACGTAATAATAATTTAGAACACATTTTCAGTGTTTCTATAATAAAAATTCCTAAAAAGAAAATGTATCGGTACATTTACATTATTGATAAGTAACTACTTATTTCTAAAAGAAATAATTAGATTTTATAAAATTAGAAGTTGCAATACCATTTTTAGAAGTATAAAATTGTTAAAATTTAGTGGAGTAGAAACAAGTTTCTAACAAAATTATTTCTCAAAAAATAGAAACTTCTTAGTTTGTTTTGTATAAGTCGTTGGTGGACTGAACATGCAGTTTGAACTATGGGACTGTTAGTGGGATAGGAATGATTAGGAGACAATGCTAACACAAGAGTCGGGGGGGGGGGGGGGGGAAGGGGGGGGGGTGCATCGCGCTAACATTGAAGGTGGGGGTGCTAACACTGGGGTGGGGGTGCTAAAATTGGGGGTGGGGGTGCTAACACTGGGGAACGATGTTGGGGACCGCGATGGTGCAGCCGTCTCGATCGTTCCTGATGTTGATGAACTGGTTGATGTTGGTGGCGCTGGGTCCGGCGTTGCCGTTGGTGTTGAGTGGCGTGCCGAAGATGTCGTTGATGTTGGCGCCGGCGTGGGTGTTGCGGTTGCTGCCGAAACCCTCGAAGGCGGCGTCGCTGGGGACGAAGTTCTGCAGGAAGGTGGGGATGAACTTGTCCAGCAGCTTGCCCATGGCGTCACACTCCTCCGTCGTCAGGCGACGCCCCCCTCTCGGGTTCACGCGGAACGGCACGGTCTCCCCGCTGCGTATCACCGTACAGGCTGCGGAAGGTCAGGATCATATTAAACAAGTTGACCTGTAGTGATTTACGATAGTCATTTAATAATATACCGTAATCACATCATTTTTTCACGGTACTCATGTTGCAAATATTACTTTATCCGCCAACGACACATGTAGCAGTTAAAGAAACTATTTGTACCATCGTCTGCTTCTATTGAGCTGTCAGCTACATAGTTTTTATGTTATAAACATGAAATTTTCTGTAACTGGAAAACCATAAGGTTGATTTCCCCCCCCCCTCAGTAAATCTAAGAATAGCTGGTTACACGTGACCCTGCGACCTACTTTTCTGACCGCTGGCCAGCGCGTTGGGTGCTGATTGGCCAGGTACAAGCTGGGCGTTGCTAAGGAGACGCGTCAGATCGTCGCCTAAAATATCCCTGAGCGAGCCCCGAATGGTGTTGACACTTCCGTCGGTGCCGGGAATTGTGGGCAGGACGGAGGAGGGAGTCAGGGGAGACAAGAAGATCAGATTGATGGCGTCACGTCCAGTTGCCGGCCCTGATGGACACATTCAAACTTTTTGAAACATTTCAAAAACATCAAATGTAAAAAGTGTGAGTAAAAATAAAAATAAAAACCAAAGTAAAAGTAGTTTCCCTTTCAGACCTTACGATCCTTAGGTCAGATGAAGTAGAGTTGACCTCGGCATGTAAAGTAATAGTGTGGTCAGCACTATACCCAGCCGCCTTTACTTTCCTTACTGCTAGTCAGGTACCCATCAGGATTTAAAATAAAGACTGACAATTAGACTGAAGACAAAAGTGTGAACTGACCAGGTGTGGGCTCGACGGTCGCAGGTGGTATCACTGACAGGACCCTGTTGTTGACAGGTGGAACTGCCAGTGGACTTCTCAACAGGCTCCGGCCAGTCACTGCAAGACAAAAAAATAAACTGACAGGCATCAGGGTTTGTTACAAGATTTATGACATTGATTTTTTTTTCATTATTTTTGTTACATTTTTTTTTTATTTTACATTTTGTTTTACTCTAGCCACTATCTTAAATTGTATTGTTCTGCTTTAGTTTTTTTTTTTTTTTTTTTTTTTTTTTTTTTTTTTTTTTTTTTTTTTTTTAATTGTTCCTCTGCTTTAGTGCTCATTAATTACCACCAAATTATATTTTTAACAATAAGGTAAAATTTAAGACGATATTTTGTGCCTTACAAAATGTCTGCAGAAAAGCCTAAAGTGTAAGACATTGAATGCAGAGCTTTCTTACTGCTAAAGAATAATCTAAAAAAAAGATTTAAAAACTAAAATATTTAAATTTTTAAAAATTTACAAGTGAGGCTACCGTAAAAATCAAGCAAAATGAAAACAAAAACGTTTTTACCTCCCTGTTTTTTTATCAGAGATAACAACACGCATTTAAATGGATTGTGTCCCTTGACTAATTATTTGTACTTGAAAGAGTGTTAATGGGCGGCAACTTGAAATTAAAAATTAAATGCTAACTTCCATAGGAGTTTACAGTAAATAGGTGAGACGTACCTGTCGCAGTTGTTGGTGCCACAAATGCCTGCACCTGCGTGTTGCTGCCAGGGTCTGTGAAGATGACGACTCGGTTGGTGGTGGTGTCGTACACGGCACCTGGGGGTGGGGGAAATCAGGTGTGTTATACGGGTGGGTATGGTCAATAAGGTGGGAGTTTTATTACAGCTGGGTGGGGGTACATATCGTGTGTTTTACACAGGTGTCTCATCAGGTGTGTATTATACAGGTGGGTCGGGTACATATCGTGTTTTACACAGGTGTCTCATCAGGGTGTATTATACAGGTGGGTCGGGTACATATCGTGTTTTACACAGGTGTCTCATCAGGTGTGTATTATACGGGTGGGTCGGGTACATATCGTGTTTTACACAGGTGTCTCATCAGGGTGTATTATACAGGTGGGTCGGGTACATATCGTGTTTTACACAGGTGTCTCATCAGGTGTGTATTATACAGGTGGGTCGGGTACATATCGTGTTTTACACAGGTGTCTCATCAGGGTGTATTATACAGGTGGGTCGGGTACATATCGTGTTTTACACAGGTGTCTCATCAGGTGTGTATTATACAGGTGGGTCGGGTACATATCGTGTTTTACACAGGTGTCTCATCAGGTGTGTATTATACAGGTGGGTCGGGTACATATCGTGTTTTACACAGGTGTCTCATCAGGTGTGTATTATACAGGTGGGTCGGATTTATAACGTGTGTATTACACTGGTTGAATAGGTGAAGAACTATCCTACACTTATTCTATTCATTCTACACTACATCAGTTTGACTTATGCTTAATATTAATCGGTGACAAATTAATTGATGTTGGGGGTTCAGGGTCTGCTAGGGTTGTCCTAAATTGATTTAGTTGGTTGGTGTTTGTGTCAAAACTGACCAAAAGCTGGATCAATTATGTTTATAGTTAGCGGAAAACGCTTAAAGAAATCTAAAGAAGCAGGTCCTTCACCGACTCCACAGATAGCTATTTCTGGAATGTTCTGACCAGATTTTCTCAAAGACTCACCTGAGATGGGGTCTACGGCCAGATTAGCGACAAGTACCGGTAGGTTGGTGGTCGGGTCGATGAAGCTGGTGACCGCGGCACCGGTGGACAAGGCTGTGAACTGACCGTTCTGGAACCGTAGGTTGGCCGGCTGGGTGACCGTTGTTGTCTGACCGGTGCCAGACAACAACCTCAGCAGAAGTAGAGTCTGTAGGAGACCGCCGTCACTGCCGCCCTTAGAACTGGAACCTGGTGACGTCACAAGATACAGTTGCTAGGTAACATCATATTCTGTATTATATCACAAGATGGATTGGTAGGCCCGTTATATTAGATTTGTAAGCGCTACTATCGTCTATAAAAACAAATTTCAAATTAAATATTTTTTATGTACTTACCTTTAGAGCTGAACAAGCCGCCTCCTAAAATAAAATTAAAAAAATGATATTAAAATGTTGCCATCTGGTGAGTACTTATTTATTTCATCATGTTCTAATATTATTTTAGGTGATATTTATATTTTGCCTTATTGATCTGATTCATCGTTCAATTAAAAAAAAAATGCAAGCAATCGCCATTACAAAATGTTTCTAACCAATAAAAACAAAGAATGCTTGAATAAAGTAGTAAAGAATGTATCTGATAAAGTGATACAGTGGAATAAAGTAGTAAAGGTTGTATCTGATAAAGTGTTACGGTGGAATAAAGTAGTAAAGGTTGTATCTGATAAAGTGTTACAGTGGAATAAAGTAGTAAAGGTTGTATCTGATAAAGTGTTACAGTGGAATAAAGTAGTAAAGGTTGTATCTGATAAAGTGTTACAGTGGAATAATGTAGTAAAGGTTGTATCTGATAAAGTGTTACAGTGGAATAATGTAGAAAAGGTTGTATCTGATAAAGTGTTACAGTGGAATAAAGTAGTAAAGGTTGTATCTGATAAAGTGTTACAGTGACTCACCTTTTCCACCGAGACCGAGTCCTGTAACGTAGAACAAAATTAATTTTAAATTACAGACATCATGGGATTACTGATATAAAATATTTGTTTTTTTATTTAAAAAATATAAACGTTTTATGCGAGTATAATTGAAGGGCTCAGTGGAAAAAGTACTTAAGTGTATTTTGAGAGTTTTGAGAAAAAAATGAGTGCAAAATTTTTAAATTGAAGCTGAAATACTAAAACAGCTGATGTATAGTATACGAATTAAGCTACTTCGGTACTTTTTACATAGCCCAAATTTACAGGGATGGTTAAGGGCAGGTATTCACATAATATACTGGTCTTAACTGATTTTTGAAAAAATGTAACTTAAGTACTTTTTCCACTGAGCCCTTCAATTCAAGGTCGTTGTGTGTCAGGTCTCGTTATGTCAGGTTTGGTTGTGTCATGTCAGGAAGTGTCGTGTCATGATGTGTCATGTCAGAGTGTGTCATGTCATGATGTGTCATGTCATGATGTGCCAGGTTGTGTCATGTCAGGTTGTGTCATGTCAGAATGTGTCATGTCATGTGGTGTCATGTCATGATGTGTCATGTCATGATGTGTCATGTCATGATGTGTCATGTCAGGATGTGTCATGTCACGATGTGTCATGTCACGATGTGTCATGTCACGATGTGTCAGGATGTGTCATGTCAGTATGTGTCATGTCAGGATGTGTCATGTCATGTTGTGTCAGGTTGTGTCATGTCAGGTTGTGTCATGTCATGTCAGGTTGTGTCATGTCAGGATGTATCATGTCAGTATGTGTCATGTCAGTATGTGTCATGTCAGTATGTGTCATGTCAGTATGTGTCATGTCAGTATGTGTCATGTCAGTATGTGTCATGTCATGCATGATGTGTCAGCACTTACCGCCTGTCAGCCCCTTGAGTTTAGGCAGCAGTAGTGACAACGTAAACAGCTGCTGTCCGTTCTGGGAGCCGCCCAACAGCAGGAGGGGCAGCAGGGAGCTGATGTCTCCCAGACCCCCCAGACCCCCCAGACCCCCCTGACTTGACCCCTTGGTGCCGGTCCCATAACCATGTCCAGTGTGGTCGAAGTGGACGTACTCTACGTCCCCTGCATCATTTAGTTGCTGGAGGGTAAAATGTTTGAAGTGATACATTATAACATTTTACGTTTGAAAGTATTACATTGCATAGCGTTACATAAAACAAATCTATTACATTAAAATATTATAGAACTATTATTTAATATTAGTTTTTTTACATACATTATTTTAGACCGTCACTGAGTCCACCCAGCTCTAATGGGTACCTAACTCACGTTAGGGAAAGTAAAGGAGGCTGGGCATAGTGTATTGACCACACTATCTCTTCATATGTCGAGGTCACATAAACAAGTGAACTCTACTTCATTTGCTCTATAGATCGTCAGGTTTGAAAAGGGAACTTTATTTACTTATTTGTAAATTAATGTTTCCTTCATATATATGTCAGGACGTGGAGCTACTGTTGTAGTTTACAGACATGTGTACAGCAGTGTCATGTAGAGTATAATATTTGGGTCCAGGTCCAGGTCCAGGTTTAAGTTTAGGTTTAGGTCCAGGTTTAAATTTAGATCTAGGCTTTAGCTTAGGTCTAGGTCTAGGTTAAAGTTTGGGTCTAGGTTCAGGTTTAAGTTTAGGTTTAGGCTTTAGCTTAGGTCTAGGTCCAGGTTAAAGTTTAGGTCTAGGCTTTTGCTTAGGTTTAGGTCAATGGTTTAAGTTTATGTTTAACTTTGTATTCTAAACGTTCAGCCAGCATCAGATGGATTACAATGCTGACATTCTTACAGGCAGATGGGCATGCTACAACGTTACCTGCGGCAGGTGTTGGAGGAACTCGACAGGTGAGACTTACCTGCGGCAGGTGTTGGAGGAACTAGACAGGTGAGACTTACCTGCGGCAGGTGTTGGAGGAACACGACAGGTGAGACTTACCTGCGGCAGATGACAGGGGAACAGTGTGACTTACCTGCAGAGATCTCTTCAGGTGTTTGTTGTTGGAGAATCCCTTGAAGGCGTTACCGAAGTACTGAGGATTTGTCAGGGCCCCGCTCTTGAGTTTGTTTCTGTACAAATTGTGTGACATTTATCATGTTTACAGTATGACATTTTATCATGTTTACAGTACACAATGTTTCTGTACAAGATGTGTGACATTTTATCATGCTTACAGTAGATATGTTTCTTTAAACGATGTATAACATTTTGTAATGTTTACAGTACTCTTTGTTTAACGCCATGTGATGACGTCGGCATTGCTTGAGACACACCTTTTTACTTTCTCGTATATACGTAGTATAGAGAAAGTATTGTAATCGTGCAAAAAAAAAAAATCGAGATTTTTACAAATCTCGACGTTTTACACCTCACTGATACGGAAAAACATAATTTTGCAATCTTGTCCGTATGTCTGTGTGTGTGTGTGTCTGTGTGTGTGTCTGTCCGTGTGTAAACACGATAACTTGAGTACCGTTACAGCTAGGTTGATGAAATTTCATATATAAGTATTTTATCAAAATCGTAGATCCGTATCAACTTTTGAGCGATTTCCGATAACCGGAAGTGGTACTTTTCCTACTTTGAATTTTTTAAAAGCCTATAACTTGAGTACTATTTCAGATAGATAAATGAAATTTCACATGTAAGTAAAAGATCTAATTCTCTACCTTCTGTTAAATTCTGAGTAATTTCCGTTGACTGGAAGTAGTACTTTACGCTACTTCCGATTTCTCAAAAAACTAATGTAAATTTTAAAAGTACTAATAATATTGCGCACTATTATGCGCTTTTTTTTATTTGCGTTCACTTGGTGTGCAATTAATTTGTCTACGAGATTTTATTCTATTTTTAAAACTTTAAGTATTTAAAATGGATTAAAAATCATGTCTATAGCCCGAGTTTCCATCCCCTGTTATTTTATATAAGAATATTCGAGAAAGTTTAGGGGAGATCACTCCCGGTTTATTTTAATTAACGATAAAAAAATAATGTCGTTAATTAATAAAAGGTGTGTCTCAATCAATGCCGACGTCATCATATTGTGTAAACAAAAATTTGACCTTCAATAAAAACAGAATGGAAAATTTATACTTCATGCTGTGGTTTATAACTTAAGTTATACAAACTGGTAAAAAAATCTTACTTGTTGATGTACCCTCCAAATCCTTTGTTACTTTGTGCTCTATTGCCGTCATCGTAGTTCAAGTCATCGTAGTAGTTGTAGTTGTTACCAGCATTGTAATCGTAGAAATTGTAGTAATCGTTCTGCCTGTTGCCCGCTTTATTGCCGCCCTTGTTCGTGCTGTAGTCGTAGTAGTAGATGGCTCTGTCGCCGTCGTCCCCCTTGGTTCTACCCGTCGACTGTTTGTTGTTGCCAAAGTTGCTGAAGAAATCGTAGTCGTAGTGGTAGATGCCGTTGTCGCCGCCATCTTTGTTGACGTTGTTGTTGTTGATGCTGTGTGATTGGTCAATGAAAACTACGTCACGCGCGTTGAGTTCTCAAACATAAAAAATAACCACATTGTGGAGGTGTTAATTAATGAGCTTTAAAACCTGTGCTCTAAAATGTGGTTCTAGAATCTGGAGACAGTGTGGAAGTGGGTGTGTGAAGAGAGACATCAATACATTAAATGTGAGTTGTTTAGATAATAAATGTACAAATTGATCTCTTATATTTTGTGTTGCCATCTAGATCTATTTTAGATGGCATAGTTGTCTACAATCCTTATAAACAAAGTATTCAGTAAAATCTGTCCGTTTATTTTCCGGCCATGATACTACACACGCCTCTGATGAGTTTTTTGTTAACCTAGTTCTGATCTATTTATTTCTCCAACAGTCTACACACTGTGTGTTACTAGTGGGGTGGGGTTTAATGGGTCAGTTAAGTCGACATTCACACACTGACCAGTAGCCTTGCTTGTGTCAATTTTGATGGGTGATCACACATATTTGTCGCCCTATCCAACCTGGGATCTCAAGATACTTTGTTTACAAATCACTTTCTACCATCTGTCACACATCCCCCCCCCACCCTCAGACATCAACACATCAACGTGTTTAGTTTACTACAACCTACAGACTACGCTACCACTAACACGTTTTACTTAGCCGTAATTGATAGACAACTTTGTACATAAACTACATTTTCTGGATGGTAACTTCACAAATTTTCATTAGATCTATTCTTTTAGCATTTTTTCTTTAGACCACTTAGTTGTCGTTTAATTAAACTATCAGTTTTATCTTTTCTTTACAAGCATGAGTCTAAGACACAGATGAATACATAGACCAACAGACACATATGTAAAGACATAGACCAACAGACACACATGTAGAGACAGAGACCGAGAAAGAGATAGAGAGAAAGCGCGAGAGAGAAACGAAGAGACTCACTTCTTCTGACGTCTGAGGTATCTTTTCATCGGTACAAAGAGTTTGGTCGGCTGCTGACCAACAAAGTGCTGACCATTGGAAGCAGACGACTGATCGTCTGAGGCCTGGAAGTCGCCGCTGTTAAAGCCGCTTTGTTGGTAGAAGGACTGCTGGTTGTCTTTGTTGGTGTCGTAGTCGAAGCCTCTGTTGCTGTCGACGTTGCTGTCGACGTTGTTGTCTCTGTTGCTGTCGACGTTGGGCTTGTGTAGCACTGTGTTGTCGGCGTCGTAGTCGGCGACGTCAGGACTTGATTGGTAGGTGGGCTTGGAGGCTTGGTAGTTAGTCGTGGCGTAGCCACGGGGAGGGTAGGGAATGATTGGTTGGAAGATGGGTGGATGGATGATGGGCATCATGGGAAATTGGAAGGGGCTCATTGGGAAGATGGAAGCCATGGAGGACTGCTGCCCGTACATGGGCTGTTGGTTGTATCCCACTTGCTGGAAGCTTCCAGACCGCTGCATGTTGCCCTGGGTGTAGACCGGCTGTTGGTTGCTGTACTGTCCGCTGTACGAGGGCTGTTGGCTGTACTGTGAGGTGCCAGAGTTGCCGCTGTAGCTAGGCTGGTTGCTGCTGGAGTCGCCTGATGTCGAGCCGCTGCTGTACTGGGAGGTGCCAGAGTTGCTGTTGTACTGGGTCTGGTCGCTGTAGGTCGGCTGCTGTGGCTGGCTGTAGGTCGGTTGGCTGTTGGAGCTGTCGTAGGATGACGAGGAACCGGTTCCCCCATTGGACATGGAGCTGGAGCCGTCGTACGAGGAACCAGTTCCCTGGCTGTACGAGGACTGAGGGCTACTCTGGGACCAGCTGTCCTGGAAGCCGGGGTCACCGGAAGTGCCAGTTGACCGCCGGGACTAGAAGAGTAAACAACAGGTGTACACGTTTCAGGTAAAATATACGAGATTTCTAAATAATTAAAGACAATTTAACATTATATTTTATCCAGCTTTGTTAGATGAAAACAAATTACAACTATTCAAGTAGGTCAGTAATGAAATCAAAGTGGATTTTTTATTACAGCAGACTTTTCTAGGAAAATGCGTCTTAAAGAAACGATAATTAGAATAATTCTGATTTGTTTCAAATATTAGATTGTAAGTTTGTCCAGTCAATGACAGCCTATAGCCTACACACATAAACATAGACACAATCAAACAAGCACACAATCAAACAAGGACACAATCAAACAAGGACACAATCAAACAAGGACACAATCAAACAAACACTCATGTAAGACGTGTGCGTGAGTACATCAATCTGTTGCTGGAACTCACCAGACCCTCATAACTGGAGCTGCAGTCGACGTTGGACGGCCAGTCGCAGATGTCGTAGTCCTTGTTGAACTTGAGGCCCGGGGGGCAGGAGATGAGGAAGGGCTTGTAGTGGGCGCACTGGTAGAACTTGGAGCAGTCGCTGGGGTGTCTGATGAACTTCACCTGTAGGGGGGGGGGGATAGGTCAGTCTTCACAAATTGCTTGTAGGTGTGCCTTTAACACAGACTACAGACTAATGACCCACTTACCCACTGACTAATGACCCCTCGACCACTGACTAATAACCCACTTACCCACCCATTAATGACCCACCGATTAATGACCCACTTACCCACTGACCAATGACCCACTTACCCACTGACTAATGCCCCACTTACCCACTGACTAATGACCCCTTGACCATTGACTAATGACCCACTTACCCACCGATTAATGACCCACTTACCCACCGATTAATGACCCACTTACCCACCTATTAATGACAGACTTACCCACTGACTAATGACCCACTTACCCACTGACCAATGACCCACTTACCCACCAACTAATGTCCCACTTACCCACTGACTAATGACCCGCCTACCCACTAACTAATGACCCACTTACCCCCTAGCTAACGACCCACTTACCCACTGACCAATGACCCACTTACCCATTGACTAATGACCCACTTACCCACTTACTAATGACCCCTTGACCACTGACTAATGACCCACGTACCCACCGATTAATGACCCACTTACTCACCGATTAATGACCCACTTACCCACTGACTAATGACCCACTTACCCACCGATTAATGACCCACTTACCCACCTATTAATGACCCACTAACCCACTGACTAATGACCTACTTACCCACTGACCAATGACCCACTTACCCACTGACCAATGACCCACTTACCCATTGACTAATGACCCACTTACCCACTGACTAATGACCCCTTGACCACTGACTAATGACCCACTTACCCAACGATTAATGACCCACTTACCCACCGATTAATGACCCACTTACCCACTGACTAATGACCCACTTACCCACCGATTAATGACCCACTTACCCACCGATTAATGACCCACTAACCCACTGACTAATGACCTACTTACCAACTGACCAATGACCCACTGACCAATGACCTACTTACCCACTGACCAATGACCCACTTACCCACCTATTAATGACCCACTTACCCACTGACCAATGATACACTTACCCACTGACCAATGACCCACTTACCCACTGACCAATGACCCACTTACCCACTGACCAATGACCCACTTACCCACTGACCAATGACCCACTTACCCCCTGGCCACAAACCACCGGCTGGCTTCTCTGCGCAGGCGCGCTGTACGACCAATCATCGACGTCCCTAGAACTGCGGCTGATGCTGTAGTCGTTGCTGTCGTCGATGTAGCTGTTCTTGTCGTCCTCCTCGCTGCTGTCGTAGTTGTAGTCCGAGTAGCTGGGCCTCCGGCTCGAGCTGCCGGAACTGCCGGAACTTTTGCCGGAACTCTTGCTGGAACTTTTGCTGGAGCTTTTAGATTTGGAGCTGCTACTTTTGGACTTGAGCTCAGCTAACATCTGACCGGAAGCGGATTGTGAGATCTTGTCACGTGGTTGTCTGGAGATGGCGGGCAACTCGTTTGTGTACTGAGATTGGAGTCAAGTGAACAGGTTACTGCAGGTTACTGCAGGTTACTGCAGGTTACTGTAGGTTATTGCAAGTTAATGCAGGTTAATAATCCATTCCTAGATAGGTTTTATTTTTTAAATTTTTCCTTTAATCTTCTATTTTACACAATTTTACTTTTAAGAAGAAACAAAAACAATATTTGAGTGACGAAGTTTAAAACTTTAATGGGTGAAAGCCGCCTAAAAAAAAACTTACCGAAAGAGCAGGTTCATTGTCTGACTGACAGTCGACGTTGGAGGGCCAGTCACATATCCTGTGGAGGGGGTTGTAGAACAGACCCGTGGGGCAGTGGGTCAAGATGGCCTTGTTGTGGG
Organism: Physella acuta; assembly: GCF_028476545.2. NCBI lineage: Eukaryota > Metazoa > Mollusca > Gastropoda > Physidae > Physella > Physella acuta. The sequence goes on along the minus strand of NW_026731953.1, from coordinate 336,738 downwards.
CACACTGGTAGAACTGGTTGCATGACGTGGGGTGGGGGAAGAACTCGCCCTGCTCACACAAAACATGTGCATGTAGGTTAGTGGCGCTCACACACAACACGTGCATGTAGGTTAGTGGCGCTCACACACAACACGTGCATGTAGGTTAGTGGAGCTCACATAAAACATGTGCATGTAGGTTAGTGAAGTTTCGACTAATATCTAACACAAAAAGTAAACATGAGGATACGCTTCTATTTCATATCGCAATACCTTTTGCAAACAGTTGGGATTGACTAAATAATATTAATATCATTTCCTAAAGGTAATATAAATTAACAAAGTATTATAGATTTATGGTTGTAGTTATATTTTAGTGTATCGCGCCCCGAAATCATGTTTTCATCCACTCTAAAATACTTTTACACCACCGACAACACTCACGGTAAAAGATATCTACAGTAATCACACCAAAGAAACACTCACACATTTCACACCATCCGATCCTAAAATAGTGTTACAATACTTACACCACCCTGACTCCAATATTCTTAAAGTATTTATGGCACCCTACTAAGACAGTCTTATGGTAATTACATCACCCGCACTAAAAAAGTCCTACAGTAATTACATCACCCCCACTAAAACATTCTTACAGCAATTACATCACTCCCTACTAAGACAGTCTTACAGTAATTACATTACCCCCACTAAGACAGTCTTACGGTAATTACATCACCCCCCACTAAGACAGTCTTACAGTAATTACATTCACCCGCACTAAAACATTCTTACAGTAATTACATCACCCCCCACTAAGACAGTCTTACAGTACTTACATCACCCGAACTAAGACATTCTTACAGTACTTACATTACCCGCACTAAAACATTCTTACAGTAATTACATCACCCGCACTAAAACATTCTTACAGTAATTACATCACCCCCCCACTAAGACAGTCTTACAGTACTTACTTTACCCGCACTAAAACATTCTTACAGTAATTACATTACCCGCACTAAACATTCTTACAGTAATTACATCACCCGCACTTAGACAGTCTTACAGTACTTACATCATCCGTACTAAGACAGTCTTACAGTAATTACATCACCCGCACTAAGACAGTCTTACAGTAATTACATCACCCGCACTAAGACAGTCTTACAGTATTAACATCACCCCGAACTAAGACAGTCTTACAGTATTAACATCACCCCGAACTAAGACAGTCTTACAGTAATTACATCACCCGCACTAAGACAGTCTTACAGTATTAACATCACCCCGAACTAAGACAGTCTTACAGTACTTACATCACCCCGCACTTAGACAGTCTTACAGTAATTACATCACCCGCACTAAGACAATCTTACAGTACTTACTCCTGATGAACAGAGACCATCGTCCCCACCAGTGCTGGACCAATCCCCTCCGTCCACACGGTTTTCGAACTCGCTACTCTGCGAGTTGCTGCCCCTGTTCTCATCAGAAGTGGAGAATGAGCTGTAACCGTTATCCGCCTGCTCGGGGGTGTAGCTGCTGTAGTAACCGTTGTTGTAGATGTTGCCGTCTTCAGTTCCAATCTGTCCTGGACTGTTTTGGTTCCAGTCGTTAGAGCTGCTGTAAGCTGAGCCGTCTGCACCAGAGTTATCTTTCCCCCAAAACCCACCAGAGTTTGCATTTCCGCTACCCTGGTTCTGAGATATCACGTCCTGTCCGCCATATTGGATATTAACACTTCCGGTGTCGCCTTTACTTTCGTAATTACTGCTGGGAGAGCCGTAGTTCCTTCCCCTGGAGAAGTCGCCTTGATTCCTGCCTCCGACGGTTTTGTGAAGGAACCTGCTGTCTGGCTCCACCCCCAGACTGCCCCTCCCCGGGCTGTCTGGCTCCACCCCCAGGCTACCCCTCCCCGGGCTTCCGTTACTGAACCTCCCTCCTGTCTCAAGTTGTTTGTGCCGAGCCCAGCCCCCTCCCCGACCAACAGACCCTTCGTCTCCGCCCCCAGACCTCAATGAATCTCTCCCGCCGAAATCTTGCCTAAACTGCTTCCGTCTGTTGCCAGACTTTGGACTCCCAGTTCTATCCGACCCAGAGCTGCCGTAGCCCGTGAACTGGTTGCCCCGACCGTCGTCGGCGCTGTAGTTATCGATGCTCCCGTCCTTCCTCCCCGACTGCCCGCCACTGTCCACGGCGGACGAATCGACCAGCTCAAACTGGCCCTCGCTTTGTTGACCAAAGCTTCCGCTGGCGCCGCCATTTTGTGACTCTAAACTTCCGGTCTGTTTACCGGAAGAACTCTCTGAAGCTGAGGAAGGTTTGCTAGCACCAAAAGATGAATCGGTCTCGCCATGCGCACAAATTAACACTGAAAATAATTTTGAAAATAAATACACGTTGCCATCAGGTCTAACAGATTTAGTGCAATCAAAACTAATTTTGTTTTAAGCGTTTACTAATGTGAATTTCTTTTTTAATGAGGTGTTATTAGAATTCAGAGTTTTTTCCAGGCAGAGTACCCCCCCCCCCTTACCCCCAAAGGAAGTCTACCGTCCCCCCAAACGAAATGGAATTTATATCGAAATTATATACTTTGAACAATGTCTCCCACCCCCACCCCCCCCCCACCCCCCCACCGGAAATTTTAGTCCGTCCCCACCCACCCGAAAATTTCTAGAGCCCCACCGGAGAAAAAAGTTTGGAAGAAACATTGTTAGAGTTTGAGAAATAAATTATTTTTAAAAAGACGCATATTAGTTTTCTTGAAACAAATTCTAAATGATTTGATGTATTCTTTTCTTGTATTACCGGTATTTAATGAGATGACGTTGAAGACAGTAGAGAGATCGAATGTTCACCCGGAATGTCTCGAATTCGGATTTCCTGAGTCCACCCAGCTCTATTTGGTACCTGACTCACACCAGAGGAAGTAAAGGCGGCTGGGCATAAATCTGACAACATTATCTATTCACGTACCGAGGCCACAGAAATAGATGTACTCTACTTCATCTGCTTATTGGCCACACGATTTAGAAAAACTATTGAAACTTTTTTTTACAACTTATATCTGTTGGCAGCTTTTGAATGAACATAACACATAGGCTACATATGATAGATTATTCAATATTGATACAACCGAAATATCCGTGTAAAACTTTGAAACAACTCAAAGGAGATTCCCATACATCAAGATGTTATCACAATGAGTTGAATGTTCATACACGTGATTACATAATTACATGAAGTAGCATGTAAGCGAAATCATATTGTTCAGTCTGGTAATGATTCTGTACTCACCGATATTCGCCGCTAAAACCAAGAGAAATACGCTGGCCATGTTAGCTATGTACCAGCGACAACAGAACACAAGTCACTCGTACAAAAAAGCTCCCGTCTGACTTATATACACTCTACTTCAATGAGCGCGCCCCTCCATCAGCAGCCGATACTGTAGCAGGTCGCGGCACGTGCAGACTTAAGATTATCTCCAGCCAATCTTCTTGACCTCAGGTTAAATACAAACCAGCGCCGGCAAAGGGGGTTCTGTCCCCCTGTCTCCTAGAGGCGTCAGCCGGAAGCCGGCAGACAGGTATCCCACGTGACCCTGATCCTAAGCCGGATCTCCGGCAGGCCGGTCATGTACGGTCTCGGTAACAAGTGGACGTACAAACGGTACATGCTTGTGTGCGGCTAGCCTGCTTGTGTGGCTACCACGGTCGTATTTGCTACCGTGGACTCTTGACCATACTCATTAGGAATTTGTCTATCCCCACAAGGTAAACCCTAAGCTACCAGGAATGTTGCATTAGCCAATCCGCACAAATCGTTCAAGTGATTCGACGTATGACCGTTCCTTGACCTTGCGATTAACCCATTCATAACCCATTCATAAACAAAACGACTCAGGTTACAAAGGGTTAAACAGCAACTAGCACACATTGTATGAATTCACGGGGCATACAAGAAACAAAATTGACATGAATTGGAGCACTCAACTAGGACTAGGACTAAAGCGGCTGTTGTGGGAGTCATATAGTGGCTGTTGTGGGAGTCATATAGCGGCTGTTGTGGGAGTCATATAGCGGCTGTTGTGGCAGTCATATAGCGGCTGTTGTGGGAGTCATATATCAGCTGTTGTGGGAGTCATATACCAAACAAACATTGGTTGTACGTTTGAACACAAATCAGACTCAACGCAAGAAACATGAAGTGGTACAAACTTGAAACATGTTTAGTAATCAGCATATATCCGGCATTGCCCACCCTAATCACAACCAACCAAAACCAAAGCACAAAAAAAACAAAACCGCAAACATAACACAAACGCAAACACCAATACAAACACAAACAAAAACGCAAACACAAACCCAACCACAAACGCACACATAAACGCAAAGTGCTCACAGTCTAGCCCGGGTCGCCAAATTGCACCATGCTGGGGCGCCGGCAAATTTTAGCTTGGTGAACGACTATAGTACCCTAACTTATTCATATTATTTTGCACTCACTTAAACGAACCTAAGCCGGGGCGCCGGATGACGCCCGAATTCGATGTAGTTAAAGACTATAGTAACCTATCTTATCCATAATATATCGCACTGTTAAAAACTAGATTATGCACTATAGCGCTAAAATGATAGCCCAGGGCGCCAAATCGAACCCTGCCGGGGCGCCGGCGGACGCGTCTAATTCGATTTAATGAACCACTATAATACCCCAAGCTTATCCGCAAACGGAAAGATAGAAGTAAACATTAAGTTGCGGCTTGTAAACTGTAATTGATTACATTTAATATTTAGTAAACAGTATGTTTAGATTTATCACACTATGGCGATCAAGTCTTTTTTTTTCTCTATTTCTTTGTAATCACGGGTCCGCTATCCGCTCTACGCGGCCGCATACAGAATTAAACTTTATATATTAGACTAATAATATTCCGCACTATTATACACATATTGTTTGGCGTTCACTTGGTGTGCAATTATTTTTTTCTACGAAATTCTATTCTATTTTAAAAAGTCAAAGTAATTATAAATGGATTAAAAATAAAGTCTATCTCCCTAGTTGCCCCCCCCCCCCCCCCCCACCCGTGGTGTTATATAAGAATATTCGAGACAGTTTAGGGGAGATCACTCCCGATTTATTTTATTTTAAATTCGTCGCGATTTGACTTAAGTTTATCTTAAACAAATTACAGACTAATCAGGCTTGAAAAATATATTTGGAGTTTAATAGACTAAACTTGGTTAGCCTTCATCATAAACATCCTATCATACAATATTTGGTTTAGTAATGTAAACAAGTTACAAACCCCACCCCTACAGTTAAACAGGTATCAGTGACAGGCCACACCCCCCCCCTAAAACAGATGTAGGTAACGGATATGGAAAGCTACAAGGGGACATCACCGCGACTGACGGCTCGTGACGCCGGGGGTGTCACAGGTAGGTGTGAAATCTTTCGTCACCCCGACCTCGTCACGCGCTTTTTGCAATGCAGGTGAAACTGGGTCAAGGTAATATAACAATCTGCAGAAAGAAACATCTGTTTGTGTGGTTCGTAGTTTTAAGACAGTAATTAGATCTACATTCGTGTCTTTAGTTTGTGTGGTTCGTAGTTTTAAGACAGTAACTAGATCTACATTCGTGTCGTTTGTTTGTGTGGTTCGTAGTTTTAAGACAGTAACTAGATCTACATTCGTGTCGTTTGTTTGTGTGGTTCGTAGTTTTAAGACAGTAACTAGATCTACATTCGTGTCGTTTGTTTGTGTGGTTCGTAGTTTTAAGACAGTAACTAGATCTACATTCGTGTCTTTTGTTTGTGTGGTTCGTAGTGTAACTACATTCGTGTCTTTTGTTTGTGTGGTTCGTAGTTTTAAGACAGTAACTAGATCTACATTCGTGTCTTTTGTTTGTGTGGTTCGTAGTTTTAAGACAGTAACTAGATCTACATTCGTGTCTTTTGTTTGTGTGGTTCGTAGTTTTAAGACAGTAACTAGATCTACATCCGTGTCTTTTGTTTGTGTGGTTCGTAGTTTTAAGACAGTAACTAGATCTACATTCGTATATTTTGTTTTTGCCAGTGTGGCAGGTCTTTAGCTAAAGTTCACGATTCCAAATTGTTTTGGAATTAATTTAAACGCAAATTTTAAAATGTAAATAAATGAAGTAAAGCTTTAAGTAATTTGTTCTAACCTTTATTACATTAATCAAGAATAGTAGCTCATTAACTTGTGGTATAATATGCTTAGGTCGTGGAGTATGTAAAGCACTGTGTCATATAATATGGAGGGTCATAATGCTGCATGTTATGTAATATGTGGTAGGGGGTCGTAGTGTGAGTAAGGCTATATGTTATGTAATTTGTGGGGTGGTAGTTTACGTGTTGTTGCATATTATGTAATATTTTGGGTTCGTAGTTTAGGGGTCGCCCTTTGACTAGGGGATACATAACGTCATATGTGATGGGGTTAGGTGTGTGAAAATATTCTTTTATTGTGAAATAGTGAACAGGCCCAAACAGTTCAGCGCTAGTAGTCTCTCTCTCTCACTCTCTTGGTCTCTCTCTCACTCTCACTCTCTCCCTATCTCACTCTCTTAGTCTCTGTATCTCTTTTAATCTATCTGTCCTACTCCATATCTCTCCTAGCCTCTCTGTCTCTCCTAGTCTCTATCTCTCCTAGTCTCTCTATCTTCTTATCTCTCTATCTCTCATAGTTTCTCTGTCCTAATCTCTCTATCTCTCCTAGTCTCTCTCTATCTCTCTAAGCCTCTCTATCTCTCCTAGTATATCTCTCCTACTCTATCCTAGTCTATCTCTTCTAGCCTCTCTATCTCTCCCAGTCTCTCTATCTCTCCTAGCCGCTATCACTCCTAGTCTCTCTATCTCTCTTAGCCTCTCTATCTCTCCTAGCCTCTCTCTATCTCATAGCCTCTCTCTATCTCTCTTAGCCTCTCTATCTCTCCTAGCCTCTCTCTATCTCTCTTAGCCTCTCTATCTCTCCTAGCCCCTCTATCTCCTAGCCTCTCTCTATCTCTCTAAGCATCTCTATCTCTCCTAGTATATCTCTACTACTCTCTCCTAGCCTCACTATCTCTCTTAGCCTCTCTATCTCTCCTAGCCTCTCTCTATCTCTCTTAGCCTCTCTATCTCTCCTAGCCTCTCTCTATCTCTCTTAGCCTCTCTATCTCTCCTAGCCCCTCTATCTCCTAGCCTCTCTCTATCTCTCTAAGCACCTCTATCTCTCCTAGTATATCTCTACTACTCTCTCCTAGCCTCACTATCTCTCTTAGCCTCTCTATCTCTCCTAGCCTCTCTCTATCTCTCTTAGCCTCTCTATCTCTCCTAGCCTCTCTCTATCTCTCTTAGCCTCTCTATCTCTCCTAGCCTCTCTATCTCTCCTAGCCTCTCTCTATCTCTCTAAGCATCTCTATCTCTCCTAGTATATCTCTACTACTCTCTCCTAGCCTCACTATCTCTCTTAGCCTCTCTATCTCTCCTAGCCTCTCTCTATCTCTCTTAGCCTCTCTATCTCCCCTAGTCTCTCTATCTCTCCTAGCCTCTCTATCTCTCCTAGTCTCTCTATCTCTCCTAGCCTCTCTCTATCTCTCCTGAGATGACTGGAGCAGGTTTCACGTGCATATCCCAGCATGCATCATTAGGTCAGTGGTGGGAAGCTGGGACCAGTCCTAAAATTTTAACGTGATTGTCTGGTCATCAGTTTAATCTCACTAATTACATTAATTACAGAAGATATTTTGACATTGTGTAATTAAACAACAAAAGCTAGCTATCGTCAAAATAAATGTGTTACAGCTTCCATTTAAGGGGTCCGTGGGTGGTAAGGTAAGGTGTGGAGGGCGATTTACTCCATTTCTTTGCAATCGAATCTTGATTTAACTACCGTTATTCTAGTCGTCCCTATTATTGTCGCCAACATAATACAGCTATAATAGCTGCGGCGATTGTAGCTGCCTATGGCTTCCAGTCCCCCGTAGCTGACACTATCTTAGCTCCAGCTATTTTAGCTGCCACTGCTTTACTGCTGTCGTTATTTTAGCTAAAGTACACTATCTTGCTATACATACATAAACGTAAAACGACATACCTATAAATGCTCTACATCTATAAATACATACAAGTAAAACTCAGGACCCACCTAAAATACATATAATTATACCATATAGATTCAAAGAAATAAATTATATGACCACCTATAAATACGTAGCTTTATACCATATGACCTACCTATAAATGCAAACAAAATTAGCTTTGTCAACATCACAGCTAATGAAGGCACAACCAACGTAGATGTTGCTAGGTTCGATAATCTGGTAAAAAAGTTGGGAAATAGGTTTGAAATATGGCTACAATGTCGACAGAGGATACGGTTAACTTATTTTTTGTCATCTTTGTTTTAATTAAACATTAGAGTTCATTTACGAATGAATGAATCTTGTCATATACATGAAGAAGAACACAGTTAATCTTCTTGAACAGTGTTTCTTCCAGACTTTTTTCTCCGGGGGGGGCACTTGAAATCTTCGGGGGGGCGGTAAACTTTCTTCGGGGGGGCGGACACTGTTAAAAGTATATATTTTCTATATAAATCATATAAATTTCATTTCGTTCGGGGGGGCGGTAAAAATTTTTCGGGGGGGCTTCGCCCCCCCGAAGAGATGCCTGGAAGAAACTCTGTTCTTGAACTAAAATAGTTCACCATAATGGATGACTATAGATTTCAGCGTTACAGTATTCAGGTTTCTCTGGAAGATATACCTCGCCAATCTATGTATAATGTAGTAAGGTTTTCTGGCACAGGGATATCCTACTTCATATCCTGGTGGGCGCAAGGATATTTTATTTAACAGCTAGGTGGGTCCAGGGATATTTTATTTAACAGCTAGGTGGGTCCAGGGATATTTTATTTAACAGCTAGGTGGGTCCAGGGATATTTTATTTAACAGCTAGGTGGGTCCAGGGATATTTTATTTAACAGCTAGGTGGGCCAAGGGATATTTTATTTAACAGCTAGGTGGGTCCAGGGATATTTTATTTAACAGCTAGGTGGGCCAAGGGATATCCTATATCCAGTGTTATCTTGCACTAAATAATATCTTTAAAACTAATTTATGAGGCTTCCAAGTCATTCATTAATGTGCAACCCCCTGTATTTACCCTTCAGTAATATACACCCCACTCATCCACCCTTCAGTAATATACACCCCACTCATACACCCTTCAGTAATCTACACCCCACTCATACACCCTTCATTAATATGCGACCCGTGTACTTCATCATTATCATCTTTTCCCGTTCGCGCCCAAGACAGATGGGGCAGATGAAGTAGAGTTCATCTGTTTCAATGATCTCGACAGGAAAGGGGATAGAGGGGTCAACTCTATGCCCAGCCGCTTTTGATTCCATAAAGTGAGTCAGGTACTCATTAAAACTGGGTGAACTCAGGAGCGTCCTACAGACGAACCCGAGGTCCGAACTTCAGACTTTTGTGTTTGTAGTGTAATCACCCTTCAGTACTCCATGACCCATCCACCCACCTGTCAGTAACCCATAACCCATATAGCTACCCATCAGTAACCCATAACCCCTGACCTCACCCTTCAGTAATCTATGACCCACTCACCCACCCTTCAGTAACCCATAACCCCTGTACTTACCCGCCTGTATTCTTCACTTGAATCGTCCCCCCATCTTGCGAATGCGAACCTAAATACCTGGTCCGTTTTCTTCGCTGACCAAAAGACAAACACGATTAATCGATGTAAGCCAAAATAAACATGCTGTGGTAGCTTTAATCGATGTAAGCCAACACAAACATTCCGTGATAGTGATAGCTTTAAGCCTCATTAGAATCTCACATGCTAAAACTGATAATTTCTAATTATAACTTTTATGCCCTAAATGGGATGTCAAATCGTGTCTAATATCAATGACTGACATTTATCAGATACTGTATGATATAAAGTCGTGTCTAATGTCAATATACTGACATTTATCATATACTTATTGTAGGATGTAAAGTCGTGTCAAATGTCAATATACTGACATTTATCATATACTTATTGTAGGATGTAAAGTCGTGTCAAATGACAATGTAATGCTATTTATCAGATACTTACTATAGGATGTAAAGTCGTGTCGAGTGACAATGTAATGCTATTTATCAGATACTTACTGTAGGAGATGAAGGCGTGTCTGTCATGCATGGCTGACCACGTACAGCCCTCCCCCCAGGCGGCCGCCAGGTTGGCCGTAGAATGGACCCAAGCCTGAACAGACAGAGTATGTTAGCAGGACATAGAGCTTAGCAGGACATAGAGCTTAGCAGGACATAGAGCTTAGCAGGACATAGAGCTTAGCAGGACATAGAGCTTAGCAGGACATAGAGCTTAGCAGGACATAGAGCTTAGCAGGACATAGAGCTTAGCAGGACATAGAGCTTAGCAGGTCATAGAGCTTAGCAGGACATAGAGCTTAGCAGGACATAGAGCTTAGCAGGACATAGAGCTTAGCAGGACATAGAGCTTAGCAGGACATAGAGCTTAGCAGGTCATAGAGCTTAGCAGGACATAGAGCTTAGCAGGACATAGAGCTTAGCAGGACATAGAGCTTAGCAGGACATAGAGCTTAGCAGGACATAGAGCTTAGCAGGACATAGAGCTTAGCAGGACATAGAGCTTAGCAGGACATAGAAATGAGCAATTAGCAGGACACGATGACTTAGAGCTTAGCGAAACAGATTGATTTACATAATTGCAGAATAAATGAATTCTGGTGAGGCGATAACACAAACACTTTAGATGCTTAGATTGATAAACAGCTTAGGTAGTGTCTGCTTAGCTCACTTCAAATTTAAAATCTTCCTCAAATGTACTTCTGTGAGGGGTGTTTAACGACTAACATTTTAGTCACATTGGTCCCCTGACTCACCATTTTAGTCACATTGGCCCCTGACTCACCATATTAGTCACATTGCCCCCCCCCGACTCAGCATTTTAGTCACATTGCCCCCCACCCCGACTCACCATTTTAGTCACATTTCCCCCCCCCTGACTCACCATTTTAGTCACATTGGCCCCCTGACTCACCATTTTAGTCACATTGCCCCCCCCCCCCTTGACTCACCATTTTAGTCACATTGCCCCCCCCCCCCTGACTCACCATTTTAGTCACATTGGCCCCCTGACTCACCATTTTAGTCACATTGCCCCCCCCCCTGACTCACCATTTTAGTCACATTGGCCCCCTGACTCACCATTTTAGTCACATTGCCCCCCCCCTGACTCACCATTTTAGTCACATTGCCCCCCCCCCCCCCCGACTCACCATTTTAGTCACATTGGCCCCCTGACGTATTTGGTTGTGTCTGCGCATGATGGACTGGATGTCAGCAGACGACAGGGTCATTCGCTCGCTGAAGGTCAAGGGCACACAGAGCATTAAAAGCGGAACGACCTTGAACACGATGACCTCTATCACGGACCTGTGTACAAACGTGTATGACATGACATTGAGTAGGACATTTTTTTCTACCTAGGACATTTTGTCTACCTGTTGAGTAGGACATTTTGTCTACCTGTTGAGTAGGACATTTTGTCTACCTGTTGAGTAGGACATTTTGTCTTCCTGTTGAGTAGGACATTTTGTCTACCTAGGACATTTTGTCTACCTAGGACATTTTGTCTACTTGTTGAGTAGGACATTTTGTCTACCTAGGACATTTTGTCTACCTGTTGAGTAGGACATTTTGTCTACTTGTTGAGTAGGACATTTTGTCTACCTAGGACATTTTGTCTACCTGTTGAGTAGGACATTTTGTCTACCTGTTGAGTAGGACATTTTGTCTACATGTTGAGTAGGACATTTTGTCTACCTGTTGAGTAGGACATTTTGTCTATTTGTTGAGTAGGACATTTTGTCTACCTGTTGAGTAGGACATTTTGTCTTCCTGTTGAGTAGGACATTTTGTCTACCTAGGACATTTTGTCTACCTAGGACATTTTGTCTACTTGTTGAGTAGGACATTTTGTCTACCTAGGACATTTTGTCTACCTGTTGAGTAGGACATTTTGTCTACTTGTTGAGTAGGACATTTTGTCTACCTAGGACATTTTGTCTACCTGTTGAGTAGGACATTTTGTCTACCTGTTGAGTAGGACATTTTGTCTACATGTTGAGTAGGACATTTTGTCTACCTGTTGAGTAGGACATTTTGTCTATTTGTTGAGTAGGACATTTTGTCTACCTGTTGAGTAGGACATTTTGTCTACCTGTTGAGTAGGACATTTTGTCTACTTGTTGAGTAGGACATTTTGTCTACTTGTTGAATAGGACATTTTGTCTACCTGTTGAGTAGGACATTTTGTCTACCTAGGACATTTTGTCTACTTGTTGAATAGGACATTTTGTCTACCTGTTCAGTAGGACATTTTGTCTACCTAGGACATTTTGTCTACCAGTTGAGTAGGACAATTTGTCTACCTGTTGAGTAGGACATTTTGTCTACCAGTTGAGGAGGACATTTTGTCTACTTGTTGAGTAGGGCATTTTGTCTACCTGTTGAGTAGGACATTTTGTCTACCTGTTGAGTAGGACATTTTGTCTACCTGTTGAGTAGGACATTTTGTCTACCTAGGACATTTTGTCTACCAGTTGAGTAGGACATTTTGTCTACCTGTTCAGTAGGACATTTTGTCTACCTAGGACATTTTGTCTACCTGTTGAGTAGGACTTTTTGTCTACTTGTTGAGTAGGACATTTTGTCTACCTAGGACATTTTGTCTACCAGTTGAGTAGGACATTTTGTCTACCTGTTCAGTAGGACATTTTGTCTACCTAGGACTTTTTGTCTACCAGTTGAGTAGGACATTTTGTCTACCTGTTGAGTAGGACATTTTGTCTACCTAGGACATTTTGTCTACCAGTTGAGTAGGACATTTTGTCTACCTAGGACATTTTGTCTACCAGTTGAGTAGGACATTTTGTGTACCTGTTGAGTAGGACATTTTGTCTACCTAGGACATTTTGTCTACCAGTTGAGGAGGACATTTTGTCTACCTGTTGAGGAGGACATTTTGTCTACCTGTTGAGTAGGACATTTTGTCTACCTGTTGAGTAGGACTTTTTGTCTACCAGTTGAGTAGGACATTTTGTCTACCTGTTGAGTAGGACATTTTGTCTACCTGTTGAGTAGGACATTTTGTCTACTTGTTGAGTAGGACATCTTGTCTACTTGTTAAGTAGCTTCACACCATCACCATTATCTATACATGCAGGTAGATGTGTCTTTAGTCTTCGCAAACTAACCTTGCCTTTTTTAGTTAACTAACTTTACTGTTAAAGTTAGAACACAACAACATCAGACAGTGTAGATCTAGATGGTTTATTTTTTATATAATGACCATCATGTACATTCTAATATTACACGTCAAGATATATTATTTATTCACACTTACATAGCCAAATAAAGACTGCAAAAATCAGCGAATGAAATAGAACTGTCTGTTAGAATCTCTGACTGCGGCCTAGGCTCTGTACCATTTGGTGTTAGTCATGGACACTTAGAACAAGCATTCTGTGAATGGCGTGCACTCCCATGGTGCGTACTGTGCTGGTGTGTGCACTGCGCTAACATAGAGTGAAGGATGTACATTCCCATGGTGCGTACGGTGTTGGTGTGTTGAGGATGTGCTGTGACGTAAAGTTGGTGTGAGGTTCAGAGTTAAGGATGAGTTGTGATATTTTTGAGGTATACTTTGGTAGTGTTGTAAGTGGTTGTATCGCAAGGTGTCAAACTGTGCGATGTTGCTGTTTTGTGTGTTGTGTTTTCGTTGTGTGACTGCTGTTTCTGTTTTCATAAATGGCACTCTTACCCCAGAATTACCAACTGTGTAAAGATACCGTGAGAATTACCAACTGTATACACATACCGTGAGAATTACCAACTGTATTTAGATACGCGAGAATTACCAACTGTAAACAGATACCGTGAGAATTACCAACTGTATACAAATACCGTGATTTAATGTACTTTAACATGAAATATAACTCCCAGTTTCCCAGTTGAATAGATCCTATTTCCAGCGACAATCCACAGGATTTTACAAGCTCCAATATATAATACTATCCTACACTCTCTATTGTGCTAACACTAGCTGCGTTATTACCCGTGCAGTGCACCCCATGTGTACAATGTTTTCAGTCTTATTTCAAAAGGGGTTGAGTAGTTTCAAAATTTTGGCTTTCATACAAAAACTTAAAAGTCAAAAATGGTTGGTTTTTTTTTAAATTTTAAATAAATAAAATATAATTATTATAAAGAACTTATTGGACATCAAAAAGTATATGGGTGTTGTGTGGTCGGCTAATGACCAAACTCTTCACATGCTAAGACATACAAGAACGGAGATATCGAATACCTGTTGGAACTTTTGCGTGTTTACTTGCATGTTGGAGACAAATACAACTTTAAAATAAGATCGTGGTTATACCAAGACTTAAAGCAGCCGGAATGGGAGGAGATCTTGACAAGTGAGATGATGGCGGTAAGGGATTGATATAACTTGTAGTAGTGATTCAAACTTTGACAGCAACCATACAAGATGATTGATTACACGCACAGAATCAATCGATACAATCGATACCTGTATGTGACAGTTGTTTTTTAGTGGTTAGCCTGTCATGAGCTGTGTTAAAACAAGTTCTTTCCTCACAACTACGCTTGCCTACACACAAACAATAAATGCACGTTCTAAAACGATACACTGTTTAGAATTTCAGAGGATATACAGTAGGGCTAGCGATTACAATACTATGGCTCTAGTGCATAGTGAGTTTGCTCAGCTCTGACAGGTACCTGACTGGATTTTGGGACATTTAGGGCTGCGAGTAACAACGAAGACACAACGATTATGCAGTAGTGACAATACAGATTTTAACGACTCTTATATGGCCGCTACCCGTCGGTAACCGTTACACGTGCATTATATGCCTATATATTTCAATGTTATACTTGTTTGGGAAAAATATGTTATAAAATAGTTATAGGTCAAAAGGCAATGTGCTTTACTACACGTTAAACGATATTACTGACTAATCAAAGAAATAACTAAATAACTAAAATCCAACACATTTAAAATAACATACGCAACCTATTAGAAAAAACAAATAATTACATTATTAGTCAACACAACACCATATTAAATGCACACACTGATTAAGAGACTTAAATGATTTAGTTAAAAACACGGCTGTTCAATGGTATTTATGTTGTTTTTTTAAAGTAAATTGTATTACTTTTGGCCGAGAAATTGTATACATTTCATAGTACACGTCTTGATAAGTAGATCTATAGATCTAAATCAAATTTGCATGATATAGTTCAAAGTTCATTTCTTCATATTCTAAAACTGGAAAATGACGCCAATAGTTTTGTGAACTTTCCGTAGTATAAACATGTGACGTCATTTTTACTTTCTCGTATATACGAAGTATAGAGAAAGTCTTGTAATCCTGCAAAAAAAAAATCGAGAGTTTTTCAAATCTCGATGTTTTATACCATACTGATACGGAAAAACATAATCTTGTCCGTATGTCTGTGTGTATGTGTGTGTGTGTGTGTGTGTGTGTGTGTGTAAACACGATAACTTGAGTACCGTTACAGCTAGGTTGATGAAATTTCATATATAAGTATTTTATCAAAATCGTAGATCCGTATCAACTTTTGAGCGATTACCGATAAACGGAAGTGGTACTTTTTTACTTTGAATTTTTCTAAAGCCTATAACGTGAGTACTATTTCAGATAGATAAATGAAATTTCACACGTAAGTAAAAGATCTAATTTCCTACCTTCTGTTAAATTTTTAAGTAATTTCCGTTGACTGGAAGTACTAATTTACGTTATTTCCGATTTCTCAAAAACTAATGTAAATTTATAAAGTACTAATAATATTCCGCACTATTATGCACAGTTTATTTGGCGTTCAGTGGTGTGCAATTCTTTTTCTACGAGATTTCATTCTATTTTAAAAAGTTTAAGTATTTAAAATGGATTAAAATTCATGCCTATATCCCGAATTCCCATCCCCTGTTTTTTATATAAGAATATTCGAGAACGTATAGGGGAGATCACTCCCGGTTTATTTTTTTTCGTTCTCGTAACGACAATAAACACTTTTCAGGTTGTATAATTAAAATGTGTATATCCATTCGAATATGCCTTTATTTTTCTTCTTTAAATAAAATTAGTTCATACATTTATTACATCCAGCATATTATTTTCAACAAAAGTCTGTATCTTTAAGTTCTCCATATATCGCTGAACATACTGATCATATAGTCTTAAAAATGTTGCGGACATAGAGAGAAGTGCGCAGGTGGTCATTTATATATTAGGATACTTCTAGTAAAGTAGCATGTGGTTGGATCGGGCGGGGTAGAGGACATCAATATTTTAAAATAGAACCAGAGTTTCTATATTTAAAATTACCTAATATTTTTTTTTACTAAATAAACAGTAATCTTTAGCGACGGTTAATTATGTTTTCATAACAAGCCTTTAAAGTTACAAATTCATATAGTTATTATAGTTCTAGGGCTTCTATACGATTGTACAACAAATGTTATTGTACTCATTGGTATTCGCTTTCAATCAATCTTATACTTCACAGCTTTCATATGTGTATGCACTGGAGCAATTCTAGTTAACATCTATGTTGGTATTGATGAAACTATTCTAGACAACATCTATGTTGGTATTGATGCAACAATTCTAGATAACATCTATGTTGGTATTGATGCAACAATTCTAGTTAACATCTATGTTGGTATTGATGAACAATTCTAGATAACATCTATGTTGGTATTAATGAACAATTCTAGATAACATCTATGTTGGTATTGATGAACAATTCTAGTTAACATCTATGTTGGTATTGATGCAACAATTCTAGACAACATCTATGTTGGTATTGATGCAACAATTCTAGTTAACATCTATGTTCGTATTGATGAACAATTCTAGATAACATCTATTTTCGTATTGATGCAACAATTCTAGACAACATCTATGTTCGTATTGATGAACAATTCTAGATAACATCTATTTTCGTATTGATGCAACAATTCTAGACAACATCTATGTTCGTATTGATGAACAATTCTAGATAACATCTATTTTCGTATTGATGCAACAATTCTAGACAACATCTATGTTCGTATTGATGAACAATTCTAGATAACATCTATTTTCGTATTGATGCAACAATTCTAGACAACATCTATGTTCGTATTGATGAACAATTCTAGATAACATCTATTTTCGTATTGATGCAACAATTCTAGACAACATCTATGTTCGTATTGATGAACAATTCTAGATAACATCTATTTTCGTATTGATGCAACAATTCTAGACAACATCTATGTTCGTATTGATGAACAATTCTAGATAACATCTATTTTCGTATTGATGCAACAATTCTAGACAACATCTATGTTCCTATTGATGAACAATTCTAGATAACATCTATTTTCGTATTGATGCAACAATTCTATACAACATCTATGTTCGTATTGATGAACAATTCTAGATAACATCTATTTTCGTATTGATGCAACAATTCTAGACAACATCTATGTTCCTATTGATGAACAATTCTAGATAACATCTATTTTCGTATTGATGCAACAATTCTAGACAACATCTATGTTCCTATTGATGAACAATTCTAGATAACATCTATTTTCGTATTGATGCAACAATTCTAGACAACATCTATGTTCCTATTGATGAACAATTCTAGATAACATCTATTTTCCTATTGATGCAACAATTCTAGACAACATCTATGTTCGTATTGATGAACAATTCTAGATAACATCTATTTTCGTATTGATGCAACAATTCTAGACAACATCTATGTTCGTATTGATGAACAATTCTAGATAACATCTATTTTCGTATTGATGCAACACACTTTGACATACATTGTTTCCCCTTCTCTCAACACAGAAACCGTGTGCATAAACATACATTTTTCCCACCCTACTTGCTGTGTACGACCTAAACCACACACAACTTGGTGTGAGCATTGAGCAAACTGTGTATTCGCATGGTGCGTAAAATGCTGGTGAACTTCTAGTCAGAGAAAAGAAATCCCACGAGGCATTTGTTGACTGTTAAGTAGAACAGCTGTTCCAAACGTTTCGTCCAATTTTTGGGTCGCTATAACATTAAGTATTAATTCTCTTACTAAAATGCTATAAGTGGCCTAAGGTATATCTATCTATTATACTACTAAACAGTAGCGTAGCGAAGGGGGGGGGACATATGTCTCCGGGCGCCGACCTTAGGGGGCGCCAAAATGGGTTGGAAAAATAAATTGAAAGGTTGAGGGGGGTGCAAATCGAAAGTTTGAGGGGGGGGGGGTGCAAATGGAAATCTCAAGGGGGGGGGGGGTGCAAATCGAAAGTTTGAGGGGGGTGCAAATCAAAATCTTGAGCGGGGTGCAAATCGAAAAGTTTGTCCCCGGCCGCCGGGAAGGGTCGCTACGCCTCTGCTACTGAATCTCGAGTTTTGTTTAAAAGCTTGAATATTTATTTTTTGTTTGTCTGTTTAGTTGCATGAGAGCGTCTGCACTACGTGTAGAACTGTAAAATTCGTGTGTATGTGGAGAATATTCTGCTTTTTACAAGCTTTTATTTAACTCACTTCCTCTGTCGACAGTCTGTCGACAGTCTGTCGTCAGTCTAGATGGAAACGCAGGAGTGAAAATTCGGACAGTTCTACTTGACCGATACGATTCACAGTTGGCACGTGGGTCAAGACATGAAGACAATGCAATCTGAAACTAAATTTGACTTAATTGGATACCTAATTAATTTTTTATGAATTAATTAAAATTTGGACCGAATCAGTAGGCATGTCAATCCAACCACACCACACGCGTCATCACTTTCAATAGCTGCGCCATCAGGTTTAATAGCTGCGCCATCACGTTCAGTAGGCGCGCAATGGTTTTTAGTCATGTAACACTATTGTAAATAAAACATGTAAAGTACTGAAAAAAAATTCATAAAAAACGTTTTAATAACAAGCTTTTATGTAATGATGCACTAAAAAGTAGAAAATAAATTATACACTACTATTTAAATTACTATAAAGAAAAGCGTGGGTCACTTTTGTACCTATTGGATACCTTTATTAATATTTGAGAAGGGACCCACGCTTTTCTTTATAGTAATTTAAATAGTAGTGTATAATTTATTTTCTACCTTTTAGTGCATCATTACATAAAAGCTTGTTATTAAAACGTTTTTTATGAATTTTTTTTTACAAACTTTTATTTAACTCACTTCCTCTGTCGCCAGTCTGTCGTCAGTCTAGATAGAAATGCAGGAGTGAAAATTCGGAAACTTCTACTTGACAAATACGATTCACATTTGGCACGTGGGTCAAGACATGAAGACAATGCAATCTGAAACTAAATTTGACTTAATTGGATGCCTAATTAATTTTTTATGAATTAATTAAAATTTGGACCGAATCAATAGGCATGTCTATCCAACCACACCACACGCGTCATCACGTTCAATCGCTGCGCCATCACCTTCAGTAGGCGCGCCATCACGTTCAATAGACGCGCAATAGTTTTTAGTCATGTAACACTATTGTAAATAAAACATGTAAAGTACTGAAAAAAAAATTCATAAAAAAAAAAACGTTTTAATAACAAGCTTTTATGTACTAATGCACTAAAAAGTAGAAAATAAATTATACACTACCATTTAAATTACTATAAAGAAAAGCGTGGGTCTCTTCTCAAATATTAGTAAAGGTATAAAATAGGTACTAAAGTACTAAAGTGACCCACGCTTTTCTTTATAGTAATTTAAATAGTAGTGTATAATTTATTTTCTACTTTTTAGTGCATTAGTACATAAAAGCTTGTTATTAAAACGTTTTTTATGAATTTTTTTTTACCATAACCACTTTAATTATAAAAGTTCAGAACAATTACTTTATAGTGATGTCATTTGATTCATTTACTTATTTTTCACAAGAAACAATGAAACATGGAAGATTTTGTTGCCCATTAAAAAGTTTAACATATTATAAAGCTACATTTTCTGTCGGCTAAAGCTTTCACGATAAATCTCTTTGCTATTTTTATTAGGATCCAACACTATTATAAATTTTCATTAGGATCGCAGGGAATTTCTTCTAATTTGACTATACATTATATATTTTCTTTATCTAGCGTAGATCTAGAGATTCTAGATCGACCGATATACCAAACCTAAATTAAGTAGCGACATAAAAAAAAAATTAGAGTTTCTTTATTTAACTATTTTAGTCCTTAAATATTGTATATAAATCTTTGCTGTTTAGCTTCACAGATCACCTAATGCAAGAATACAAGGGATTTATCTATCTGGATCTACGGAAAAACAAGACTTAAGCCAACCGTAGATTCTAGATCTAGATTCTAGATCTAGAATCTATGCAAATAATGAATTCCTATACTAAATTATTTCAAGCCTTCATGATTTATATAAATCTATGTTTAGCTAACCCTAACCCTAACCCTAACCCTAACCCTAACCCTAACCCTAACCCTAACCCTAACCCTAACCCTAACCCTAACCCTAACCCTAACCCTAACCCTAACCCTAACCCTAACCCTAACCCTAACCCTAACCCTAACCCTAACCCTAACCCTAACCCTAACCCTAATCCTAACCCTAACCCTAACCCTAACCCTAACCCTAACCCTAACCTTAACCCTAACCCTAACCCTAACCCTAACCCTAACCCTAACCCTAACCCTAAGCCTAAGCCTAAGCCTAACCCTAAGCCTAGCCCTAGCCCTAGCCCTAGCCCTAGCCCTAGCCCTAGCCCTAGCCCTAGCCCTAGCCCTAGCCCTAGCCCTAGCCCTAACCCTAGCCCTAGCCCTAGCCCTAGCCCTAGCCCTAGCCCTAGCCCTAGCCCTAGCCCTAGCCCTAGCCCTAGCCCTAGCCCTAGCCCTAGCCCTAGCCCTAGCCCTAGCCCTAGCCCTAGCCCTAGCCCTAGCCCTAGCCCTAGCCCTAGCCCTAGCATTAGCCCTAGCCCTAGCCCTAGCCCTAGCCCTAGCCCTAGCCCTAGCCCTAGCCCTAGCCCTAGCCCTAGCCCTAGCCCAGACCTAGCCCTAGCCCTAGCCCTAGCCCTAGCCCTAGCCCAGCCCAGCCCTAGCCCTAGCCCTAGCCCTAGCCCTAGCCCTAGCCCTAGCCCTAGCCCTAGCCCTAGCCCTAGCCCTAGCCCTAGCCCTAGCCCTAGCCCTAGCCCTAGCCCTAGCCCTAGCCCTAGCCCTAGCCCTAGCCCTAGCCTTAGCCCTAACCCTAGCCCTAGCCCTAGCTCTAGCTCTAGCTCTAGACAATAACATGTTGCATGAGGTGTAACGTCTTTTTGAACGTGGGGTCTAACCTTTGATGAAGTTGTGTAACGATTGGAAAAGGAAAGATAACATTTTTCAAACAAACGTTACGTCATTTATTGATTACACCCGAAAACCACGGTTATTCAAGAATAACGGGTAGTCTAGTGTTTATTTAAATAGTGGTACCGTATTATATGTTTAAAGAAACAGATTATGTACTTCTTTTTAGTAAATATTTTAAAATCTTGTTATTATAAACTTTATGTTTTTTCATGGGTGACATTTTGTTTCAATTTTATATTAACTTAGATTTTTTTTGGTTGTTTTAATTTGTTTGAATTAATTACTTTTTCTTTCCACAGTTCGTTTTGTGATACTTTGAATGCTATTAATTTCATGATATTTTGTTTGGTGATAAGTTGGCACAGTTTTGGGGAGAGTTAATTTGTACGAATGTTTTTGGATGCTTCGTCTGAATAGGAATACAAGTTTAAAGCCTTATATACAAACACACTTACACACACAAACATGCACACACACACACACAACCGGCACTATAGAACCGTATTTACAAATTAATACTTGTGATTTAAGATCATTATTAACTAAAAAAATTATCCTCTTATTTTACAAACCCAGCTTAAGATAAATCACCAACAAGTAATTCAAATTTCATCTTAATATTTATTGATTAAAGTTAAGTTAAATTTAAGTCAAATTAAAGTTAATTAAAGTTAAATTAAACTTAAAGTTGCATCAATGGTTTGTTGGTGACGGCCGTGGGTCGAGAGACCTTCAAGTCGGTGTTGTCGTTATTGTTGTTGTTGTTTATCGTGGTGATGGTGTTGTTCTAGTTAAAAAAACGCAGTATGTGTGTATATGTGCTAATAGTTGTTTGCATGGTTGATGAGCCAAATCGGCAGGAAGACAACGATGTATACTAAAATAAGCATCTGTGTATTGTTCACACAGACTCACTTCTGTTTGGCACGCACTGCTCACGATAGGCTCCTCACGCGCGCAGTTACCGCATATGTTATACACCCGTACCGCTGCCCGGCATGCAGGAGAACGATCAGCATGGGACCTCTTCAACAGCAGGACTGCACACAGACACAGGAAAATTCTCATTGTCAGGACCTGGGTCTTTTATCTGCAGGATGAACGATTGTTAATTAGTTATTTGGGATTAGGAGGTAAACATACACAGATATACCAGAACAATATGACACACACACAGTCACCAGGTCGTGCCCATATGACGCTGAACCAGGGGCGGATTAAGCTCGAGCGGGGGCCCCGGCTGAAATTTTGTGTGTTAGTGTGTGTGTGCGTGCGTGTGTGTGTTTGTGTGTGTGTGTCTGTGAACACGATAACTTGAGTACCGTTACAGCTAGGTTGATGAAATTTCATATATAAATATTATATCAAATTTGTAGATCTGTAAAAACTTTTTTAGCGATTTACGATAAACGGACGTGGAACTTTTTTAACTTTGAATTTTTCAAAAACTTAAGAACTATTTCAGACAGATAAATGAAATTTCACACGTCAGTAAAAGATCTAATTTTCTTCCATCCGTCAAATTTTGAGTACTTTTCGTTGACCGGAAGTAGTATTTTACGTTATTTCCGTTTTCTCAAAAAATGAATGTGAATTTACAAAGTACTAATCATATTCCGCACTATTATACACATTTTGTTTGGCGTTCACTTGGTGTGCAATTCGTTTTTTTTTGGTACAAGATTCTATTCTGTTTTAAATAAACCGGGAGTGATCTCCCCTAAACTTTCTTGAATATTCTTATATAAAACAACAGGGGATGGGAACTCGGGCTATAGACATGATTTTTAATCCATTTTAAATACTTAAAGTTTTAAAAATAGAATAAAATCTCGTAGACAAAAGAAATTGCACACCAAGCGAACGCCAAATAAAAAAGTGCATAATAGTGCGCAATATTATTAGTACTTTAAAAATTTACATTAGTTTTTTTAGAAATCGGAAGTAGCGTAAATTACTACTTCCAGTCAACGGAAATTAACAGTAGGTAGAGAATTAGATCTTTTACTTACATGTGAAATTTCATTTATCTATCTGAAATAATACTCAAGTTATAGGCTTTTGAAAACTTCAAAGTAGAAAAAGTACCACTTCCGGTTATCAGAAATCTCTCAAAAGTTGATACGGATCTACGATTTTGATAAAATACTTATATATGAAATTTCATCAACCTAGCTGTAACGGTACTCAAGTTATCGTGTTTACACACGGACAGACAGACAGACACACAGACATACGGACAGAATTGCAAAGCCCAGTTTATCTGACTGGATTACGCATAAAACCTCTTAATTTCGATAAATCTGGATTGATAATTTTTGCCCGATTAAAATAAGTCCTCTATACTTCGGATGTGATGAAGGACTGAGGTGTAATACGGTGAAAATTGTTAAAATTTCAAGTGATTTTTGTGCACGATTACAATACGGGCAATGCCGAGTGTATGATGCTTATTAAACACACAAGTCATGGTGCTTTACATATAGGTTTTTCACAGAGGCCAGTGCAGGGCCTCGCCGGGAATTTTAGCAATTTAATTATTTCAATGCTTTTCCACTGATATCGTTCAACGTGTAGTAAAGCACATTGCGTTTTGGCCAAAAACTATTTATAATTATTTTTCTCAAAGAAGTATAACATTAAAATATAGGCCTGTCATTCATGTGTAACAGGTACCGATGGCTAGAATAACAGTAAGGCACATCAAGATGTAAGGAAGATGTTACGTTCAACACAATCTAAGACTGTAAAAAACAAATAATGGTCCATACAGGGGCGTAGCGAGGGTGCGGGGCGCGGGGGGTGCGGACCGCACCGGGTGACACCATTTAGGGGGGTGACACCAAGGCAAAAAATAGCAAAATATAGAGAGAAAAACTTGGGGGGGGGGTACAAATCGAAAACCTGAGGGGGGGGGGGGGTGCAAATCGAAGTTTGAGGGGGGTGGGGTGCAAATCGAAAACTTGAAAGTTTGTCCCCGGGAAGGGTCGCTACGCCTCTGGGGGGGGGGTGGACACCATTAAGTGCCGCACCGGGTGACACCCGACCTCGCTACGCCACTGGGTACATGCTCTCTATCTAGTATTGCTTGTTTGTGTTCAGCCTCGCTCTTGTATACACCCCTCTAGGTAACATAAGGGGCGGTTTAAAATTTAACGGGGCGTTTGGAGAGAAAATTACTTGGGTCTCCACTATTTAGGGGAGTGACACCTAGGCAAAAATAACAAAAGATACACAAAAAAAGACAATTTCAGCTAGATAAATGATTAGAGTTGAATAGTCTTTTAAGAGCAAAATCAACAAATACCGACATCGGGGAGGGGGAGGGGAGAGGGGGTAACACTACGACGTAATTATATATATATATATATATATATATATATATATATATATATATATATATAAATATATATATATATATATATATATATATATATATATATATATATATATATATATATATATATGTATATATAAATATATATATATATATATATATATATATATATATATATATATATATATATATATATATATATATATATATATATATATATATATATATATGCCTGACACTAGTAGAACAATAATTGTACATTAGATTGCGATGAATCATTTAGTCATTACTCTTACTTTTCTTCTATTTCTTTGCTATCCGTGATTTCTGATATGTTTTATTTTGATTCTTTTTCTATATATGACTAAAATCAATCTGTATCTTTTCACGGAATTAAGTCATGGTCATAAATATTTACAATATGTAATTAGTTAAATAGAAACATGTTTTTTAAATTACTATTTTAAAGTGCGTGTTACAAAATAACATAGCTTTTGAAATGTTTTAATCCATTATAAATAAATTAAGTTAAAAAAATCTAATTGATGACAGCTTCAAATGGAAAATGTTTTACAACAAAAATATTGCGCCATTCGTGAATGCCACAAATCTCAAATTAAACTTACTTTAAACCAAATCAGAATCTAATTAAAATACAATTCATAACCACTTTGTGTTTTAAACAAAGTCTAGTGCCTAACCAAACGAAATTTATAGCCAGGCCTAAAGCTACATCAAATATAATGCTCAGCTATAACTGAAGTTCAGAATAAGTTAAGGCTACAACAAAATCTAATGTTCAGCAACGTCTAAATTGAAACGAAAAAGTTTTAAATACCTTCGAAATCTGTAACAAACAGAGAGTATCAATGCTTACTATCGTGTTGTGTTGGTTCGTCTCTTCATGTGACAACTGTAACATTCAGCTTGGCCTTTCAATACAGTTTACCTCGTCCTTCTATACACCCTATAGCTAATATCGGGGGCGGTATCGGCTTGGGTGGGGCGCCTGGCGAGGAAAATTATCAGGGGCTCTAGACCAGTTAATTATTAGGGGCTCTTGCCAAGTAAATTAATACACCTTATAGCTAATATCAGGGGCGGTATCGGCTTGGGTGGGGCACCTGGTGAGGAAAATTATCAGGGGCTCTTGTTATGATGTATGTTTGACTAGACAAATTGGTGCGCATGAATATTGAACGAGTGAAAGTGTGACTCGGTACGCAAGAAAGTGACCTTTTAGTTTGAGTTCGTTGTTGCCGGGGAAGAGGCTTCAATTAGTCTTGTTGTTGTTATGTTAGGATTAGGTTGTCCAGTCTTAGTACCGTTTGTTCAAGTCGTCCGATGTCTATTTCTTATAGTGTAATAAATAGAAGCAGTAAACAATGTCATTCTGTTAAGTTATTTGTATGCGTTGATGTCGTCGTCTTTCAAGATGAGTTACTAACCAGATAGACATAATAAAATGGCAGTGGTAGCGGAATATAATATTGGATCAAGTAGTTCAAACCTCTCACTGCATAACTGTGGTACACATTAGAAACCAGTTATAACAGCTCTAGTCCAGCAAACTATTAGGGGCTCTTGCTGAGTAAATTATTAGGGCTCTTGCTGAGTAAATTATTAGGGCTCTTGCTGAGTAAATTATTAGGGCTCTTGCTGAGTAAATTATTAGGGCTCTTGCCGAGTAAATTATTAGGGGCTCTTGTCGAGTAAATTAACACGGGATCTATGAGAGAAAATAATCAGTGGCTCTAGTCGAGTTAATTATAACGGGTTCTTGCCGAAAAAATTATTAGGGGCTCTAGCTAAGTAAATTATTAGAATTCAATGCGAGAAAATTATCAGGGGCTCTATGCGAGAAAACATATTCCTCACTTAACAAATGGGAACTAGCCATTTAATGTAAACATATTCCCAGCTGATTTGATGTAGTGTATACGTATGAAAAGGGTGGTTAAGATAAGTGCATTGTGGTTCGCTAATAAAAGGCGTCACTGCTGTAGGTTATGGGAGGGAGGGGGGATGTTGGGACTATACTGAAGATGTGAGATGATAGTCAGAAGCATTGCTGAAAGTATGACGACATGCGTTTGGAATATGGAGGGGGGGGGGATTAATATTAGAAATCAACATTTTTACTCCGTGAAGTTAATCCTAATATCTAAAAGCCCATGTGCGCACTTCTCTCTCTCTCTCTCTCTCACTGTCCGCATGTCCCGAGCCTAAGAGACCAGTATCTTAAAGCGATATATGGAGAACTTAAAGATACGGACTTTTGTTGAAAATAATATGGTGGAATTTTTAAATGTATAAACTAAATTACTTTTAAAGAATGAAAATAAAAATAACGACATATACGAATGTTGAAACACGTTTTTAATTATGCAACCGGAAAAGTGTTTATTGTTGTGACAAAAACGCTATAATAAATGACGTCAAATGTAACACGTTTAAACTACGGAAAGAAAACAACACTGATGACTTCACCCTCCAATTTTAGAATCAGAAGAAATGAACTGTTGCAATCAAATTTGATTTAGATCTATAAATATACGTATCATGACGTACGCTATGAAATGTATACAATTTTCTCAGCCAAAAGTAATACAAACTATTTTAAAAAAACAACACAATGACCATCGAATAGCCGGATTTTTAAAGAAATCATTTACATCTCTTAATCAGCGTGTGCATTTTATATGGTGTTGTGTTTAATAATCTAATATATAAAGCTCAATTCTGTATTTAACATGTAATAAGTTTGTTTGTCGTGGACATACTTCGATGGATTTAAGTGTTAGATTATTATCGTGCTCATAGTCTAAATTTATCAGTTAAAAAAATTACTATTGAAAGTGTTGGGAAATAATTTTCATTTTTCAAACTGATAGTAATAATTGTCGGCATGTTCATTAAACACAATTTTAAAAAAGTATCATCTTTTCCAAAAAAATTAATTATGTCTGAAAATTATTTATATTTAGTCTTTTAGCACTTACATCCCTTTGATAAATTAGGAAAACACAATTACTTCCCTTTATAAAACATTGCATAGTGGAAAAGAATTTACTTTTTATTACTTTGTTTTGGTGTTGGGAAAAAAATAATTACATAATTAGCGGGGATTGATCAAGTGCAAATGTTGTAGGTATTTTACGAATAAGCTTGGAGTATTATAATTGTTCATTTGGTTTGGTTTGGCACTTACGTTCGTTTAAGTGAGTGCAAAAGACTATGAATAAGTTGGGGTACTATAGTCGATTATTAAGCTGAAACAGGCGATTCTGCCCCGGGCTAGACTGTGAGCACTTTGCGTTTATGTTCGCGTTAGTGTTTTCTTTGGGTTTAGGTTGGGTTTGCGTTAGTGGTTGCGTTTTGATTTGGTTCGTTTTTGTTCTTTCTTTTTTCGTTTTCGTTTGTGTTTGTGTTTTTTTCTTTGGGTTTGTGTTTGTGGTTGGTTTTGCGTTTGGATTTGGTTTGTTTTCGTTTGCTTTTTCGTTTGTTTTTTTCTTTGTGTTCGTATTGGTGTTTGTGGTTGTGGTTGGGTTTGTTGTTAGGTTTTTGTTTTCGTTTGTATTTGTAATTGTGTTAGCGTTATGTTTGCGTTTTGTTGTTTTGGTTTTGGTTGGTTGTGGTTTGGGTGGGCAGTGCCGGGTTTATGATGATTACTAAACACGCAGGTAATGGTCTTTAACAGAAAGTTTTTTAACAGAAACCAGAGTAGGGCCTGGCCGGGACGGCTAGTCTAATATATAAAGTTCAATTCTGTATGTTTGTAATATGTTTGTCGTGGATACTTCGATGGATTTAAGTGTTAGATTATTATAGTGCTCATGGTCTAAATTTATGAGTTAAAAAATTAATATTGAAAGTCTTTAAAAACAATTTTCATTTTATATACTTAGAATAATAATTTTCAATTATGAACATTAACATAAAATTAAAAAAAAAAGGTATCAACGTTTATAAAATTTCTAAAATTGTGTCTGAAATGTATTTGCATTTTGTCCTTTAGTTCTCATAACATCCCTTGATTTGGAAAACACTGATACTTCCCTTTAAAAAAAGCATTAAATCGGGGGAAGAAAGAATTTACTTTTTATTACTTTGTTTTGGTGTTAAGAAAAAAAATAACATAATTAGCGGGGATTGATTAAGTGCAATGTCGTTGGTATTTTTAATACTGCCTTTTATTTATTCTATACACTGAACATACTGTTTACAAATTATTTTTTTAAATCAATAACATTTAATAAGCCAGGTCCTACAAATCCTATATGTTTATTTCTTTCCATTTACGGATAAGCTTGGAGTATTATGATTTTGTTCACTAAATTGAAACAGGCGCGTCCGCCGGCGCCCCTGCTCGGTTCGATTTGGCGCCCTGGGCTATCATGTAAGCGCTATGCTGCATACTTTTGTTTTAAACAGTGCGATAGACTATGGATAAGAAAGGTTACTATAGTCTTTAAGTGAATCAAATCATGGCGTCCTCCGGCACCCCGACAGGGTGCTATTTGGCGCCCCGGGCCTTCCCGTGTACGCTATGGTACCTACGTTCGCGTAAGTGAGTTCAAAAGACAATGAATAAGTTGGGTACTATAGTCGTTTACTAAGTTGAATCAAGCGGTTACGCCGCACGACGTCATGGTGCGATTTGTCGCACCGGGCTAGACTGTGGACACTTTGAGTTTATAATTGCGTTTGTGTTTTCTTTGTGTTAAGATTGGGTTTGCGTTTGTGGTTGTGTTTGTGTTTGCTTTTGTGCTTTCGTTTGTGTTTGTATTTGTGTTTGTGTTATGTTTGCGTTGTTTTTTGTTTTGTTTTTTTATGTGTTTTGGTTTCGTTTGGTTGTGGTTGGTTTGTGTTTGCGTTTGGATTTGTTTTCGTTTGCTTTTTTGTTTGCGTTAGTGTTTATTTTCTTTGTGTTTGTGGTTGGGTTTGTCTTTGCGTTTGTTTTTGTGTTTTCGTTTGTGTTTGTTTTGTGTTAGTGTTATGTTTGCGTTTTTTGTGTGTTTTGGTTGGTTGTGGTTAGGGTGGGCAATGCCGGGTTTATGCTGATTACTAATCACATAAGTTATGGTCCTTTACAGATACGTTTTTCAGAGATGCCAGTGCAGGGCCTGACCGGGACGGCTAGTAATGTATATAATTTGGTTGTATTTTTTCTAAGAGGCATTGGTAGTCTATGTTATTTTAAATCTGTTAGATTTTTAGCTATTTAGTTATTTCTTTGCTTTGTCACTAATAACGCTAAACGTATAGTAAAGTACAAAGCGTTTTGACCAATAACTGTTGTATAAACTTTTTTTCCAAAAAAGTATATTAGTAAAAATATATAGACCTATCATTCACGTGTAACAGGTACCCATGGCTAGTTGTTTTTTTTTTACAAATTGCAAAGAATCAATCAATCAAGAACATTGTACTCAATGTTGGATGGGTTCCCTGCATTATCAGAGTGTTGAAAGTCTGGGTTTAGACGTCATTTTAGAGAATGGTTTCTGACTTTTTTTTGAAGATGTGTAGCGTTTGAGAGAGTGAGGGAGGATGAAATAGTAAAAAACGAAAAAAAAAAAACGTAGGTTTTGGATGACCCAAGGGCCTGATTTATTTACCCAATGAGCTCGGGTTTTTATAACAGGGTACGTTGATGGTCCATGCCTCACATCCATACAGGGTACGTTGATGGTCCATGCCTTACATCCACACAGGGTACGTTGATGGTCCATACCTCACATCCATACAGGGTACGTTGATGGTCCATGCCTTGCATCCACACAGGGTACGTTGTTGGTCCATGTCTTGCATCCACACAGGGTACGTTGATGGTCCATGCCTTGCATCCACACAGAGTACGTTGATGGTCTATGCCTCGTGTCCACACAGGGTACGTTGAGGGTCTATGCCTCGCATCCACACAGGGTACGTTGATGGTCCATGCCTTGCATCCACACAGGGTACGTTGATGGTCCATGCCTTGCATCCACACAGGGTACGTTTATGGTCCATGCCTCGCATCCACACAGGGTACGTTGATGGTCCATGCCTTACATCCACACGGGGTACGTTGATGGTCTATGCCTTGCATCCACACAGGGTACGTTGATGGTCTATGCCTCGCGTCCACACAGGGTACGTTGAGGGTCTATGCCTCGCATCCACACAGGGTACGTTGATGGTCCATGCCTTGCATCCACACAGGGTACGTTGATGGTCCATGCCTTGCATCCACACATGGTACGTTTATGGTCCATGCCTCGCATCCACACAGGGTACGTTGATGGTCCATGCCTTACATCCACAATTGGTACGTTGATGGTCTATGCCTTGCATCCACACGGGGTACGAACACAACCAGTGACGGCATGAGTTTTAATGCCAATAGATGTGTTGTTATCGTACCAAATGTTTCTTAGTTTACTGAATGCTGTTGTTGTTGGGGAATTTGTGGCAAGTATTTTTGCTTCGTCCTTCATCGGATACTATGACTCACCACACAACGATTAAATATGTATATTAATAATAATCTTAATACAATATTTTGGGAACGTAGAATATAAATTAAACTGAGGCTGTACTAACTTGTGGTTGAAATAAACTAAAGATGTGTAAGCGTGGGTGTCGTAAAAACAAAAATTACACTTGATGACCCAAATTATTGTGCGTTCAAAGACTGGAATATAATTTACAAAGTAGAAAGCATTCCCCAGTGAATATTACATGATACATAGGTCTCTGAATCAAATAAAGAATTATTGATTTTTCGTACAGTTTCAATTATGTAACAGCTGCTTTATCGTGTAATCAGACAACCTCGCAAGTAAAACATGTTAATTATTGTCCTACATGCTTACGTGTCAACTAACATGAAAAAAGTACGTTAAGATAATAATACTACGGCTCTAGTCCATAGAGTTCTCTCAGTTTGCTCAGCTCAGACGAGTACGTGGCTCAAATAAGGGCCGCTGGTAACAGTACAGAGCAAACATGTTCATGTGTGTTCATTAGATATAGGTTAGTACATTTGTTTTAAAGCTAGGCTAGAAAATATTGCGAATTTACAGAATGTTAAGGTACAGTGTGTGATTGACGCCAGTATTGGGTGATATATGTGACTAACTCCAGTATATGTTTTGTAATATTATTTTTTTAATGTCTACTATGTATTCCCCAACATTACTAATTTAAAGACATTTTTCAAGTTCAATTTAAATATTAAATCTTTTACAAGATAGACACCACGACAAGGCCTACAAAGTTAACATTTTTTTTTACTGGACTCTGAATAGAAGGGATTGTGTTAGAGTTGTTTGCTTCAAACGTAGAACCGAGTTAAGCAGTCGAAGGTCATTGACTCTTGGCGTCTGCTATCCAAGGCCCTATATGGTATTATAGAACTGGTCGCAGTTCTATCTAGTAGCGCTGGTGTCTTTCTTCAGTTGCCACGTTCAACCTCCCTCTTGCTTATAAACTTATAGCTGACATAAGGGGTAGTTTCAACCTGGCGAAGCAATTTGAGCAAACAGTATTTGTGACTCCTGGAGAGAAACTTTTCTCAGGCTCCTGGAGAGAAAATTACTTGGGGCTCATGGAGAGTAATACGCTGGGGCTCTTGGAAAGGGAATAATTACTTGGGGCTCCTGGAGAGAAACTTATCTCAGGCTCCTGGAGAGAAAATTACTTGTGGTTCATGGAAGAAACTTATTTGATGTTCCTGGAGAGAAACTTATCTGGGGCTCCTTTAAAGCGTGGGTACCTTCCAAAATATTAGTAAAAGTATCCAATACAATGACGTAGCGACCGGGCGAAATTACAATTTGCGCTTCTCAAATATATATATATATATATATATATATATATATATATATATATATATATATATATATATATATATATATTAGCCGTCCCGACCAGGCCCTGCTCTGGCTTCTGTGAAAAACCTTTCTGTTAAAGACCATTACCTGTGTGTTTAGTAATCATCATAAACCCGGCATTGCCCACCCAAACCACAACCAACCAAAACAACAAAAGGCAAACATAACGCTAACACAATTATAAATACAAACGAAAACAAAAACCTAACAACAAACCCAACCACAACCACAAACACCAATACAAACACAAAGAAAAAACAAACAAAAAAGCAAACGAAAACAAAAACCTAACAACAAACCCAACCACAAACACCAATACCAACAAAAAAAAAACAACGAAAAAGCAAACGAAAACAAACCAAATCCAAACGCAAAACCAACCAAAAACACAAATACAAACTAAAACAAAAAAAACACAAACAAAAACGAAAAAAGAAAGAACAAAAACGAAAAAAATCAAAACGCAACCACTAACGCAAACCCACCTAAACACAAAGAAAACGCTAGCGCGAACATAAACGCCCGGGGCGGAATCACCTGTTTTAGCTTAATGAACGACTATAGTACCCCAACTTATTCATAGTCTTTTGCACTCACTTAAACGAACGCGCCTGTTTCAATTTAATGAACAATTTTAATACTCCAAGCTTTTCCGTAAAATACCTACAACATTTGCACTTGATCAATCCCCGCTAATTATGTAATTATTTTTTTTCCCAACACCAAAACAAAGTAATAAAAAGTAAGTTATTTTCCACTAATGCAATGGTTTTATAAAGGGAAGTAATTGTGTTTTCCTAATTTATCAAAGGGAAGTAAGTGCTATAGGACTAAATAAAGACATAATTAGAATTTTTGTAAAAGATGATATTTTTTTTAAAAACTTGTGTTTAATGAACATGCCGACAATTATTACTATAATTTGAAAAATGAAAATTATTTCCCAATACTTTCAATAGTAATTTTTTAACTCATAAATTTAGACAAATGCGCACGATAATTGTCTAACACTTAAATCCATCCAAGACCAACGACAAACATATGCGTTACATACAGAACTGAGCTTTATATATTAGATATATATATATATATATATATATATATATATATATATATATATATATATATATATATATATATATATATATATATATTTATATATATATATATGTATATGTATATGTGAATATATTTATATATATATTCCGACATTCTGGAAAATATTAAATAATTACGGTATATGATTTGTGTTCCCTAAAACTAAACTCGACACCAATTAAAAATCGCCTTAAGATGCGTTATCCTATAAAAAAGATTAATATTGTCAGAAAAAGTTTAGATGGAAGTTTGTAGTAGGCGCTAATACGTTTAGGCCAGTGTTTATATGTTCTATTTTTTGAACAGCCTCAATTTCTAATATGATGCATTGTTGAATTATAAGTTTGTTAGTATAAGGTCATACAAGTGACATACAATAGCAAATTTTCAGAAACGTTTATTGTACACAATTGAATACGACATGGATATTTTTTAGACAGGTTTATTGTATAATGAAACAAGCTAGAGGAAACAAACAAGAAATGAACGGACACAACAGCTCGAAGTCTTGGATTTAGCAGATGTCCACTGCCATCTTGCACACAGTCATCAACAAATGCAGAACTAGTTGTACTGGGTATAGCAGCCATAAGGACCCTCCATTTCGTCACTTGTTAAAATAGATATAACAGCTGTCCGCTAATCCTACAGTGAACATATTTTAAAGACCGTCCATTACGGCACTTTGTAAACTAGAAATATTGGCCGTCTACTACTTCAGTGTTAAAACAATATCCGCCGTCTACTTCGTCATTAGTGAACCTGGCTATAATAGGCCGTCCACTTCGGCATATTATAGTCTACCTAAATTGGCCGCCCACTTCGTCATTTGTACATTACAGTTAATAAATTGTCTGTGTAACAAGTAATGTAGGATATAACATTGAATAGAACATTCCACAGTACTAATCCTCACATTTAATTAAACTACCGATCAATTATTAATTAAAATTCCACATCAAGAAAATGTCGAAATGAGCAAGTATTACAAAGGTCTAGCCGGTCGATAAATGATACGTGTCGTACTACCATTGGTATCTTTTTAATGTAAGCTTGACATACATAGGCGGATCCAAATGATAAGTAAGTGGGTGGCTTAGCGAATAACCGTCCCCAGGGGCTAGCCCGCTTTGATCCATACAGACAGTAAGCAAGTTAAATAAAAGCTTGTAAAAAATAGACAACTATTAAAACAAAGAAATCTTATTGATTGTAGTTTGTGCTAAACTTAAAATATAAAATGTAGGCGATAAATTCCCGCAGTTTCCAAATGTATTTAGAATTTAAAAATTATTATAAAAAAAGTAAATTTTATATTGTTATTATTTGACTGATCTCCATTTTCCCTTCAATGAGTTATTTCAATTTTTTTTGCAATTAAAACATCGAAATGCAACGATATATTAATTCCAATTTAAACATCCTAATGCAGCAGGTGAGGAATCGATATGGTAATTCCAATTTAAATATCGAATTGCAACACGTGAGAAATCGATATGGTAAACTAAAGACTGCTAACTTGGGTTTTTGTTTTACCGAAGAGAAAATGTTTTAAAATATATTTTTGCATGATTTTTATCAGAATGGAAATCCATATATATAAAAACACGAAGATACTCCACCCCTAGTCTGCAACATGCAGCATTAGGAGGAGTAGTACAGTAATATAAAACATAATATTACCTTCATTAGGTCTACATTGTCATGATCTACCTCTAGGTACCGTCACCCTCCGTGTCCACAGACAGAAGTCTTGGGTCTGACATGGCTAGGCACGAACTACCCATAATCCCATGTCACATGACATGGGACACAGGTAAAAATCGCTCACCGAAGAGCATGCAAAAAACTATATATCAACAGTTGCGGTCACACAGGAGCCGCAACCCAATGAATTACAACTTTATTCTTATCCCCCCTTGGCTGGTAACCATAGGTGTTACAATAGTCTAGGACCAGAGGATGTCTTTTATCGTTCATTGGTACTTACTATACAAAGCATCCAATATGCAGATGGGCGAGATGGTTATTTTCCAACATTCATTGGTTTACAAAAGAAAGGTTAGGACTTTATTAATTCTGAAAAAATCTGCTTTTGTTTTTTCTTCGATAGTCAGGCTTTTTCTTTTTTGCAAAAAATCTCGCGTGGCTTTAGTAATGCACGTTTCTTTGTCAGTAGTGCTGTTATCATCATAATTGAGAATGCAGTCTAAACATGTGAAATCGCATATATATTGCTGAAAATAGCACTACCCATCACCTGTTATCCAGGACGCCCAATTGACAGATACCAAGTGCTATGATAGCCGCTATAGATCTCTGGGGGCCAAACTGTGCATTGACAAAAAATCGCACCCTCCAGGGGCGCTGTTCATAAGAAATTGTAATTATTTAGTTCGCAGATGTCTTCTCGGGAGTATTCTCATCAACTCCCCAAAGTTTCATGGCACCTCCGACTTCTTTTTAATATATACCATATGTTGGCATATATAAAGAAAAAACGGCCCCCAGGCAAAATAAAAAAAAATTACAGAAAAATCTCCTTTATTGTTCTAAATAACTCCCCAAAGTTTCATGACGATCGGATATATACGCATATTGAAAATAATCGAATCGCGCCCTGCTGGGGCGCCGAACTTGCAAATTTGAAATATTTTTTCCGCAGGAATTTCTCAACAGCTTTCCAAAGTTTCATAGCGATCGGACGAAAGGTGTAGTAATGTATAAAAGACAAACAGACAGACATACACGTACATCACTTTATATATATATATGTTACGGTCAAAGCCCGAAGTCGGCCAATGCTAGGATTGGCCGGCCAATCCGCGGATTGGCCAATATCGCCTTCCATAGGTCGGTCAAAGTCCGAAACTTTGCTTACTTTCGACCTTTGGCCGGCCAATCCGCAGACTGGCCATGGTTGACCGGCCAAAGTCTGAAATAGCTCTTGATTTCGGCCTTTGGCCGGCCAGTCTGCGGACTGGCCATGGTGGACCGGCCAAAGTCTTAATTAGAAGATCATGAGTAGATTTTGTTTTTTTTTATGCCGTAAGGATCATGAAATTAAGTCTTTGTTGATTATTAATTAAAATAAATGACAGAAATATTCAAATTTTTATTGTACTATAGTCTCAATCTATCAATATCACAGTAGCGTAGCGAGGGGGGTGGGCGGGGGGGACATATGTCCCCGGGCGCCGACCTTAGGGAGGGCGCCAAATTGAAAGTTTGAGGGGGGGGGTGCAAATGAAAACTTCGAGGGGGGTGCAAATGAAAAGTTTGAGGGGGGGGGGGTGCAAATGAAAAGTTCGAGGGGGGGTGCAAATCGAAAATTTGCTCCCAAGGGGGCGCCAAATTGAAAGTATGTCCCCGGGCGCCGGGAAGGGTCGCTACGCCTCTGCAATATCATCATTTGTTACAACAAGTTGTACTTTTATGGCATTTAGAATTACATAGCAGCTTGTTATTTTTACACTTGCAGCGATTTGTTGTGCAATTAGTTGTGCAATTGCAGCGAGTGTAGCCTTAGCCCCCAGTCAATGATTGTGAAGATGCGATGGTTCGTAGTGAATTTCCTCAGTGCCAACTGACGACAATAAGAGCAGTTTTTCGTGAAGAATGGAAAACTCACTTCTAGCATACAGTTGTTTTAGAACACCATGTTCCGTTCCTAATTTGTAGAAACCGCCCTCGACGCTCATGACAACTGCAATCACGCTTCGGGGATCACCGTGACCTCTGTCAACATATGGAAAACGGATGCGTACATTGTCACCCACTTCACCATCTTTAAATTTTGTATTTGATGTTTTAAGCATCTTAGCACCTTGAGTTTGCAAGCCAGTATGAGCTGCTGATCTGTGTTCCATGATGTCTTGTTTGTCGTGACACAATCTACAGGTAATGTTCCCTCCGTACCCTTCGTCTGCTTCATTGGGTATTCCATAAATAGCATGGACATCATTGCCACACGATCCACAAGAATGAGCTGCACTACAATGTTTTTCACAAACTATACAGAATCTGTTGGCCACATTATTGTCACGCAACTGGTCTGGACGTTCCGCCACGGCAGCAGATGTTTTGTGTTAGCTGAGGATGTAGTTGCATTTATGGCAGCCTCCATTTCTTGTTCAATGTTCTCAAGATCTTCCTCAGTAACTATTTTATTGAGAGCCTCTCTTGGTAGATTTGAAGTGCTAAGTCCCACTTTTGCTTTGCATCCAAACAAGGCTTCGTATGGTGATTGTTGGATTCCTTGATGAAAAGAACGATTTTTCATAAATTGTATGAATTTGAGACTCTCAGCCCAATGAGCTGATTCATTTGTTTGCATCCATGTCATCATCATGTTTTGAACATCTTGGTTGGCACGTTCGACTGAACCTTGGCTTTGGCTATGCCTTGGTTTTCAGTGAACTAGTTTAAGTTCAGGCTACATGTTCTTTAGTTCAGAAATAACTTGATTTACAAATTCTCTTCCATTATCTGATTAAAGCACACTTAGGGCACCAATAGTCGTGAAGATATCCAGCAGCTGGTAAGCAACTTCTTCTGCTCTTTTGGTTTCCAAAGCTCGCAACAATATGAACTTGGTTAAATGATTCTGGTAACTGAGTATAAACTTGTATTTGCCGTCTGGGTTACTTTGCATATCAATAAGATCTAATTGGCATCTTGAGTTAAATTCTTTAAATATCAAAGGTTTGGAACCTACAAGGAACGCGGCAAAGTCTTTTGAACGTTCCGTCTTGTTGCACGTCGTCGGTGACGCCGACTGTCTTTGATTTTGTTCTTTGATGATTGTCTCACCTCGTCATCATGGAGGAGGCTGTCACATACAGTTGTAGCCCATATATGGAAACTAACATGGATTTACATTTTTTTCTTTTGACAGCCATCTGCTATGTCTGTCTCATGGTCTGACGGCCCTTTTGATCCATGTCGCCTTGCATATAGAATGCTATACAAACAAGAGCTAAACAATACGTTACTCCAAATGAAACCGCACCCAGAATAATGAAAACGCAATCACAACTTAGTCTAGATAGAACATTGGCCAGGACATCCCGGCCAATGCGCGCATTGGCCGGCCAATGTACAAAATACGCTGTCAAGTTTAAGCACTTCGGACTTTGGCCAGTACGTCCCGGCCAGTGCGCGCATTGGCCGGCCAATGTACAAAATACGATCTTAGTTCTAAGTTATTCGGGCTTTGGCCAAGAGAGCCGGCCAATCCGCGCATTGGCCGGCCAATCCGGGGTTTGGCCGCACTTCGGGCTTTGACCGTAACATATATATATATATATATATATATATATATATATATATATATATATATATATATATATATATATATATATATATATATTCAATTAAATCCAGCTTCAGCTAAATCAAGAACAAGAAATAAAAAAAAATAATCGCAATATTTATTGTTGTAAACTTCATGGAGTGTTGATGGTTTCGTTAGCAAACAGCAAACATTTCTAACCCCTGGGGCCATTTCTAACCCCTGGGGCCATGTCTAACCCTTACGGCCGGGAAAGTTTTTGCACGCTGCCTTCATCTCTCCTTTAAGGGTGAGGCATGTTTGCGTATTCCCCAGGTTACCAGAGTTTCTTCCAGGCATCTCTTCGGGGGGGCGAAGCCCCCCCCCCCCCCCCGAAACATTTTTACCGCCCCCCCCCCGAATGAAATGAAATGTATATAATTTATATAGAAAATATATACTTTTAACAGTGTCCGCCCCCCCGAAGAAAATTTACCGCCCCCCCCCGAAAATTTCAAGTGCCCCCCCGGAGAAAAAAGTCTGGAAGAAACACTGCAGGTTACCACAGTTTTGATTATGAAAAAGATCTGCCTTTTCTATGCACTGCCAGAAATCTGGCTGGCAGTTTTTAGCAAATGTTCTAATTTCTTTCTGGCATGCAGCATCCCCCTTACTTTTGATACAATTCTTGGTGTCTATTTGAAGAATTTCGCAGTGGCTAATAATCATAAAAGCTTCTGTCAAAACGCACACACCGGCGGCAAAAAAGCACAGCACAAATTTCATTATTAGTGGCTTGGTTGTGTATCTGAATAATAAACAAAAGTTTAAAAATAATAATATGGGATTAACAGGTAGATTTGTAAACACATACGCCGACACACACGACGGACACACATAGACATACAGAGACATTGTTACACACATAGCCTATTTGTATATAGCGTGTGATTTCTAACTTATTTATACAACTTCAGACAGTGGCCACCCCGCAATTTTTTTTAGGCCCCCTATATATATATATATATATATATATATATATATATATATATATATATATATATATATATATATATATATATATATATATATATATATATATATATATATATATATACAATCACAAGGTACAAGCATAGGATCAGTGGCGCAACTAGAAAAAAAGGGCCACCCCGCAAAAAAAATATTCTGGGCCCCCCTATATATAACTATATATATATATATATATATATACTAGCGTACCCGCCCCTCGCGTGTTGCCGCGGGGATAGAAGAAAGTTTGACGAAATATATTAGAAGGATTTCACCAACGCGTTACCAATCATATGTTCTTAGACGTGTGACCTTCTTTTCTAAAAATTAGATATTTAAATGCAGGGGCGTAGCGAGGGGGGGGGCGGGGGGTGCGGACCGCACCGGGTGACACCATTTAGGGGGGTGACACCAAGGCAAAAAATAGCAAAATATATAGAGAAAAACTCGAGGGGGGGGGGGTGCAAATCGAAAGTTTGAGGGGGGGGGTGCAAATCGAAAACTCGAGGGGGGGGGGGGTGCAAATCGAAAGTTTGAGGGGGGGGGGGTTCAAATCGAAAATTTGAAAGTTTGTCCCTGGGAA
Organism: Physella acuta; assembly: GCF_028476545.2. NCBI lineage: Eukaryota > Metazoa > Mollusca > Gastropoda > Physidae > Physella > Physella acuta. Next base: position 296,051 of record NW_026731953.1, on the reverse strand, counting down.
GGGTCTCTATGCCTCTGGGGGGTGACACCATTAAGTGCCGCACCGGGTGACACCCGACCTCGCTACGCCACTGTTTAAATGTAAACAATGCCTGCGCTTGGATCATAAATATAAGGACACGGGTTTACCTACACTACCGAACGAAAACCGTAATAATATGGTAGAACACACTTCGGTGTCAGAGATTTAAAGGCCCGCTCTCATGAGCCCCCCCCCCCCCCCCTGATTGCACTACCGCTTAGGCGCGGCGTACAACCCCTGGCTCCCTAAAACTAACAGGCGCCATCGTGCCAAATAGCATCCTGTTAACAATGATGCAGATTGCGTCATTCGCTTCAGTGACACAAATGAACAGGATATTTTTCTTTAACACGTAAAAAATTATTTAAAGTATTATAAACATCAGTGTGACTGATGCAGTATGCTAGCGTTACTAATGGTCTATTATTAGATGCTCGATCTCAATTTCTGACTAGATCGTCTAATAACAGATGCTTATTGCATCATTCGCAAGGTGACGAAACTATACAGGATTTCCTCGCGTTACAAAGTTATTTTTAGAAGCCTGTTGTAGTTTTACCGCTGAATATATAGTAGTACCCCTTACTACTCTCTATGCAGGACGCTCGATTAACCGATGCCAAGTGCCAACATAGTCGCTCTAAAACTTTGGGCGCCAAACCGTCTATTGACGAAAACTGTACCCTACATGGCGCCGCCCATAAGAAACTTTAGTTTTCTTTTTCGCAAAAATATTCTCGGGAGTAATCTCATCTACTCCCTAAATTTTTATGGCACTCGGATGAACCGCATCCGAGTTTTATTTTTTATATACCGTGTATAGAGAAAAAAATCGCCCCCCCCCCCCGGGGGCACCGCCCTTGCAATATTAAAAAAAAAATTTTTTTTTTGCAGAACCCTACCATTGAGTGATCTAATCATCTCCCCAAAGTTTCATAATACAAGGATGAACGGGGTGAAACCGAAATAGACTTTTATTTTTAAAAACCGAATATAGAGAAAAAACAAATCGCGCCCTTCCGGGGCGCCACCCCTACGAATTTGAAAATGTTTTTAGCGCAGAAACCTCCCCAGGAATATTCTCAAAATCTTCCCGACGATGTGATGAGGGGTGTAGTAATGCATAAAGGACAAACAGACAGACAAACACACACACAAACATACATTGCTTTATATATATATATATATATATATATATATATATATATATATATATATATATATATATATATATATATATACAAACACAGAATACAAACGTTGAATACTCATTTTTGGCCTTATCAGGTTTTGAAAAGTCTTTTTTTTTCAATTTAAACAATTTACAACATGTCAAGTGAGTGCATAAGTCTGTTTTAATTAATTAATTTTTATTTTTATTTTTTTTTATTTTTACTTTCTCGTATACACGAAGTATAGAAAAAGTCTTGTAATCGTGCCAAAAAAAATCGAGACTTTTGCAAATCCCGACGTTTTACACCTTACTGATACAGAAAAACATAATTTTGCAATCTTGTCCGTATGTCTGTGTGTCTGTCTGTGTGTGTCTGTCTGTCTGTCTGTCTGTGTGTAAACAGGATAACTTGAGTACCGTTACAGCTAGGTTGATGAAATTTCATTTATAAGTATTTTATCAAAATCGAAGATCCGTATCAATTTTTGAACGATTTCCGATAACAGGAAGTGGTACTTTTTTACTTTGAATTTTTCAAAAGCCTATATCTTGAGTACTGTTTTAGATAGATAAATGAAATTTCACATGTAAGTGAAAGATCTAATTCTGTACCTTTCTTCAAATTTTGAGTAATTTCCGTTGACAGAAAGTACTAATTTACGCTATTTCCGATTTAAAAAAAAACAAACAAATGTAAATTCATAAAGTACTAATAATATTCCGCACTATTATGCATATTTTATTTGGCGTTCACTGGTGCGCAATTCTTTTTTCTACGAGATTTTATTCTATTTTTAAAAAGTTTAAGTATCTAAAATGGATTAAAATTCATGTCTATATCCCGAATTCCCATCCCCTGTTTTTTAATATAAGAATATTCAAGAAAGTTTAAGGGAGATCGCTCCCGGTTTATTTTTCTATGTCATTCTTTATGATGTATTTTTTTTAAGAATAATTAAGAAAAGTAACTGCTTTTTAATTAGTTTAGTACAAATATATTAAAAGGAGCTTATAAGCACCCCTTTTTAACTATTTAAAAAAGGGAAATAAGTCATGGAAGTTTTTTGAACGTTTGCCTATCTTTCACACTGCAGCTCAGGCATATTGTTTTTACGCAGCAGCATGTGTTAGCTACTGTATAACATCACTATTGTAGTAGATCTGTTTGTTATTTACAAAAGCTTTTACCGTCCAGTCGAAAATGCAAGAAAATTATTTTTTAACTATTAAAAATTTATTATGGTCGGCTATGGGCCCCTAAATGGCGTGCACCCTCACCCCCCCCCGGGGGTCTGGCGGCACTGTAGTTCCGCCCCTGCATAGGATACTCATTGCTAGCCTGTTCGGAATTTGAAAAACATCAATTACAAAAAAATTTAACATCAAGTAATGTGTGTAAGTGCATTAGTGTGTTTTGTGGAAATCAGTTTTAATTAATTTTTGATAGAAGCCCTCTTAATATCTAGTCGGTCAAAATAATATAAAACATGAAATCTTTGTATAAGTAATGGTGTCTCGTGTTATGCTTATTTTTATGGTGTTTTTCTTTTATTTATATTATTAATTTTTTAAATATTATTGATTTAATACATTTTCTTTTTATACAATGTCATTCAATAGTAATTACTTTATAAAAATCATAAGAGAAGTAATTGCTTTTTAATTGTTTGGTACAAATCTATTAAAAAGAGCTATTTGACAATTTTTTTTTTAAAAAAAGGGAAATAAGTCATGGAACCGTTTTGGTAAGTTTAATTGCAGGAGAAAGAGGACTCGGCTTTCACAGTGGTTTAAAACAAAGCGAAAAAGAATATACAAGAGCGTGGGATGGTGTCTATAGAATAAAGATAATCCAATCGCAGCTACGGTATTTTATTTACAAAACAGCCATCAAGTCAAAAATGAAAGAAATTTTACCTTTTTTTAAACTATAAAATTTTTTATTATGGTCGGCTCTGGGCCCCCAAAAGGCGTGCCCCCCCATTCCCCCCCCCCCCCCCCCATTGCGTGGTCTGGCCCCTGGCTTCAGATGGGAGACGATTTGCGTTATACTCGAGCGCCCCAAATCTCTAGTTAAACTAACTTTAAAACCAAATCTGAATCTAAACCAAAATTAATTCTTAACCATTTTGTGTTTTAAACAAATTATAGTGTCTAACCAAACGAAATTTATAGCCAAACCTAAAGCTACATAAAAAATAATGCTAATCTATCACTGGTGTTCAGAATAAATTAATGCTACATCAAAATCTAATGTTCAACCAAGTCTAAATTGAGAAAGAAAAAAAGTTTTAAATACCTTCGAAATCTGTAACAAACAGAGAGTATCAATGCTCTCTATCGTGTTGTGCCGGTTCGTCTCTTCATGTGACAACTGTTACATTCAGCTTGGCCTTTCAATACAGTTTACCTCGTCCTTCTATACACCCTATAGCTAATATCATGGGCGGTATCGGCATGGGTGGGGCGCCTGGTGAGGAAAATTATCAGGGGCTCTAGACCAGTAAATTATTAGGGGCTCTTGCCGAGTAAATTATTAGGGCTCTAGCCGAGTATATTATTAGGGCTCTAGCCGAGTAAATTATTAGGAGCTCTTTCCGAGTAAATTATTTGGAGTTCTTGTCGAGTAAATTATTAGGGCTCTTGCCTAGTTAATTATTAGGGGTTCTTGCCGAGTAAATTATTAGGGGCTCTTGCCGAGTTAATTATTTAGGGGCTCTTGCCGAGTAAATTATTAGGGCTCTTGCCGAGTAAATTGTTAGGGCTCTTGCCGAATAAATTAGTAGGGCTATTGCTGAGTAAATTATTAGTAGCTCTTTGCGAGTAAACATATTCCTACTTAACACATGGTGACTATCCTTTTGATGAAAAAATTTTCCCAGCTCAATACACATACAGAGGTCATCTATTTATGACCTCCACAAAAAGATGGAAATTTAGACCCACCCCCCCCTTCACCCCTTTCTACAAGCGTTCACTTTCGATGACCTCCAGCCCCCCCCCCCCCCCCCCCCCCCACCCCCCCCCCCCTCAATCTGAAATTGAAATCCACAAAAATTGAGTACACCTCCCAAAAGGAGCTCCAGATTTACTATTTCGATACTATGTATTGTGATTAGCGTTAAAAGGGTGCTAATAATAAGTGCATTATGGGTCGTTAATAAAGGCCGTCACGGTCGTAGATTATGGGGAAGGGGGGGGGGGGGGGGCTGGGACTTTAGTGAAGACGTGAGACGAGGGTCAGGAGCAGTACTGAAAGTGTGACGTCATACGTTTGGAATTAGAGCTCCCTGAGGTCTGACGTCATTTCAAAGAACAAGTTCTGACATTTTGTGACGATGTGAAGCGTTTGGTAGAAGAGGAGGATAAATAGTAAAAAAAAAAAACTTGACGTCATGTAGGTTTTGGATGACCCCAGGGCCTGATTAATTTACCCAGTGAACTCGGGTTTTAATTAAGCACAAGTACTTGTCCGAGTTTGACACTTGATATGTATGATACGAGTCGTACTAGTGATTAGTTCTGTGATCTGTGTATGATGAAAATCAGTGATGATGTGAAAAAATATTTTTTATATGCTATTAGATAAGTAGGGGTGAAGAATAGAGTGTTCATGTGTGTTAATTAGATATAGGTTAGTACATTTGTTTTAAAGCTAGGCTAGAAACGATTGTAAATGATATTTACATAATGTTAAGGTACAGTGTGTGATTGACGCCAATTTTGAGTGATTGGGATTTTCTTTTAGTGTGTGGAAGACATGTAGGGTTACACTTAAATCAAGCCATGAAATTCTTTTAGTAAAGTTTTGCCATTTTTGTGAGTTGGGTTATGGGAGGCCATCTTGTAATATTGGTAATGTTTGGATTTGCCTGATTTGTAATGTTGGGCCATTTTGTATGATTATTAATATTAGGCAATCTTGTATGGTTTGTAATGTTGGGTCATTTTGTATGATTATTAATATTAGGCCATCTTGTATGATTTGTAATGTTGGGTCATTTTGTATGATTATTAATATTAGGCCATCTTGTATGATTTGTAATGTTGGGTCATTTTGTATGATTATTAATATTAGGCCATCTTGTATGATTTGTAATGTTGGGTCATTTTGTATGATTATTAATATTAGGCCATCTTGTATGATTTGTGATGTTGGGTCATTTTGTATGATTATTAATATTAGGCCATCTTGTATGATTTGTAATGTATTGGCCATGTTGTATCACTGGTAATGTTGGGCCATCTGGTATTGTTGGCAATTTTAGGCAATCTTGTATGATTGGTAATGTTGGGCCATCTGGTATTGTTGGCAATTTTAGGCAATTTTGTATGATTGGTAATGTTGGGCCATCTGGTATTGTTGGCAATTTTAGGCAATCTTGTATGATTGGTAATGTTGGGCCATCTGGTATTGTTGGCAATTTTAGGCAATCTTGTATGATTGGTAATGTTGGGCCATCTGGTATTGTTGGCAATTTTAGGCAATTTTGTATGATTGGTAATGTTGGGCCATCTGGTATTGTTGGCAATTTTAGGCAATTTTGTATGATTGGTAATGTTGGGCCATCTGGTATTGTTGGCAATTTTAGGCAATTTTGTATGATTGGTAATGTTGGGCCATCTGGTATTGTTGGCAATTTTAGGCAATTTTGTATGATTGGTAATGTTGGGCCATCTGGTATTGTTGGCAATTTTAGGCAATTTTGTATGATTGGTAATGTTGGGCCATCTGGTATTGTTGGCAATTTTAGGCAATTTTGTATGATTGGTAATGTTGGGCCATCTGGTATTGTTGGCAATTTTAGGCCATCCTGTATGATTGCTTATGTTGGGCACTTGGCATGATTTGTAATGTTGAGCCATCTTGTATGATTCGTAATTTTAGACCATCTTACATATCTTATATGGCTGGTAATATTTAGGCAACTTGTTTTGATAATTACGTTTTGTTCCTATTGAGAGTCCCAGTTAGGGTTAGATTGGCCTCTTTGGTTGTGTCTGAGCGCGGTGTCTGCCATAAAGGTAGGACATTTTGTCTGCCACAAAAGTAGGACATTTTGTCTGCCACAAAAGTAGGGCATTTTGTCTGCCACAACAGTAGGACATTTTGTCTGCCACAACAGTAGGACATTTTGTCTGCCACAACAGTAGGACATTTTGTCTGCCACAACAGTAGGACATTTTGTCTGCCACAAAATTAGGACATTTTTGTCTGCCATAAAAGTAGGACATTTTGTCTACCATAAAAGTAGGACATTTAGTCTACCATAAAAGTAGAACATTTTTGTTTGCCATAAAAGTAGGACATTTTGTCTGCCACAACAGTAGGACATTTTATCTGATATTATTTTTGCCTCCGAAGGCCGCTAGGAGATAACTGCTATCAGTTTGGCATTCTCAAGCAACAAATCTACATAAAGATGTCAATGTGTAGACTACTCATGTCTTTTGTTAGTTTACCTGGTGTTATTGATAGATGTGACTAACATAAGTCTATGTTATGTTGTATTATTTTTATAGTCTACAATGTATTCCCCAACATTACTAATTTAATGACAATTTTAAAGGTCAATTACATTACTAAATAATCAGTTTCATTTATTTGAACCGAATGTTCATACAAGAAAGAAACTACGACTAGACCCACAAACTTAACATTTTTTTTACTGCACTATGAAATGAAAGGGGTTGTGTTAGGGTTGTTTGCTAAGGTCTGCACCATATGTTGTGAGCTGCGTACACTTGCAGCAATATAATGTGTTATGGGGCGTGTAGGTCCGCGGGGGTCGTCCATAAATGTCGTCACACTCGTAGGGTAGAGGGGGGGGGGGGGGGAGGGGGTCCCGTAATTTTGTGACGGTGTGTGATGAGAGGGAGGGAGGGGGGGGGGGGTTCAGATGGTGCGCCGTCATACTTTTGCATTATAAAAAAAGCAATGTTAGAAAACGAATTTTAGACGTTTTTTGCGTTTTAAAAAACTGTTTTAATAAATTGTAATAACAGTTGATTAAAATACTCTATTTTGACATAGTTCAGACAAGATTTTGGAAAAATATAGCTGTTTAAAAAAAATTCAACTGCAATTTTGAGGGGGGGTTGTAGGCTGAGGTGTGACGTCATTTTAGGGGGGGGGGGGGTCTGGCTTTTTGTGACGACGTGTGACGGAGGGGAGGGGGGAGGTAAAAATCGTCCAAAAAAAGCGTGACGTCATTTATGGATGACCCCCGCGGTCTGCCATGAAAGCAATACATTTTGTCAGAAACCAACTAGTCGGGCATACATTAAGGCCTTTATCTTTAAATTTTTAGAATTGTTTTAAAAAAAAATGTATGTATAAATACTACAAGTGGAACGAAGTTTTATGTTACAAATTCAATAGATTTGTTTAGTTATTGATATTTATTTTGTTACTTCCCCTTAAAGATTTAAGATTTTTAACAATATTGTTTTTGTTATCTCCCTTTGATAATAACTTGACAAGTTGTCTCTGGCAATACAACCGCTTCATCCGGTGTTTGCGTGGTCAGTGGAATTCACATAACGACCATCCTGTTTGAATCTGTTGACAATTGATGTGAGAAACACGTCGGATTATATACTTCACTACCTTCTCTTACTAATTATTTATCATCCTGATATCTACAATAAGGCTAAAAAAAATTTCTTTGGCAGATTTTTACACTTAAATGTTAATGTTTCTGATATCCCATTAGATTCTGATTACCCACTCAGAAAATATACTTGGCTTAACCCTCGTATAATTCACATGATCCTACCTCAACTTTACAACATCCAGCCCAGTCCAACTTATATCAATCACAAACCCACTAATCACTACGCAATCCCACACTTACACACCTAACTCGTCACAATCACACATCAGTCCCACAATCACACACCTCATTCAGTCACACAATCACACACCTTACTCACTCACACATTCACACATCTCTCTCACACACCTCACTCAGTCAGTCACACAATCACATACCTCACTCAGTCACACAATCACACTCCTCACACTCCTTACACAATCAGAGACCTCACTCAATCACACATTCACACACACCAATCAGTCACATTCACACACACAATCAGTCACATTCACACACACACACCAATCAGTCACATATCACACTCACTCAGTCGCACAATCACACCCCTCACTCAATCACAGAATCACACACCTACCTCACTCAGGCTAGAGCATGCCCCGCCCACACACGTTTCCCGATGCCATCCACACACCCCATTAAGTGCAACATACACACACAACCCAGCCGGTCACACACACACACACCCAACTCCTGTCACACACACACCCAACTCGTGTCACACACAACCCAGCCGGTCACACACACACACACACCCAACTCGTGTCACACACACACCCAACTCCTGTCACACACACACACCCAACTCCTGTCACACACACACACCCAACTCGTGTCACACACACACCCAACTCCTGTCACACACAACCCAGCCGGTCACACACACACACACCCAACTCGTGTCACACACACACCCAACTCGTGTCACACACACACACACCCAACTCGTGTCACACACACACCCAACTCCTGTCACACACACACACACACCCAACTCGTGTCACACACACACCCAACTCCTGTCACACACACACCCAACTCTTGTCACACACAACCCAGCCGGTCACACACACACACACCCAACTCGTGTCACACACACACCCAACTCGTGTCACACACACACACACACACCCAACTCGTGTCACACACACACCCAACTCCTGTCACACACACACACCCAACTCGTGTCACACACACACCCAACTCCTGTCACACACTACCCAGCCGGTCACACACACACACCCAACTCCTGTCACACACACACCCAACTCCTGTCACACACAACCCAGCCGGTCACACACACACACACCCAACTCGTGTCACACACACACCCAACTCCTGTCACACACACACCCAGCTCCTGTCACACACACACGCAACTCCTGTCACACACACACCCAACTCGCGTCATACACAACTAACCCAATCACCCCCTCCCACACCCACAACCTGTGTATCACACAACGCCCGCAAACACTCACACACACAATACCTACTGAGAGAGCACCTAGCACCAGTTTGTCTTGAATATTATATTTTAAAAATTAAACTTCTCTACCTCCAAAAAATACACACCTAGTAAATAAAATTAACTAAGCAATTATTTCATAAAGTTCATAAGTTCTGGTTGATTAAAGTTTACACTGATTGATTCATCAAATTCCTGCTCTTGTATCAGCCCGTGACACACCCGTCACGTGATATGACGATGGTTGTTGTATATCTTCTTGTCACAAACATCCTCAGGTACCAGAGTGACGGTATATACCGTTACATCTTTTTTTTTGGGGGGGGGGGAGGGGGTGCTTGGTCAAAGGATTTACCTAATCACTCACGTATTTTGATTACATTTATCACAATTTTATATATATTATAATGTTGAATTGATGTTTGCTTGACAAATACTGCAAGTTAATACATAATATGATATTTTAGATTATATTTTGCTCTTTCTTAAAGTTCAAATAAAAGTCACGATATTTAGACATTTGCCTTCTTAAAGAGTCGAACTCGGTTGGTATCTTGCTTGAGAAATGAAGGTTAACAAATTCTGATAATCAACAAATCTGAACGAGATTAACCTAATTTTCCATGAGCTGTCTAACCTAATGTCTCTACAAAAATAAACTTTGCGAATGGCAATAAAATGTTTTGTGTTTCTTAATAGCTAAAAACTCAACTAATAAAGGGGCAAGCATTTATTGCAATGCATTAATTGATGCTTTCAGATTAACAATTTTTTTTTTGTGTTAACTTGGTGAATTTGTGTCCGAAATTGTTGCACATTATCAATGGATGATTGGAAACATCCCATTAATTTACGTGGCGTTGATGTTGTTTTTTAAGTTATATAAATACAACATTAGAGCTCATTTTAATAATGAAAATAAAAGCAAGAAGACGATTCGAACAAGGCTCAAACTAGTTTATGTCATGGTTTGTCAGTAGCAAGACACAACGTTCCAAAAACAAGGCCGTTGGCGCTTCTCAAAGCGTGGAGACGGCAGTAGGCTTGATAGTTGGGTGGCGTCCCTTACTTGATCCAACTCAGAGTTGTCGTCCTTAGAGAAAGGTTCTTTCATACGTAGAATCCAGTTGAGCAGTCGAAGGTCATTGGCTCTTGGCGCATCCAATCCAAGGCCCTAAAGTAGACAAATCAAGAAAATATATTAAGACATTAAAACATTAAAATTGGTATTATAGAGCTGGTTGCAGTTAGAAGTATAGTAAAGAATTTTAAAAATGAATGCACAACTTTTTAGTAACATTGTATGGTCTTAAAATAATTAGTCGAGTCACATCAAAATGTGACGGTGCTATTTTTTGTTCTTTTATCACATCGATTTCTTAAGATTAAATAAAACTGGCTAGAAATTCCATCCTATTATATACAAGCCCATGTGCGCATTTCCCTCTCTCTTTCTCAGTCCTCAACATTTTTGAGGCTATGTGATCAGCATGTTCAGCAATATATGGAGAACTTAAAGATACGGAATTTTGTTCAAAATAACATGGTGGAGGTTTTAAATGTATAAAATTAATTTAAGGAAGGAAAATAAAATTAAAGGCATATTCGATTGTAGAAACACATTTTATAACATGCAACCGGAAAAGTGTTTATTATTGGCAAAAACGCAATAAACAATGACGTAACATGTCACATTTTTAAACAGTGGAAAGAACACAACACTAATGACTTCATCTTCCAATTTTAGAATATGAAGAAATGAACTATTTTAATTCGATTTTGATTTGGATCTATTGATTTCTAGATCTACTAATCAAGAAGTACTCTATGATTTGTATACAATTTTCTCTGCCAAAAGTAATACAAATTACATTTTTAAAAAATACCATTGAACAGCCGGGTTTTTAACGAAATCATTTGTCTCTTAATCAGTGTGTTCATTTAATATGGTGTTATGTTGACTAATATTGTATACAATTTGGTTTTTCTAATAGGTATTGGTAGCCTATGTTATTTTAAATGTGTCGTATTTTTAGATATTTAGTTTATTTCTTTTCTTTGTCACTAATATCGTTCAACGTGTAGTAAAGCACATTGCGTTTCGACCAATAACTATTATACAAAATATTTTTCTTGAGAAAAGGTACAACATTAAAATATATAGGCCTATAATTCACGTGTAACGGGTATCGACGTCTAGTGTATTGTAAATGGCCTTATTGTATTTTATTTTCCGTTCGCAGTTTTAAATATTTTTAAAATTATTATTCAAACTTTTAAAAAATTATTTCGTGTAAAGCAAACAAACAACCTTTACAAATGTTTAATTTTGTCAACATATTTACAGCCTTTAGTGTACGGAGTTAATCCTTGGATTGTGGGGCAGTACACATGAGCATTCGATACCACTGGTCTAAAAGAATGAATTGTTTACACAAGATTTGAATACAAGACACACACTGTGTAGGTCAAGGTAGACGGACACACAAGACCTAACACACGACACATCAGTGTTACTCAACAGGGTGAACTGTGTCCTATAAACCACAACACGTACGTGTCACTGTGTAGTAAGGCAGAGATTCTCTATCAAGCGGGTCATAACACGTTATGCTGTAAGGATCATTAGCGATCACCAAGGATATTTTGTAATAAAAGGGTGAACACATATAATCAATCATTTTTTACAGTAGGACACCCTCTCACTTGTTTTAATTTAAACAAAGTCAAGATTTTGGTGGTTTGTTTCTAAGATTTTGAATACCTTCACAAAAGAACTTCCGAAAAATAAATTACTCTCTTTGTTGTGTAACATACAGACATATTTTCAAAACGTACGTATAATATTGACACGTCTATAGATCTATAACAAATAATACATTTGTTTGAGGAATCGCTTACCACAATCTAAACAGAATGTAGCACAACTCGATAAGGCTACTCATGTTTTGGTGACCGTATCAAAAATGTCCATCCGTTGAGTTACACCACACTGAGATATACAACAACTAACACCCGGCGCTTATAACCGATTGTATTAGTGATGGATTGTTTTGACAATGTCATGATTTTGATCAAGAAAACAAACAAGAGCATAATGGTTGTAGTCTGTGCCAAGATTTTTCAGGCTTATTGAAAAGTTAGTGACAGGTGGATGGTTACCGTTTACTATGTCGTGTAAGAACATTCTAGAAGCGTCTTGAAAAATTTACTATTAACAAGAATAATTATTAAAAGAATAAAAAAAATATCTTGCTTAAGTTTGCCGCACTTTGAATGAAATGTCCTGGGCAAAGTTAATTTCTTGTAAGGAATCAGAAGCCTTCTATCTAGTTAACTCCTAAAGCCATGAAAGAACACGCTAGGATAAGTTAAGTCGATCACTTAAAAGAGGCGACTAGAGAATTACATGCACCAAACTTGTCAGCAGTGTTTCTTCCTGACTTTTTTTTCTCGGGGGGGGGGGGGGCACATTAAATTTTCATATATATAATATATATTATTGATCGTTAGCTTTGAAAAACTTAATTAGCATCAGAAATAAAAACGATATTCAGCAGAACGTATCCTATCATATTCTCAACACATAATCATATCATTCATAGGATAATAATAATGAAAGCCTGTAAAACTAGACTGCCTAATAATATAAAACTATATATATATATATATATATATATATATATATATATATATATATATATATATATATATATATATATATATATATATATATGTATGTAGGTATGTATGTATATATATATACATACAATAGCATTCTGCGGCTTAAAATAACAACACCGATGTTTGGTGTGAATAATCTTTATTGATTGATACAAACTTTAAAATGTTTTCAGGTACAATCCATCGGATTTACACGATTTCATGTGTACAGTTGGGTGTACATGGTGTAATGGTTTCTTAGTGTACAAAGGTGTGTACGTGGTGTCATGGTGTCCAGTGTTGTGTAAATGGTGTATTAATGTACACTGGTGTGTGGGTCCACCTTCACACCGCTCCGGGTTCTAATCCGTGTGGTACCCCTTGTGTATTTTCCAAGCCAGGTCGCAGGCGGCGTCCCTCTCCTCCCCCAGGGGGCCGCACCCCTCCGTCTCCGGCACCACGACACAGTTGTTGTCTTCATACAGCACCTGCTTGCTCAGACACTGCCACCACTCCGGCAGGCACTGCTGCAGGAACTGCTCATACTCGACCCTGCAGGGGCTGGCGTCACCATTGGCCTGTGCCTGGCACGTCTCAAATGTCTGTCTCAGAGTCTGACAATTCTCATCGTAGTCGGCACGGGCGCCTAGTACCAACATGGCGGCTAGCATACACAGTGTGATCTTCATTGTCAGTGGTTTGAGGTTTAATCTACGTAGTAAATACATTTCAGTTCAATTAGGTGTACTTTTGGAAGTATAAATGTAACTACATACACCCGAATATATATATATATATATATATATATATATATATATATGGTGCCCTGTCAAAACGGCCCGGGACAAATCGACCCCGTCAAAACGGCCCCGTTAATACGACCCCGTCAAATCGACTCCCGACAAACCGACCCCGTCAAAATAGCCCCGTCAAAAGGGCCCCGACTTATTGGCTCCCGTCAAATGGGCTCCCGTCATATTGACTTGCGACATATAGGCTCCCGACAAATGGGCTCCCGACATTTGGGCTCCCGACAAATGGACTCCCGACATATTAACCCCTGACAAATAGGCTCAGGACATATTGGCTCCCGACATAAGGGCTCAAGACAAATGGGCTCCCGGCAAATGGGCTCACGACATTTTGGCTACCGGCAATTGGGCTCCCGACATATTGGCTTTTGACAAAATGACTCCCGACATATTGGCTCCAGAAAAATGATTGATATGACCACTATTGGCATAAAAGTAACCATTGTGTCCTACCTCCAATACCACCATAACCTCTTTTTAATGCCCGAATGAAATTATTTTTTCATGAACCAACATTAATTCACAAACAAATCGAGCCCTTAACAGCTAAATTCCACCAATTCTAAAGTTTTGATAATGTTTAATTTACAACAGAAAAGATCTGTTGCTTAAAAGCGAGCACAGAAGTGTAAATGTATGATATACATGATGTTAACATGATAACAGCATTTTGTTTTGATAACCTACAAGCACAGTGGCGTAGCGAGGTCGGGTGTCACCCGGTGCGGCACTTAATGGTGTCACCCCCCCCCCAGAGGCGTTGCGACCCTTCCCGGGGACAAACTTTCAAGTTTTCGATTTGCATCCCCCCCCCCAAAACTTTCGATTTGCACCCCCACCCCCTCAACTTTTTCTCTATATATTTTGCTATTTTTTGCCTTTGTGTCACCCCCCTAAATGGTGTCACCCGGTGCGGTCCGCAACCCCCGCCCCTCCCCTCGCTACGCCCCTGTACAAGCATATTGCAGTTAGGAAGGTACAGCGTGGACCCTTCTCCCCACACAATGAGTTGGAACAGCCTATAACCGACTCAATTATGGATGTCATAGATAGATGACCCTTAAATTAAAACATACTGTATTTTATAATAGATAAACTAATATAAAAATAAGGCCTGCCGAACAAGAGATGCATACGTTGTATTACATAAGAGTGTTGGATAAGCTAACTCTAAAGAATATTGATGAAGGGGTCCCACTGGCAGATGTCATATTCAATGAGACCGCTTTGCCGGGAGACTTAGTCTCTACAGAAACGGTATTGTCAGTGCAGTGGCGTAGCTAGGATTTTTGGGCCCCTATGCAAAAATTATCGTCAGCCGTTAGGCCAGTGGCGTCGCTAGGTCGGGTCTCACCCGGTGCGGCACTTCGTATTGTCACCCCCTCCCAGGAAACAAAGCATATATATATATATATATATATATATATATATATATATATATATATATATATATATATATATATATATATATATATATATATATGTGTGTATATATGCCACATACTGGTACACGTACGTGTTTAAGCTTTAATCACTGCTGACTTAATAGTAACGATGTTTATCTACAATCTGTTTATAATACAGTTGGATGTAGCATTGTTTTCTTTATAGTTTACGTTTACGTCGTGGTGTCACCCCCCCCCTCTTGATATAATTTTCGATTTGTACTTAGAAGACTATTTAACTTTAACTAATGGATCTGGAAAATGGCATTTCATTCTATAAATTTTACAATTTTTTGCCTTTGGTGTCACCCCCCCCCCTAAATGGTGTCACCCGTTGCGGTCCGCACCCCCCGCCTCGCCTTCGCTACGCCTCTGCGTTAGGCTACAGAGGAGTTAAACGAAGAGATCAACTTCTACTTACGATGGATATTTTTTAATATATAAATATTCTTAAGGCAACATTTTGTATTTTATATGTCCTGATTTTGTATTTATACTATATTATTATGCTTGCCTACTACTGCTAAAAAGTTTATTTATAGGATGATTCTCTCAATGTCTTGCACGACAAAGTGATATAGCCTATAGTGTTATTATAACGATTGGGCTCTGTTTGACCCACAAACACTGAATCCCACTGCCGAAACGGTGGGGGAGGGGGGGGGGCTTTTTGGAACTTTTAACCTTTTTCTTTTTTAAAATTATTTATATGTAACAAATATTAAAATTCCATTGTAAAAGTTTTATTTTTTATGAGGGAAAAGGGCCCCTATGTGCCTTGGGCCCCCATGCCTTGCTTACGCTAGCTTTACGGTAGCTACGCCACTGTGTCAGTGGTCCTTTTGTCTGGAGCCAAATTGACAGGAGCCTTTTTGTCGGGAGCCAAAATGACGCTAGCCTATTTGTCGGGAGTCGTAATGACGGGGGCCGTTTTGTGGAGAAACTAAATGGCGGGAGCCTATTTGTCGGGAGTCGTAATGACGGGGGCCGTTTTGTGGAAAAAACTAAATGACGGGAGACTATATGTCGGGAGCCAAAATGACGGGAGCCTATTTGTCAGGAGCCTTATTGACTGGAGCCCTTTTGTCGGGAGCCTAAATGACGGGAGCCTATTTGTCGGGAGCCTATATGACGGGGTCCATATGTCGCTGGCCCTTTTGACGGGGCCGATTTGACGGGGTCGTTTTGACGGGGTCGTTTTGTCGGGGTCGTTTTGACGGGGCCGTTTCGTCATTGGCCGAATTGACGCCGCACGATATATATATATATATATATATATATATATATATATATATATATATATTTATTTATATATATATATATATATACATATATTTATAATTATATATATGTATATGTATACATTTATATATATATATATATATATATATATATATATATATATATATATATATATATATATATAAGTTGTGTTAAATGTAATGTTAAACCAAATCTAACGATAAAAATAAAGCTCTAAAATGAACACGGGATAAAGTTAAGCTGTATCTAAAACAGAAAGAACTGTCTATACTTACACGATTGTGTAGCGGCTTGTCTCTTCATACAACAACCTAGGGACCAGCCTCGCCCTTATATACACCACAAGGCTACTGCTACCTCTACACCACAAGTTTACTGCCACTTCTACACCACGAGTTTAATGAGTTAATTATTGATAATTGAAAGTTAATTACGAACCATCGCTCGAGTATGGTCACATGTTTTGTTATGTGAGTAGATATTAACATAATTAATGGATTTTGTAATTAGTGTCGAACGATTTAATGGGCAAGCTGTGACTGAAAAGTTCGGGTACAAAATATTGATGCGATAGTTTTAGCTAGCAGCTGTCTGACATAACCATCTATATGGCTCATCTGGCCTATGATGTAGGATTGTATGCTAATGAATGAATATACACATAAAAATATCTTTAGATATAGATATGTATAATGTAACATAGCATATGAATAAATATATGAACAGTTCATTTTTCCAATATGTTCTGGACCCTTCTGATCAGAACAAAACTGATCTTTTTGAAGGATCTTTTTGAAAAATCTTTTTGAAAGATCTTTTTGAAGGATCTTTTTGAAGGATCTTTTTGAAAAATCTTTTTGATTGATCTTTTTGAATGATCTTTTTGAAGGATCTTTTTGAAAAATCTTTTTGATTGATCTTTTTGAATGACCTTTTTGAAGGATCTTTCTTAAGGATCTTTAGGCGGTGACAGGACAAATTATCTCAGTATAAATGATGACAAAGATCTCAGGACTTATGGTCTCAGGACAAATTATCTTAAGACAAATGATCTTAAGACAAATGATCTCAGGACAAATGATCTCAGACCAAATATGTCACATTAAAACATTTATAGCATTATTCTAGTCGATTTGAACATTTTAAAAAAAATTGAATGTCATATGGATTTTATTAACTTTTGTTTACACAATATGTAAACGAATCCGAAAGCACGAGTTTTGTATTAAGAAAAATGGAGGCTTTAGGTTTCCAGGTAAAAGTTTCTGATTTCGAATAGAATTTAAGACAAGGACAAAGTAAAAAGCAAAGAAATCTCATTTTAAGACGTTCATAAGGCTCGTCTATAAAAAGTATCTTAAGACTTCTCTATAATCTTAAGACCGCCTATAAAAAGTATCTTAAGACTTCCCTATAATCTTAAGACCGCCTATAAAAAATGTATCTTTTACGTTTTTCTGACGTTAAACCCTATTGGTTAAATTCACTACAACACCTGAAAAAAATTTAGCGCAATGAAATTATGCACACCAGGCGGCCTATCAAACAGACCGCAACTTCAGATAATTAGTTGCGCATAATTAATATAATGAACCAGACCTACTGGAGAGTCACAAAATTGTCACTTGATAGATGAAGCCCATCACCATAAATGTAGTAGTTTAAAAGTTCTCACTATAGGCCCACCATCTGACTGGCTTATTGTTGACTATAGGCCCACCATCTGACTGGCTTATTGTTGACTATAGGCCTACCATCTGACTGGCTTATTCTTGACTATAGGCCTACCATCTGACTGGCTTATTCTTGACTATAGGCCTACCATCTGACTGGCTTATTCTTGACTATAGGCCTACCATCTGACTGGCTTATTGTTGACTATAGGCCTACCATCTGACTGGCTTATTGTTGACTATAGGCCTACCATCTGACTGGCTTATTGTTGACTATAGGCCTACCATCTGACTGGCTTATTGTTGACTACAGGCCCACCATCTGACTGGCTTATTGTTGACTATAGGCCTACCATCTGACTGGCTTATTGTTGACTATAGGCCTACCATCTGACTGGCTTATTGTTGACTATAGGCCTACCATCTGACTGGCTTATTGTTGAATATAGGCCCACCATCTGACTGGCTTATTCTTGACTACAGGCCCACCATCTGACTGGCTTATTCTTGACTATAGGCCCACCATCTGACTGGCTTATTCTTGACTATAGGCCTACCATCTGACTGGCTTATTGTTGACTATAGGCCTACCATCTGACTGGCTTATTGTTGACTATAGGCCTACCATCTGACTGGCTTATTGTTGACTACAGGCCCACCATCTGACTGGCTTATTGTTGACTACAGGCCCACCATCTGACTGGCTTATTGTTGACTACAGGCCCACCATCTGACTGGCTTATTGTTGACTATAGGCCTACCATCTGACTGGCTTATTCTTGACTACAGGCCTACCATCTGACTGGCTTATTGTTGATTACGTATAATGGTAATCTCTAATGTACAGACACATATACATTACTTTGTGTTTGGTAAGCTACACAATACAGGCATACACAGCCTATACATAAATACATACACATTGTAATCTAAACTATTATGATATGCTGGTATATAATTTACTAACAAACTGTTGTTTGTAACATTTATCGGCGACAATGTATCACTATCGCCTGTTATTACGAGGTATATTAAAGTATACGTATGTCTGTTATTACGGGTTATATTAAAGTATACATATGTCTGTTTGTTATTTACTAATGGAGTCTTACAAATGTAACACCAAACTACTTTGCACAGAAGACATTACTATTATATAAAATTTAATTAAGCACCTCGTTAGCTTTAAATCCATGTCACATTGCGTTGTCATCTAATCTTGGACTATGTGTTACGTTTGAATAAAACCGGTTCGGTTAAAGTGGTTCGTTCGTCAGCTTATACCCACGATAGACCACGTACAAACGACAGAAAGACAAAAATCTCTTGAAAAAAAATGTTGGTAATATCCAGCTGTAGTGTATGTTCTGAAAACAACACATTTAAAAGTTACATTACACTTCCCGAATGGAATCTACCAAATGGACAATAACCAGCATGTATATATATATATATATATATATATAATTGTGTTTCGCATAGCTATATTTAGAATTTGGAGCATAACTGCCCAATTCTATCATACAACCAACGGAGCTTTTCTTAGAGTTTTCTAACAAGAATGATTGTATTTTTAAGAATACATTTATCATGTTATAATAATTTTTTGATATACTTTGTATTTCTGGATTTAATAAGATTACCTAAATATTTTTAAGTCAGTTATTATCTCATAACGGCATCGAACAAACTATTTATAGCTACCATAAATTTAGTTAACACAGTTATTTTGTCGATGCAATTTATAAAAGCATCATCGTGCAGTTTTTAAATCTCTAAATGTAAAATTAAATTAAGCAACCGGAAAATTGCTTTTACTATCGTAAAACCGTAATTGCAAAACACTTTCAAAATTGACATCAAAAGTAAATTCAAGAACTGAATTTTTACTTTACCCGGAAGGTGAATTGATTGAAATATTTTTGTAATTGGTTAAACAAAAATTTCAAACTTCTTTTCTAGAAACTAAACGGCCGAGCTAAATAATAATTTGTGTGAATTTCCTCAACACGCATAAGACCCTATACAAAAACCTCGTTGAAAAGCTGTCGTCAATCTATCCGCGCCTTAATAGGTCGAGTAGGATCTATGAAACCTAACGCCATTTTGACGGATGAACTATGTATAGAAGTCTGAATACTGACAGGAAACTTCCTAGAGCTACACTCGAGATAGGAGTTGTGATCGCGACCTATTCATAGGCAGCCTGGCTCCTTTCCGGTGGTAGGTATAGATGTCTACTTTATTCCGGTACAAGGGATGCTAATGGTCCGCTTGTCAGATTCGTCAATATTCGATTACTAAAATAATCAGTAACAGTGGAATCTCTTGCCACCTAAGAATACTGTCAGCGACAGTTTTGTGTGTACAATTATAAAACATTGCAAGTTTAAGAGTTTTAAACTATGTAACGTTGTAAAAAAATCAACGCTTGCAAATTGCAACCCTAAAGTTGACTTAAAATTTAAATTGATTGTCTATGTGTATTCAGGCAGAAGATACGGATTTTGGCAACAGCGAGACCTAAGGTGACCTAAATAATAACATCCTATCTGGCATACATCTTAGCCAGGTAAACACATCATGAGAACTTGTAAAAATCTGGCCATTTTTAACTCACACTTGACAATAGGGCTGGTAAGTAGGTCACCAACCAGTTCTACGGCTCAATAAAACCTGCATGAGCCATAGAAGTGGTTGGTAACCTACTTACCAGCCCTATTGCTATACCCCAAAATGGTCTAAGATTTTTGTAACCCTTGAGCGTTCGTAGCCCTACACAAGATAAATACTAC
Source organism: Physella acuta (assembly GCF_028476545.2). Lineage (NCBI taxonomy): Eukaryota > Metazoa > Mollusca > Gastropoda > Physidae > Physella > Physella acuta. The sequence continues at coordinate 275,120 of NW_026731953.1, read as the reverse complement.
TGTAACCCTATACTAGCTGTTGACTACTGTAACCCTACACTAGACTACTGTAACCCTATACTAGCTGTAGACTACGTTAACCCTGTACTAGCTGTAGACTACGTTAACCCTACACTAGACTACTGTACCCCTATACTAGCTGTAGACTACTGTAACCCTATACTAGCTGTAGACTAATTTAAGCCTATACTAGCTGTAGACTACTGTAACCCTATACTAGCTGTAGACTACTGTAACCCTATACTAGCTGTAGACTACTGTAACCCTATACTAGCTGTAGACTAATTTAAGCCTATACTAGCTGTAGACTACTGTAACCCTATACTAGCTGTAGACTACGTTAACCCTATACTAGCTGTAGACTACTGTAACCCTATACTAGCTGTAGACTACGTTAGCCCTATACTAGATGTAGACTACGTTAACCCTATACTAGCTGTAGACTACTGTAACCCTATACTAGCTGTAGACTACGTTAACCCTATACTAGCTATAGACTACGTTAACCCTATACTAGCTGTAGACTACTGTAACCCTATACTAGCTGTACACTACTGTAACATATACTAGCTGTAGACTACTGTAACCCTATACTAGCTGTAGACTACGTTAACCCTACACAACAGCTGTAATGGTTGCAGACCACTGTATGTAAATGAGACCGTCAGATTACATTACAATTACATCAGCATTGGGGACGTTGTTAATGTCAATATGTCTCTAATCAAATTAAATGTCAGAAGTGATACATATTTATACTGAGATGACAATGCGAGACACTTTATGGCCGTTATACGAATATATCAGTGGTTTGAGTTAAAAACTTTGGGTGACTTAATAAACATATATATATATATATATATATATATATATATATATATATATATATATATAAATATAAATATAAATATAAATATATATATATATATATATATATATATATATATATATATATATATATATATATATATATATATATTTATATATATATATATATATATATATATATATATATATATATATATATATATATATATATATATATATATATATCCTAATATATAAAAGCCCATGTGCGCACTTCTCTCTCTCTCTTTCTCTCTCTCTCTCTCTCTCTCTCTCTCTCTGCCAGCAAAATATTTTCGCAGTGTATCACATCAGAATCTTCATCTGGTTGTGGTTAGGGTTGTGCCGGGTAAATCCTGATTACTAAACACACAAGTTAGGGTCCTTTACAGATACGTTTTTCACAGAGGCCAGAGCAGGGCCTGGCCGGGACGGCTAGTATATATATATATATATATATATATATATATATATATATATATATATATATATATATATATATATATATATATATATATATATATATATATATATATATATATATATATAAAGCCAAAAAATCTTAATAGCACACTGTATTTCTATTTGATTCTATGATTCTATAACAAACATTGTGTTTACTTGAGTTATGAAGCTGCGACATATGTGTTTAATTATCCTCATATGTTTTAGCACATTATTGTGTGTCAGTGTGTCAAATGGACGAACACTCACTCATGTTTCAAAGACCTTGTTGTTGCCAGTCGATGTAAAAACATCGGCAAAAAATAACTCGTTTTCATGTGTGGTGTCAAGGTTAAATCAAATTTAAAAGTAGTAGTAGTAAAGGTTAGGGCGATAGCTTAGATTTGTATATCATCATTGTATCTCCCCTCCTCTCTCTATATCTCACTTCCTATCTCCGTATATCACATCCTCTCTCTGTATCTCACCTCCTCTATCTATCTCCATACACCTCCCCTCCTACCTCTCCGATATTTCCGTCACGTTTCACAAACCAAGTCGCCTTTTTTTCCTGCTTAATGTGCCTGCAGCGTTTTGGTTTTTCAAGGAAGTCTTTAAAGTGACGTCATCAGAAATCGTCAATGGTGTCACCATCAGTCACCATCAGATATCGTCAATGGTGTCACCATCACACACCATCAGATATCGTCAATGGTGTCACCATCACACACCATTAGACTGTTGTCAATAGTGTCACCATCAGTCACCATCAGCTGTGAACCTCAGTCACCAGTTTTAATAAATTTTTCGACAAATTCGTGACGTGCTAGATCAAATGACAGACGAGGAGATTTCCACTGTCACAACATCACGCAGAATTTTTAATGGCCCAACACAAATCATGATACAAAAGCTTGAACCCTCTCTTACTATGGTCGGTCGTCATACATACCTCCTACATAATTGAAATCGTTCAGTACAGTCACGCTGACCTCACCCAACTCCCCCCCCCCCCCAACCCCTGCTACAAACGCTGGTTGTATAATGATACCTAATAAGGCACCTGACATTCCGCCCCCACCCCCACCCCCACCCCTGGTCCCCCAAGCTCGTGTTTCCTAGAGCTTCCCTGTTCTCGCTTCCCCTCCCCGCGCGGGGAAAGGTTTCATGTTTTAATTGGGTGACCCCACACGCCGCCAACACGACCTGTAGTCCGCTGTACACTTTTCCTGGCACTCTGAGAATCATGAGAAATTTGCTAGAGAAGCGTGCATGTGGTATACTACACACCTTATAAACGCATACCAAATCATAACATAGAGATACAACATACAACATCACGAAATACAACTAAAGCACTTTTTAAAAAAAGAACCTACAACTAAACCTCAACAGGATGCTTGCATTAAGAACAATACCATCAGATTTAATGGTGAATTAAGTTAATATGGCTCTCATTAACAAACCAAATTATTGTTTTCTTTATTTTTTTATTTTTCTTTTCAGCCTCAGACATGTAATTTACAGTAATTTACAGCGTCGGTTTGCCTTGCATGTTCGCTTTAGTATTTAAGTTTTCATCATCGGCTTGTGAGGACTGATACAGATTTACAATTATAGTAATACTTCTTTTTATTTTATAATTTTTTTTTTTTTAAATTTTAAATATTTTTATTGTTTAAGTAATTTGACATGTAAATATAAAACTGTGGTGCTTGAACCGGATTGGGATGAAAAAAAAATGACATGACGGCAATTTAGAATCAGTCAACGTTTTTGACATTATTGACGGAGACATAGTGCAGGGGTCGGCAACCTGCGGCTCGCGAGCCGCATGCGGCTCTTTTGATATCAAGATGCGGCTCTCCAGCTCCTTGAACAAATACTAATAATCTCAATAAAAAAATCAAATATTTGAAATAAAAAAAATGTTAGTGGCTCTTTAAAACCAGGGAAATTTTGAAAATTGTAACTTTTAGCTCTTCCGCTTCAAAGGGTTGCCGACCCCTGTCATAGTGGTATAAAATTACTAGCAGAAATAAGACAACTCCTAGGCCAAATGGAGCTAGCTGCGCGTAAAATGAACAATTCAGAAATTTAGAATACACCTTATCTGTACTCAAGATTCAACTAACGATAATACTTCTTACTTTTGTTTTTATTTTTATAATAATACAAGAAACATGTTATAAGAGCAATTTAGTCTGTTGTTCACATGCATGCTAATTTTTAAAATTTATCTTCTGATAGTTATTTTAGATAAATATAACTGGTTTCCTAGGTAAATGTAAAACGTGTAGGCTAATATGTGACAAATTGCTTTAATCGTCTCCCTTTACTCGCTTCAACCAATAACCACAACCCATGATTTCAGAAGAGTTATTTCCCTGAATATTATTTTTGTTACTGATGTTTACGTTTAAATATATTTACTACATGTAAAGCTAGGCAATTTTTCATCCATGTATCCATTCTTTGGTTATTTGTAGGAGAAATCTCTATAGACAAACATACACTCTAGAGGTTATGAAAGACATAATTGTTTATGTCGTATCAAGCTTAGTCCCTGCATGGTTCTGGTGTCAACATTGTAAACACACATTCAGACACGATTGCCGCCCTTGTATACAAATGTATACTATCAGGAAAGACAAAACCTATTTCATGGTAAACTTAGTACCATCCCGACCAGGGAGGGTTAGGTCAGTGTGGGGGGGGGGGCACGGTTGTTGTGTTGTGATTACATGTAGCAGACAGACATCAGGGGAACATCAGACAGAGGGTAGAACATCAGACAGACATCAGGGGAACATCAGACAGACAGGAGAACATCAGACAGACAGAGGGTAGAACATCAGACAGACAGAGTGTAGAACATCAGACAGACAGAGGGTAGAACATCAGACAGACAGGAGAACATCAGACAGACAGAAGGTAGAACATCAGACAGACAGAGGGTAGAACATCAGACAGACAGAGTGTAGAACATCAGTCAGACAGAGGGTAAAACATCAGACAGACAGAGTGTAGAACATCAGACAGACAGAGGGTAGAACATCAGACAGACAGAATGTAGAATATCAGACAGACAAACCGAAGGAAAAGAGGAAAGAGAGAGACATAAGAAATTAGATACATACGAGAAAGTAAAACAAACAGACAAAAAAGTAAAACAAAAAGAAAAAGAAAGGAAGAAAATTAACAGAAACAGACAGAGGAAGAAAGAAAGACAGAAAGACAGAAAGACAGATAGAAAGAAAGACAGAAAGACAGATAGAAAGAAAGACAGAAAGACAGAAAGACAGAAAGACAGAAAGACAGAAAGACAGAAAGACAGAATGACAGAATGACAGAAAGACAGAAAGACAGAAAGACAGAAAGACATCAGAAGATTGGAGGACAGACATACAATAGGAGAAGAGTGTAAACATCAATGCTAATGTAACTCCCCCGATATTTGAATCCCACAGCACTCACTTGTTGACAGACCCCCCCCCCCCTCACACACCCTCTTAACGTCGCTATGAGTTATAGCCGCCCCTGGGGTGTACGCGCGGTGTGGCAGCGCTTTGTTGTCCTGGATGTTTCAATAATTCACGGTCATACTGTCCCTGGAAGCGGCCATCTAGCGGCCATCTAGCGACCATCTAGCGACCATCTAGCGGCCATCTAGCGGCCATCTAGCGGCCAGACAACCCCCCGCCCAAACATACAATACAATGCCTAATGCCTTGTGTCACTCACTATTTCATGACCGTAGGCCTAGTTCTAACACGTGACCGTATGTCTAACACATGACCGTAGGCCTAGTTCTAACACATGACCCCATGTCTAACACATGACCGTAGGCCAGGAGTCCGCAAACTGCGGCTAGCGAGCCGCATGCGGCTTTTCTGATGTAAAGATGCGGCTCTTCAGTTCCATGCACAAATATTAATAATTATTTTATTTTCGAAACTCTTAAAAAATATTGTTTTGCAATATTCAGTGATGAACGATATAATGATAAATATAAACAATAAACACTCGCTTTCTATTAGAATATTTATTTACTCCATAATTCAATGTACTTTCTATTACATTGTCCATCCCGAATCGAAACATTCAACTTCATGTTAGATACTAAATACTGGATATTACAAAGAAACTAAAAGAGCTAAATGTAAAACTGCAACGAAAGGAAAACCCAGCCTATGCCTTGCTTGAAAAAGTTGATTGTTTCGAAAAAAAACTTTTTTTTATTGAAGACACAGATAGCGATACATTACTTAATGCTACTTTTAACATGAATTACTTCAGCATTACAATAAATAAAATGAAGGATGGGTTCACTGAGAGATTTGAGCAATTCAAAAGAAATGCGAGTACACTTTGACGTTAGTTGTAGATCCTCTTAACATAAAAACAAATAAGATCGACTTTGAACCATTTGGAATTGATGCTGGTTCGCTTCAAATGAAATGGTTGGATTTGAAAAGTTCACGGAACTCAGGAGAAAGTTAGGAGATTTGGAGGTCCAGAAAAGCCTGCACGTTTCGCTGAACAACTGGACAGCTCTAAAATAAGTGTCTCGAGTTAAGGCACTATTATGTGACGCATGGAATATTCTCCCAGGATACTACAATGAGGTAAAGAAGTTAGCATTTTGAGTGCTGACGATCTTTGGGTCACTATATTCATCAGAGCAAGCGTTTTCTTGCAAGAATATAATAAAAAGTAAAGAAGCCAACCAGTGTTTTTTCCGGGCATTTCTTTGGAAGGGCTAAGACCCCCCCCCCTCCCCCCTCCCCCGGGACTAAGTGGAATTTATAAGGAAAATATATACTTGTAACAGTGTCCGCCCCCTCAGAAATTTTAGTCCGTCCCCGAAAATTTTAAGTGCCCCCCCCCCCTCCCCCCTCAGGAGAAACAAGTTAATTAAACAAGTTAATTAAAAAGTCTAGTGACAATTTTAGCGCAATTTCCTTATGTTATCTAAAAATAGCTCTGTCGTAGCGTAAATCAAGAGCAGGGTTAGTAAAACCATTGGTTAGTTATTAAAACGTTTTTTATTAAATAAACCTAACTACTAACTAAACTAAGCACCTTGAAATCAAGAGCAGGGTTATTAAAACCATTGGTTAGTTGAACTTGATTATCAACATGATAATCATTAAGATGATAGATCTCTACTTCCGGCATGTATATACAACCACACCACACGCGTCATCACGTTCAATAGATGCGTCATCGCGTTCCATGGCTGCGCCATCACGTTCAGTAGGCGCGCAAGTTAATTAAAAAAGTCTAGTGACATTTATGCGCAATTTCCTTATGTTATCTAAAAATAGCTCTGACGTATAATGATGGGGTGCGTTCAAGCTAGAAGAGCGATCGGTTTGTAGGTGTTTATGTAATTTTAAAATTTGTGACCGAACGAGAGGATATTTTTGAAAACTTTCTTCGGCAATATTGTTCTAAATTATGGCAGAAATCGATTGGTACATGTTTCAAGTCGCTAAGTGGTCTGGTTGCCGAGATATGGGCCAAAAACTGCATTTTTTCGAGGTTTTTTGGCTTTTACGGGAAATACATGAAAGAAACCCGGAATTTTTATGGCCTATGCTCATTCTCGTAACTTGCTTAACATAATTGTTTTTGGAACTAGTCATCGATATTGCTTCGTTGAGGAGGAGATACGACTTAAAGCCCGGACACACATTCATCCATTCATTCATTCATCCATCCATCCATTCCCAGAAATGACGAGTTAATAAACGCAATTCTCCAGAATGGAAATTGCGCTAAAAAGTCTAGTGACATTTATGCGCAATTTCCTTGTGTTATCTAAAAATAGCTCTGACGTATAATGCTGGGGTGCGTTCAAGCTAGAAGAACGATTGGTTTGTAGGTGTTTATGTAATTTTAAAATTTGTGCCCGAACGAGAGGATATTTTTGAAAACTTTCTTCGGCAATATTGTTCTAAATTATGACAGGAATCGATTGGTACATGTTTCAAGTCGCTAAGTGGTCTGGTTGCCGAGATATGGGCACAAACTGCATTTTTTTCGAGGTTTTTTGGTTTTTCCGGGAAATACATGAAAGAAACCCGGAATTTTTATGACCTATGCTCATCCTCGTAACTTGCTTAACATAATTGCTTTTGGAACTAGTCATCGATATTGCTTCGTTGAGGAGGAGATACGACTGCGGCTGCGGACACACATCCATCCATCCATCCATCCATTCATTCATACATCCAGAAATGACGGGTTAATAAACGCAATTCTCCAGAATGGAAATTGCGCTAAAAATTCTGAAAGAAACACTGAAGATAACTAACAAATAAAAAAATCTTGAGGCGCGCTTGAAAGTGAAAACAAGTTATGAGCCAGGTTTAAACAAACGTTCCAAAGGCTTGCAAGGTCAAACTATTGTAAATATTATTCAATAATTATTGTTATATAATTTGATTAATGATTTTATTATTCTTGCAGAGCTGGTTAAAATACCATGATACGTTTTGTGCTAATCATGTGTATGTTTTTATATGAATAAATATTTCATTTTAATTCATATATATATATATATATATATATATATATATATATATATATATATATATATATATATATATATATATATATATATATATATATATATATATATGTGTATATCATAATATTGAAATACAAATGTTTGTGGCTCTTTAAAAACTGGGAAAGTTTGTAAATTGCAACTTTTGGCTCTTCCGTCTCAAAAGGTTGCCGACCCCCGCCGTAGACCTATATCTAACACATGACCGTAGACCTATATCTAACACATGACTGTAGGCCTATGTCTAACACGTGACCGTGGGCCTATGTCTAACATATGACCGTAGCCCTATGTCTATCACATGACCCAATGTCTAACACGTGACCGTAGGCCTATGTCTAACACGTGACCGTGTGTCTAACACATGACCCAATGTCTAACACATGAACATGTCTATCACATGACCCAATGTCTAACACGTGACCGTAGGCCTATGTCTAACACGTGACCGTGTGTCTAACACATGACCCAATGTCTAACACATGAACATGTCTCACACATGACCTTATGTCTAACACGTGACCGTAGGCCTATGTCTCACACATGACCCAATGTCTAACACGTGACCGTAGGCCTATGTCTAAACAGACTGGCATGAGTATTCTCCCAAGGAGAGGCCCCAAGAATCTTGAGGATTAGGCGAGATGGTTGAATTGGTTGCGTGTGTGAAGAAAATTTTGATTTGATAACCGTCACGTGACTAATACGTGTTACGTCACTGTTGGACTAGTGAGGGTCTTATCCTAGAGTATACTTTAGGCTACCACCTGCTCAGTGGGGATGACGTCACACACACACAACCTTGGCTGGCATCTGGACTCTACCGGTGACAGCCATAGCGAGGCTAGAGCGCGTCAAATAGATTGATGTTACTTCTACATCGAAATGTGTGTGTGAGCAAGTATATATCTACGTCTATGTATGTCTTCATCCATTTCTACATCTATATCTATATTTATACCTATTTCTCTACGTATCTATATCTCTCTATATGTATATATATACATATATATATATATATATATATATATATATATATATATATATACATATATATATATATATATATATATATATATATATATATATATTTATATTTATATATATATATATATATATATATATATATATATATATATATATATATATTTATATTTATATATATTTATTTATTTATTTATTTATTTATTTATTTATTTATTTATTTATATATATATATTTACTCATGTATATATATATATATATATATATATATATATATATATATATATATATATATATATATATATATATATATATATATATATATATATATATATTACTTATTTCTTATATAATCATGACTATAGAGATAACAAGCTGCTGAGACTGATAGCTCTAGACTCGCGGTAGACTGGAAACCATTGAATAAAACAAAAGAAATATCGGCTAACTACGTTGGTAGCGGAGTGATTATTTAGAGAAATGTCAGATTTCTAATGTAACAGACCCAAAGGGGGATAAGCAATGCACTCATATATTTATACCGGGCTAAAGATAATTAACTCCCTTTCATACAGCGCGGCTACTATTGTGTTACTTCCCATGACAGAGTATGGTGTATTGCCGTCAGACAATCGTCCATCCACTTGAGGTATAATAAACATTCTCTGAATTAAATAGTGGAAATTAATCCCACCGGATTCCCCATTGTAGCCAACAATGATAAATATTACAAACACTACAATTTTTTTTAACACGATGTAGATTTCACGCTTTCTATTTGAAAGAGTTTCAATCACTTTATAAAAAGTTGTGTTTTGTTAGTGAATATCATTATTTTAATATGTATTCATAAACACACTCACTCACACGCACACACGCACACACACACAAATATACGCATACGCACACACACATGGTCCATGCTTTTATATTTTTTAACCGTTTTTTATCTTTGAAAAATTAAACAAATTATTTCAAGATATTTACCTAAATCGATTACTGAAGGAACGCCTTCATAGTGCTTTATCTATACTGTGGCCCCAGATAAAATGGCCGAGTTAGTTAACTAGGTGGCCCCAGATAAAATGGCCGAGTTAATGTACTTTTAATGAAAAACTATCTTATGTGCTTAGTGGGGTTAGGTTAGAAAATAGACACGTTTTCAATGTCTTATGTTATTATGCTTTCAGAAAATTTAAAATATATGATACATATTGCAATACAGAAAATTTAAAATATAGGAGACACATTGCAATACAGAAAATTTAAAATATAGGAGACACATTGCAATACAGAAAATTTAAAATATAGGAGACACATTGCAAAACAGAAAATTTAAAATATATGAGACACATTGCAATACAGAAAATTTAAAATATATGATACATATTGCAATACATCTAATTTTAAAAGGGAGGGAATCAGCTGCACCGAGTAAATGATCAAGGGACTTAACTCGATGTGATGAAAATATCGGAGAAGAAAAAAAGTCTGTTAAAAATCAGACAGAATTCAATCCCCAACACCCATTTGGGGATCAAAAGGGGACTTAACTCCGATGAACGCTCAAAGGGAGCTAACATCCCTCGATCACGTGCCCATGCATGTGATAGGCATACATTAATTGATGAGATGCCTGGCTTTAAAAACATCCAGCCGGATTAAATTATTTTATCTCGATATCCAAAACATTGAGCACTAAAGTCTAAACTTTCCGACCTTTAACGGGATCATTGCAAGCATACGCCTACGTCAGTCCTACATACATACAACTACACCAACCAAACATACGCCTACGTCAGTCCTACATACACCTACATCATCCTAAAAACCCACATCAAACAAATAAACCTACACCAACCAAACATACACCTACATTAACCAACCGAACCTACACCTGCCAAAGTAAAATATCAATACTGAGGGCATTTGATTCAAACCATTCTTTTATTGCATACTTGATCAAATCTGTTGTACCTGCTTGAGTGTCCCTGCCTTAACCCTACACTAACTTTACACTAACCCTACACTAACCTGCCCTAACCCTACACTAACCCTAACCGTAACCCAATCCGACCCTACCCTACCCTACCCCTACCCTACCCTACCCTACCCTACCCTACCCTACCCTACCCTACCCTACCCTACCCTACCCTACCCTACAATAACCCTAACACCTAACCCTAACTCTAACCCTAACCCTAACCAGACTCCTACCTTACCCTAACCCTAACCCTACTCCTACCCCAACCTTAACCCTACCCTAAACATTAACCCTTGCCCCAACACTGTCTCTAACCCTAAATTGATCATGGCTTTGACCTCCTCCCCCCCCCCCCCCCCTTTGAGGTAATTCTATCACTAGCACAAGTACGCCTGAAAATTATTTCCATAATATTCAACCCCACGTTAAGTTTGAGCCCATTCCTTTTCCTAATGCACTGTGGACCCTCGATGTTACGACTTCTAAAGGTAGTCTTCAAATTATTTTCGCGAAGGTGTCCAAAAATTATTGTTTAATTTGAGTTGAATTTTTTTTATTATCACCGCAATTTTGTAAATGTGTAGTTATCGTCGTTTTTTATTTAAATTTTGAGATTTTTTTGTGCTAAAATAGAAAGGACGTAATGGAAAATTTGATGAGGATAATTAAATTACATCCAATATGCTGCGACAGGTTTTTTTATATTTTAGCGCGACCGTGAATTTTAAATTATCTATTTAAAACCTTTTCAACGCTCCATGTCCGGCACGCCCCTGTATCATTTCCGCCGGAACTACGTCATTGAGAGCCTCGACTTGGCGCCCAACTGCCGGCACATACTCACTGCTGTGACGTAATTACTAGTCACGTTTGACCCCCGTGTGACCTCGACCTTGAGTGTAGGTTTGGGTATGTACAAGTGTGTGTGTTTCTGTTTGTATGAAACAATTTTATTATTGCATAAACATATATCAACTACTGCAGAGTCGGAATAAAATCAGGAATTATTTCATGTGACGTATTTTTTATTTCTTTAAGTAATCAATGTTTATTTCTTTCTGACAACTCTTTATGAAACATTATGATGTCTATATGTTTTGTCCCCTGATACTACGACACTATTTTAAAATATCATGATGTTTAAATGATATGTTGTCCCATGGCCCTACGACACTATTTTAAAACATCATGATGTCTATTAATGTGTTGTCCCCATTCCCGACGACTCTAAATAAAAAAAATGGAGTGAACATCTCAAGAGAGACAGCAACATAGAACTGAATCAACAGATTTTTATTTCCTGCATACATCCTCTATCATTAAAAACATCAACCAGTATTTTCTTTTTGGCAACAAAGTTTAGAGAAAGCGGAACGAAAATTTAAAAAAAAAAAGTCTTTAATTATTAATTGTAAATGAGCCATAAGAATGGAATGATAACGGAGCAGACTTCTCTGATAACGGAAGTAGAGGCCATGATTTCAATGTACACTGAGTGCTTCACGTTTTTTAACACACTCCATCGGAAGTCTCTAGCCCATCTAATTTTTTTTTTAATTAAACGTGAAGCTTTGATTATGTTAATCAATTTAGAGAGAAGCACCTCAAAGCCAAATGTACCTGAAATGTTTGTAAAAACTGAACGCCATCTACTAATGCGCTAATTAAGGCAATAAATATTTAAAGCGTATTAATGGTTGAAGCATTTTTTCTAAGACGCGCTCTTTGCTGAGTAATTTGCTGTAATACTGTAAGATATATTTAAATATTTAAGCGATACAAATGAATTCAAAATGTTTCGTTAGAACTCCACATCTAATGCAGCTTTTAGTGTGGCTAATTAGGTTAATTAATTAGTCACAGTGAAGATCTAGCAGCGTAAATTTTCGTTCAACATCTGCATACGTCACCTCTTGACACCTCTAATTGCAGGTAGGGATGGGGATGGTTGCTAGCGATGGCTTAACAAAGGTATAAACAAGCAGTTCAGATACAAAAAAATACTAATTACAGTCAAGCTAATTATTTTTCTTGAAGAAAACCCTAATAATTAACCTTATTTGTAATTAGCCTTAATTACGGTGCATATTTTTAGCAGCGTGGGTGTGTAGACAAAGAAGCAGGCCTTGAGGTACGAGCAAAGATCACATTTCTAGCCTGTCACAAACTCATACATCAGCTGGACTTTCTGAGATTCAGATCTTGTATTTTGTATTTTACCTGTAAGCCGCTATTGATAGTAGCCGACGCTATGTCAGTATGTTTTCATTGTTGTTGTTTTTACTATTGCTGTCATACAAATTAACCATTGTCCAATCTAACCATTGTCCAATCTAACCATTGTCCAATCTAACCATTGTCCAATCTAACCATTGTCCAATCTAACCAATGTCCAATCTAACCATTGTCCAAACTAACCATTGTCCAAATTAACCATTGTCCAATCTAACCATTGTCCAAACTAACCATTGTCCAAATTAACCATTGTCCAATCTAACCATTGTCCAATCTAACCATTGTCCAATCTAACCATTGTCCAATCTAACAATTGTCCAATCTAACCATTGTCCAATCTAACCATTGTCCAATCTAACCATTGTCCAATCTAACCATTGTCCAATCTAACCATTGTCCAATCCAACCATTTCTACCTTAGCAATTCTCTGAGTTTACCATTTCCAATTTTAGTCAATATTCATGTTAGTCGTAGACCGAGTCAGCCATCGCCAAAGTTAACCATTGTTCTAGGTAGCCATTGTTAGTCAAAGTCAGTCATTTTCCAAGTTAGCCACTATCACAGTTAGCCACTATCCGAGTTAGCCACTGTCCGAGTTAGTCACTATCAAAGTTAGCCACTATCAAAGTTAGCCACTGACAAAGTTAGCCACTGACAAAGTTAGCCACTGACAAAGTTAGCCACTGACAAAGTTAGCCACTGACAAAGTTAGCCACTGACAAAGTTAGCCACTGTCTCAGTTAGCCACTGACAAAGTTAGCCACTGTCTCAGTTAGCCACTGACAAAGTTAGCCACTGTCTCAGTTAGCCACTGACAAAGTTAGCCACTGTCCGAGTTAGTCACTGACAAAGATAGCCACTGTCTCAGTTAGCCACTGTCCGAGTTAGCCATTTTCTAAGTTAACAAATGTCCGAGTTTGTTATCCTCTAAGGCGATATACGAATCAACCGCAGACAGGAAGTACGTTTGGCACCGGATGTTCCAGTGACATCCGGTCAGCGAGGCTCGTGTAATCTGACGTGTCGTCTGCCGGTCAGTTTCCTGTCACAGCCTATGAAATACAGTTCCTGGCGCTAATTGGCCAGGCATTCGGCCACGTGATCGTGTATGCAAGGCGACACAAAATGTACGGGCATGGTACTGGTAGTGGGTGGAAGAAGTTAATTAGGCTAATGAGGTTTTATGATTTTAAAAGCAAAAGTTTTCATTTATGATTTTCAAAATCAGAAATGGTAAAACCTATTCGAGATAGGTAATTATTCAACACTCAACTGTTACAGGTAATTATTGAACACCCAAATGTTACGGATAATTATTAAACACCCAAATTGTACAGGTAATTATTCAATACCCAAATGGTACAAATAATTTTTCAACACCCAAATGGTACAGGTAATTATTCAACACCCAAATGGTAAAGTAATTATTCAACACTCAAATGGTACAGGTAATTATTCAACACCCAAATGGTACAGGTAATTATTCAACACTCAAATGGTACAGGTAATTATTCAACACCCAAATGGTACAGGTAATTATTCAACACCCAAATGGTACAGGTAATTACTTAACACCCAAATGGTACAGTTAATTATTTGACAAATAAATGAAACTGGTAATTTGTCAACACCGAAAAGTTACAAGAATTAATGTGTAAACAATTTAGATAATAATTTTATTTCTAATTAAAAATTGAATTCGTACTTTTTGAAGTATTACAAGCATTTTTAAAGCGTCGAATTGTTTCATCTGATTTTAAATACCTAAACTTTGTTTTTCTTGAATAAACTAACTGATGTTAGATTCATGTTTTGATTTATGTCTATATTATGTTTTAAAAGAGTTTTTTGTTTGTTTTTTTGTTAGTTTTTATTTATTTATTTATTTATTTATTTTTTTTTGCATGAAGAATTCTAAACTTGATGTATGAATCAACTTTGTGAGGTCTTATAGAAACACAGACATAGCTTTGAGGAACTAGATTAGATGATCTACGGTCACATCTGATGAAAGAAGGAGAAACAAGACTTACCTCATCATATTCTTCCGGTGTTGCATCTAATCTCCACGCATGCGCACTGAGGGTGAAACAGCAGAAGAGGATAACAGTGAAGACCATGGCGTAAATCTGAAAAAAAAATCTTTGATCTGACAGCTAATCTAAGTCAAACATCTAACAGGTGATCTAAGTTATACCTGCATGGTTAGCCTAACATCTGATCTAAGTTATACCTGCATGGTTAGCCTAACATCTGATCTAAGTTATACCTGCATGGTTAGCCTAACATCTGACAGGTGTTCTAAGTTATACCTGCATGGTTAGCCTAACATCTGATCTAAGTTATACCTGCATGGTTAGCCTAACATCTGACAGGTGTTCTAAGTTATACCTGCATGGTTAGCCTAACATCTGATCTAAGTTATACCTGCATGGTTAGCCTAACATGTGATATACGTTATACCTGCATGGTTAGCCTAACATCTTACAGGTGATCTAAGTTATACCTGTATAGTTAGTCTAAAACTTTGACCTTACAGATAAATATAGAGAAAAAAAAATCTTATTATGTTTGTAAAATAAAATTGTTATTTTATTTTATTTAAAAAGTGTATGAAAAAACACCTAAAATCTACTCCACATCCTGTCTTGACTGACAGTTTCGTAAAGGAAGCTTAAGTTTTTCTTTTCACTGAACTTTTTTGTAAGGTGTAGCCTTTTTATATTCATTAAGTTCAAAACGAGACTAACATTACATTAAGTTCAAAACGAGACTAAAATTGTGACTTAATTGTTAAATGTATCTAGGATCTGCAAGCTACATATGTTGAGGGTTCAAAACGTTTCGTCTTTATGGGCCTGATCAACTAATTGATTAATCCGAAGAGAAAGTTTAGCACCTGTAAGTTTGTTCAGTGAAACACCCCTTAACACACTCAATTACGGGTGAGAGAAACTGATCTTTTCTCTCGTGGGTTCGTGGATTAAATACTAAAAACGACGTCATTTTAAATGGCGTTTCTCTGCGATATATTTATATGCTAATGTGATGTAGAACGTACGACATTTTAATTGTAAAGTAATTATAATATTGTTCCATGAGGTGGAAGATAGATGATCGATCTATTATAGATCACAGCGGATGGTCGATCTATCATAGATCACAGTCACAATGATTTCATGGATTCTGTCTCAAAAACTGACATACGTAACCACAACAATAGCTTGACATTATCTGGACAAAACCAGTCCGTTTTGACACATCTTGACCTAACTAATTGATTACTAAAAAAACTAATTTATGGCGCTTCTCCAAAGAAGCTCATAATTATCCATAATTCATCAGATGATTTGAGTTTTCGGACCTAGTGAGATTCTGATATTAATGTCACTACGGAGATTCTAATATTAATATCACTAGGGGGATTCTATTATTTGAAATTTGAAATAAATGTCACTGTCACTTGGTATCAAATTTAATGGGTCTAATGAGAGTCCCCTGCACTAACCTACAATTTGTATGTTCACTTGAAATGTGCGTCTTGTTTGAATACCTCTAGATACGAAAGTGGACAATGGTCTAGTCTAAAGGTCAGGGGGCACTCGTGTCAAGTAATCAGAAGATAGACGCTGTTGACTAGTATTCTAAACTAGTCCGGTGATTGATGTTGATTGAAGCTTAATCCCCGTGAATGATGTTGATTCAAGATAGTTTGTTGATAATCACGTAGTGTCCAAGTTGAATTAGTTAAGAAAATATGTCTTTATTTGAAATAAGCTGATTCATAAAGAGAAGTTCCTTGAGTAATGTGTCTGGTAGCATGAGGCATTAAACTCATCAAAAGATACTCAATGAATCAAACTGTGTGACACAGTAATGTGTCTGGTAGCATGGGGCATTAAACTCATCAAAAGATACTCAATGAATCAAACTGTGCGACACAGTAATGTGTCTGGTAGCATGGGGCATTAAACTCATCAAAAGATACTCAATGAATCAAACTGTGCGACACAGTAATTTCAAAATAAAAACAAAAAGAAATAAATAACTTTCTGTGACAAAAATTCTTAATTGGTAGAGTTAAAATGTTTGCTTATTTTCATGGCGTTTTCTGACTCACACATCACCGAGGTAGTTCTATATTTAGCATGTGTGACGGGCACATTGTCGAGGTAGTTTATAAACATTTAATTAGGAAAACAAATAACTTTAGTTAAATCTTGTTACGAGTATCTATATATATAATTCTCTTCTTGGAGACACTAGAAAACAAGCTGTAAGCGCGCCTAACAGTCCCCTCTCTTCCTCTCTAGGCATATTGCAACCTCCCCCACCCCCACATGGTCTGGTGAGCTGTGGTTCACGCTAAATGTTTATAATCGTACAGCCGGGTTTAGTGCCTACTACTAGTGTTTTAAAGCAAATATTTTCAGTGGCAGCGTTGATACTGTCGAATTCACAAATTATGAATGACTGAAAAGTAGAAAATAAAACAACTAAATATCGGCGTATGATATGCCGCGGGTCGGCTCGTAACTGTATAGTGCATGTTAATCCATCATCAAACCAACAAACATACAAACATACATGACATGGTTTTAACGACCGTGTTTTACCCATGATGCACCATTGATGCACGCGGTATACGTGGCTTGGATAATAACCTAATTAATTATTCCATTATAACTCGACTTCGTTAAGAATAGTTTTGTAATAGAAAGCTGAAGAGAAAATGGCGAGAATTTAGTTGTATTCACACTACAGTATAATTAGTAAAATAATGCCTTTAATGGTCACCATGACTGTTACAACCTACTTTCATGCCAGCCCACACAACCCACACAGGTCAAGTCCACACAATCCACACAGGTCAAGTCCACACAATCCACACAGGTCAAGTCCACACAATCCACACAGGTCAAGTCCACACAATCCACACAGGTCAAGTCCACACAATCCACACAGGTCGTCCACACAATCCACACAGGTCAAGTCCACACAATCCACACAGGTCAAGTCCACACAATCCACACAGGTCAAATCGTTTATTCAGATCACCTTTGTTCACACATCAACGTAACGTCTCCTACGCCAGCCTCTACCAAAAAGCCCCCAACAATCGTTCACTCCCCGCATTCTACCTTTGAGTTATAAAACCTAAACACCCCAGGGTTATCTCAACTCACACACGCCTCTCTAGACTATTCTAACCTATTCTAACCTAACTTCGCAAACTAAATATTTTGACCTAACGCAACTCAATGCTGTATTCACAACAAAAAAAATGGTATGTTCGATAATACGGTGAAAATGCCGTTTAAAAAAAAAATATTAAAACTTTAAAGATTTAAACCTATGGAACCATTGAGAACCAAAACATGGTGCTATTCGATTTTTATTTCTTTGCAAGGAGTCGAATAAAAGTACTTGCAACAAGAGCAAATAAAATATTTTAAATTTCATGACGCTTTAATTCTTGCTGACGCCGTAACTTTGGTGACTGAATTTTTTGTGACGCGGTGATTTTTAACCACGATATTTTTTTTAAATGTCTGCAATAGTTGAGATAGTTTCAGCACTCATCTAGCCAACCATCTAACCAACCATCTAACCAACCATCTAACCTACCATCTAACCTGCCATCTAACCAGCCATCTAACCAATCCTCTAACCAACCATCTAACCACTCATCTAACCAACCATCTAACCACCCATCTAACCAACCATCTAACCAACCATCTAACCAACCATCTAACCACCATCTTGCACTTTCTACTAATGTATTTAAAAGAAAAACACCCCCTCCACCTCATTTTAATATCACCACCACGGTCTAATGTAGTCCCCCGTGTGACCAATATTTACATTAGCATAAAGACCGGCCCATCTGAATACATTAGGGGTCACGTGCCGTGACAGTAGGATGGACCTTGGGGGGGGGTCTATCTCACGTGATCCAGCCCCGAGCATTCAATCACGTCGATAGCTAAACGTGATCTATTTTATCACGTTACAACAAAATATCAACTACTTGATCAAGTTACAACAAAATATCAACTACTTTATCAAATTACAACAAAATAACAACTACTTTATCAAGTTACAACAAAATATCAACTACTTTATCAAGTTACAACAAAATATCAACTACTTTATCAAGTTACAACAAAATATCAACTACTTTATCAAGTTACAACAAAATATCAACTACTTTATCAAGTTACAACAAAATATCAACTACTTTATCAAGTTACAACAAAATATCAACTACTTTATCAAGTTACAACAAAATATCAACTACTTTATCAAGTTACAACAAAATATCAACTATTTTATCAAGTTACAACAAAATATCAACTACTTTATCAAGTTACAAAACAAAATATCAACTACTTTATCAAATTACAACAAAATATCAACTACTTTATAAAGTTACAACAAAATATCAACTACTTTATCAAGTTACAACAAAATATCAACTACTTTATCAAGTTACAACAAAATATCAACTACTTTATCAACTTACAACAAAATATCAACTACTTGATCAAGTTACAACAAAATATCAACTACTTTATCAACTTACAACAAAATATCAACTACTTGATCAAGTTACAACAAAATATCAACTACTTTATCAAGTTACAAAAGAATCTAACTCCTGTATATATTTACAACAGAATATGAATTTCATCAGTCTTAAAATAGAATATGAACAGATCTATAACATTTAGACCGAATATACACTGCTATATGAATCAAGAACTGAAAATGAAACTCGACAGATTTACACAATAACATGAAAGATTGAATAAAGTTGGTACCCGATGGAAAAATGGCAATGTAAGTAATGGAGTGACCATAAGCTTTTAACATTGTACTTTCAGAATCTATCTCCGGTAAAATGGTATAAAAGCTGTTTCTGCCGTACGATTATGGCTGTTTTAGATGTACCTATTGTACAAATATCACATAGATACAGAGGCGTAGCGAGGGGGGGGGGCGGGAAGTGCGGACCGCACCGGGTGACACCATTAAGGGGTGTGACACCAAGGCAAAAAATAGTAAAATATATAGAGAAAAACTTGAGGGGGTGCAAATCGAAAGTTTGAGGGGGGGGTGCAAATCGGAAGTTCGAGTTGGGGGGGGGGGGGGGGGTGGGTGCAAATCGAAAATTTGAAAGTTTGTCCCCGGGAAGGTCGCTACCGCTCTGGGGGGTGACACCATTAAGTGCCGCCACTGCATAGATAAACATATATCATATTGATGTAAGATATCAGATAGATGTAAAATATCAGATAGATATAAGATATCACATAGATGTAAGATATCACATAGATGTTAGATATCACATAGATGTAAGATATCAAATAGATGTAAGATATCATATTTTTATGTGGGAAAAAACATGATCCGCTTTCTCAGGCTTTAGACGGTGTGTTTTTGTTGCGCGCGTTTTTATACTCCATCCGGTAAGATCCGATTGCACTGTTCTATTTTTAGAATCAGCGAGATGCGGTATTTCCCAAAAGACAGTCTTACATTTCTATTTAACTTGTAATCAAAACCACATATCATTTCCTAAAATAGATTTTTGTCTCCTATTCTTCCACACACTTTTATTTCAGTTTGTATTGCGAACGCTGAAGTACATTGGGTAAAGGAATTTTGAGATAATAAATTGCAGAAGAGAGCTTCATTGTGATACGTGCGACTAATAAAATTGAAAATGGAATTTTCTACTCAATCGTGATGACTTTGGTGGCAGCTAGCATTAGTCCCTCTGATGACCTTGATGGTAGCTAGCATAAGATTCTGTGATGACCTTGAAGACAGCTAGCATAAGATTCTGTGATGACCTTGAAGACAGCTAGCATAAGATTCTGTGATGACCTTGAAGACAGCTATAATTAGATACTGTGATGACCTTGAAGACAGCTAGCATAAGATACGATGATGAAACTAGAGACGCAAGTTAATTCTCACTCATTGTCCGCGCCCTTTGGTTGAAATAAAGTCTAAGGTACACCCCAATGTTTCGTAATGGTCTGGCTAGAACTAAAATATTTGAAGTTTTTTTTGTTCAAACACTAAGAGAAGATGAACCTATAAATACAATGAGAAATATTTTTTTTTACTGCTGGGACTGTTAGACTTTGTCAAATCAAATTTTTTTACTGCTGGGACTGTTAGACTTTGGCAAATCATATTTTTTTCCTAACGGAAAGAGAGAGGATTAGCGCCGTGTCGGGAGACGGACGAAGAAATTAGACCAGAAAAGTCTAGAAAAGTCCAGAAGAATGCGAGCTAAAATGTTATTTGAACAACCCCTAATCTTAATATTGAGGAAATCTTTCTTTTAAAACCCCGAATCTCTATATTGAGGAAATCTTTTTTCTTTTTTCTAACAAGCACTCAAGATAAATTTTTGCTATGTCTAAACAACCGTTGAAAAAGTCAATGTAGTCGATAGATACAAATAAGATGACCAAACGATAAACTGTTTACGTCGAGTGTGGTATTGATCACACTGATCAGCTCAACAGCTCTTCTATCACACACACACACACACATACAGACAAACAAACAAACACACGCAGATGCATTCTCACAGTGACACAAACCCTCACACATACGAACACACACATAAACAGACAGACAAGCAAAATGACACATACACACACACAATCAACCACCCACCCACACACGGATAAGAACATAACGCTACCCAATATAAACTTTAACTTCATTTAAGAAAACACTAGATAGTACGTAATACTAAAATATAAATCAGGTATAATTAGCTGTGTTTGATTAGGTAAGCTTATGTCGAAGTTAATCAACAATATTTAACGACATAATCTTTGAAATTAATTAACAATATTTAACGGCATAATCTTTGAAATTAATTAACAATATTTAACGACATAATCTTTGAAGTTATTTAACAATATTTGACGACTTAATCTTTGAAGTTAATCACCATTATTTAAAGACATAATCTATGAAGTTTAGAAACAACACACACATTTTTTTTTAAATGAAGCAAATGCTTTTAACGGCACGTCAATACAATTTACCAGTAATAAAAAGGTTAATACTTCGTTTAAGTAAACAGTCGAGTTGCTGTTTTTGTTTATATTGTAACCATAGAAACTAGTCATATTTTTGGCTATCTTCATTTTACTTTTATTTTAAGCTTGTAAACCCTAATGCTGTATATTGTATCGATTTTGCGGATGTGTGTATATCGTAAAGATCTACATTTCACCCTTATTGCTAAGAACAGTCCTCTTAAATTCATTAGCATTAACCTGAATTTGGAGTACCCGAACATTTGCGCTCGTCTCTACTGGGAATACCTGAACATTGAATGTCCAGGGTTCCGTCAAGTAAAAACGGCGCTTGTCATAAAACATCAAAGCCACCATCAGTTGTACAAACGCCATCAGATTGACAGAAACGACGCCCGGCCGCCGAGTTTAGTGCGATCGCTGTTAGTCGAAGACTTACAGGGTCTCAGGAAATAGCGGGCGGTCACCAGCACGCTTAGCCGCCTCAATTAGCGACCTGCTGGCTGTTTGCTTAGCGTGACGCCCGATATGTTCTACCGTTAGAGTTGGCTGATGAAGACAAAGTGTCGAAACATTTTACCCAGGCATAGAATGAAGTTAACTGATGTACTTTAAATTAGCAGATGCCTTCATGCGAGACGAATTGTGGCCACCGCCATAACTTGATTGGATGAAATGGAATGTTGGAGCTAACGATGTCTAACGCTGGTAAATTATTTTAAGTAAATAAAAGCAGTTATAAAATTTGATGACTTAAAAAACAGATGCTAGCAGTTATGAAATTTGATGACTTAAAAAAACAGTTGCTAGCAGTTATAAAATCTCGTTGAATAATGTAGCAGAAGATATCAATAAAATAATATGGCACCTTCAAGTAGCAGTCGCTAGCGGTTATAAATTCTTTTAACCTGGGTATACAGTGGCGACACTTTTAAACATCTGATGGCTGAGATTAGCAGAAGTTACCTCATGAGATTAGCAGAAGTTACCTCAGGAGATTAGCAGAAGTTACCTCATGGGATTAGCAGAAGTTAACTCAGGAGATTAGCAGAAGTTACCTCAGAAGTTGAGATTATTAGGATTATCTTTTTTAAACTGACACAACATTAAACACATCAGAGGGGACGGCATGGTCGAGTGGTAGAGTGCTAGACCGCTAACCCGATTGTTTCGGGTTCGAATCCCAGGCTAATGGGTACCTGACTCGCGTTAAAGAAACAAAGGCGGCTGGACATAGTGCTGACCACACTATCCCCTTAATACCGAGGGCACTAAAACAGATGATCTTTGACTCAATTATTCAATGTGTTTGACACTAACGTGAGAAGACGATGATCAGAATGAGACATTAACAATGTGATAAAATTATTGTTACCGTTAAGTGAAAGTCGCAGTGCTATTAAAATTAATGGAAATTAATTAGCTTGATATAGTCACCGCTAATTGAAGATCCCAGTACAATTAAAATTAATTTGACAAGATTTTGTCAAATTCGGTTAATCGAACACAGTGCTCAATAGCAGTGTACACTTATAATAACTCCACAAAGACTTATTTACCAGCTAGCAATTTTGTTGGCAACACACAACAATTTAGTTGACAGCAGATACTTTTTTGTTGACAACACACACAACATTTTGTTGGCAACACACACAACATTTTGTTGGCAACACACACAACATTTTGTTGACAACACACACAACATTTTGTTGACAACACACACAACATTTTGTTGACAACACACACAACATTTTGTTGACAACACACACAACATTTTGTTGACAACACACACAACATTTTGTTGACAACACACACAACATTTTGTTGACAACACACACAACATTTTGTTGACAACACACACAACATTTTGTTGACAACACACACAACATTTTGTTGACAACACACACAACATTTTGTTGACAACACACACAACATTTTGTTGACAACACACACAACATTTTGTTGACAACACACACAACATTTTGTTGACAACACACACAACATTTTGTTGACAACACACACAACATTTTGTTGACAACACACACAACATTTTGTTGACAACACACACAACATTTTGTTGACAACACACACAACATTTTGTTGACAACACACACAACATTTTGTTGACAACACACACAACATTTTGTTGACAACACACACAACATTTTGTTGACAACACACACAACATTTTGTTGACAACACACACAACATTTTGTTGACAACACACACAACATTTTGTTGACAACACACACAACATTTTGTTGACAACACACACAACATTTTGTTGACAACACACACAACATTTTGTTGACAACACACACAACATTTTGTTGACAACACACACAACATTTTGTTGACAACACACACAACATTTTGTTGACAACACACACAACATTTTGTTGACAACACACACAACATTTTGTTGACAACACACACAACATTTTGTTGACAACACACACAACATTTTGTTGACAACACACACAACATTTTGTTGACAACACACACAACATTTTGTTGACAACACACACAACATTTTGTTGACAACACACACAACATTTTGTTGACAACACACACAACATTTTGTTGACAACACACACAACATTTTGTTGACAACACACACAACATTTTGTTGACAACACACACAACATTTTGTTGACAACACACACAACATTTTGTTGACAACACACACAACATTTTGTTGACAACACACACAACATTTTGTTGACAACACACACAACATTTTGTTGACAACACACACAACATTTTGTTGACAACACACACAACATTTTGTTGACAACACACACAACATTTTGTTGACAACACACACAACATTTTGTTGACAACACACACAACATTTTGTTGACAACACACACAACATTTTGTTGACAACACACACAACATTTTGTTGACAACACACACAACATTTTGTTGACAAGACACACAACATTTTGTTGACAAGACACACAACATTTTGTTGACAACACACACAACATTTTGTTGACAACACACACAACATTTTGTTGACAACACACACAACATTTTGTTGACAACACACACAACATTTTGTTGACAACACACACAACATTTTGTTGACAACACACACAACATTTTGTTGACAACACACACAACATTTTGTTGACAACACACACAACATTTTGTTGACAACACACTATATTTTGTTGGCAACACACGGCAACGCACACAATTATTGTTTTTTAATTTTATAGTTTTTAACAGCGTGACGGATGTTAGCACACCATAAACATAGTTTTAAAGTCACCAAACGCCAGTCATAATCAAAAAGAATAAAAAGAATAGATGACAAGCCATAGTTCGGTCAGACCAGGGAACTCAATGTTGACCAATCAAATTCTAGAGACGTTGAAAGATTTCAGTTACGTAACACTCGTCCCTGCCTCCCTGTGTCCTACATGTTCTCGTCGTCTCGTACTTCAACAACAGCTGACCCACTTCTGTACCTCAACATCTGACCCACTTCGGTACCTCAACGACAGCTGACCCACTTCTGTACCCCAACAACATCTGACCCACTTCTTCAACAGCTGACCCAATTCTGTACCTCAACAACATCTGACCCACTTCTGTACCTCAACATCTGACCCACTTCTTCAACAGCTGACCCAATTCTGTACCCCAACAGCTGACCCACTTCTGTACCTCAACATCTGACCCACTTCTGTTCCTCAACATCTGACCCACTTCTGTACCTCAACATCTGACCCACTTCTGTACCTCAACATCTGACCCACTTCTGTACCTCAACATCTGACCCACTTCTGTACCTCAACATCTGACCCACTTCTTCAACAGCTGACCCAATTCTGTACCCCAACAACAGCTGACCTACTTCTGTACCTCAACAACAGCTGACCCACTTCTGTACCTCAACAACAGCTGACCCACTTCTGTACCTCAACAACAGCTGACCCACTTTTGTACCTCAACAACAGCTGACCCACTTCTGTACCTCAACAACAGCTGACCCACTTCTGTACCTCAACAACAGCTGACCCACTTCTGTACCTCAACAACAGCTGACCCACTTCGGTACCTCAACAACAGCTGACCCACTTCTGTACCTCAACAACAGCTGACCCACTTCTGTACCTCAACAACAGCTGACCCACTTTTGTACCTCAACAACAGCTGACCCACTTCTGTACCTCAACAACAGCTGACCCACTTCTGTACCTCAACAGCTGACCCACTTCTGTACCTCAACAACAGCTGACCCACTCCTGTACCTCAACAACCCACTTATTCTAGAACTGACAGCAAACTTAGACCGAGACAACTTTTGAATTCAACTGACAGCTTCCTACTGAAATTAAGTTAACAAATAGAATTGTCTAATTCATTTGTTTAGCTTGATTGTGGATCATTTCCATACAAGTGCCTGAGTTTGTGGTGTGATTTGTCTGGGTAGTTTTGTCAGGTAGTTAGACAAATTGTACACATTTCTCAAATGTCTGGTAGTTGGACTATTGTCGGGTAGTTAGACAAATTGTACACATTTCTCAAATGTCAGGTAGTTAGACTAGTGTCGGGTAGTTAGACAAATTGTACACATTTCTCAAATGTCTGGTAGTTGGACTATTGTCGGGTAGTTAGACAAATTGTACACATTTCTCAAATGTCAGGTAGTTAGACTAGTGTCGGGTAGTTAGACAAATTGTACACATTTCTCAAATGTCAGGTAGTTAGACTAGTGTCGGGTAGTTAGACAAATTGTACACATTTCTCAAATGTCAGGTAGTTAGACTAGTGTCGGGTAGTTAGACAAATTGTACACATTTCTCAAATGTCAGGTAGTTAGACTAGTGTCGGGTAGTTAGACAAATTGTACACATTTCTCAAATGTCAGGTAGTTAGACTAGTGTCGGGTAGTTAGACAAATTGTACACATTTCTCAAATGTCAGGTAGTTAGACTAGTGTCGGGTAGTTAGACAAGTTGTACACATTTCTCAAATGTCAGGTAGTTAGACTAGTGTCGGGTAGTTAGACTAGCTGTACACATTTCTCAAATGTCAGGTAGTTAGACTAGTGTCGGGTAGTTAGACAAGTTGTACACATTTCTCAAATGTCAGGTAGTTGGACTAGTGTCGGGTAGTTAGACAAATTGTACACATTTCTCAAATGTCAGGTAGTTGGACTAGTGTCGGGTAGTTAGACAAGTTGTACACATTTCTCAAATGTCAGGTAGTTAGACTAGTGTCGGATAGTTAGACTAACTGTACACATTTCTCAAATGTCAGGTAGTTGGACTAGTGTCGGGTAGTTAGACTAGCTGTACTCATTTCTCAAATGTCAGGTAGTTAGACTAGTGTCGGGTAGTTAGACTATCTGTACACAATTTCTCAAGTTTCACTTTCTGTTTTACCGGGTATCAAGTGGAATTGACAATGGACCATTTCAGAAAATAGTGGCAACCTAGACCAAATGATCTAAAGATACTTGAGGTAAAACAATAGAGTTGTTCTCATTGTTTATTTTGATTTGAACCTTTCACACTGACATGAAAAGAAAACATTTTTAAAAGTTCTCTCCTAACGAACATGAGCAATATCTAAAACCGGCGTAGATTTCTTGGACATTTATAATTCTATTTTTTTTCAAAGCATTCAAATATCCGGCGATCTCTTGTAATTTTCTAATCGAGAAAAAGATTTTAGAATTATAAAAAAGGATGATGTGAAAATTATTAACGAGGCAAGATAATTACATAAAATTATAACTTCACTTAGACTAGTGATTAAAATTAACTGCTCCTAATTTTTATACTAAAAGAAGGAACCGAACTATCAATTTTTAAATTATTTTTTGTACGGCCAGCATTCAATGTTAATTTATTGTTCTGTTGTATTGCTCAATTAGCCTGTTCTGTGGCTAGTTTTTGAACAGTCATTAAAACAAAAACACCTTAAAGTGCTGAGAGCGAGTGTCACGACATTTGGCGTGTGTCAAGTTTTTAGAAGCGTTGTGTTGTGTCGAGTGTTAGGTTCTAGCCTCCAAGTTTTTAGAAGCGTCGTATTGTGTCGCATAGAGTGTTGGGTTTTAGCCTTCAAGTTTTTAGAAGCGTCGTGTTGTGTCGAGTGTTAGGTTCTAGCCTTCAACTTCTTTAATGTGAACCCCCATCCCTCTATTGACAGTAATACCATACTTAGATTAACCGAGTTAGTTCTCAACCTCAACTCGTTCGAGTTCGATGGTCAGTTCTTTGACCAAATAAGTGGGGTAGCTACGGGAACTAAAATGGGTCCTAGTTATGCGTGTCTCTTCATGGGTTACCTGGAGGGTCAAATCCAGGAAAAATACACTGGCAGAATTCCATGTTTTTATCGGCGGTACATTGATGATGGGTTAGGTATCACAGAGATGGCAGAAGAAGAACTGCAAGATTTCATATCATTCTGCAACAACTACCACCCAAACATTAAATTTACCTCTGAAATTTCAGAGAGTTCTGTTAACTTCCTGGATATGACAATATCGCTTAACACAACCAACGTTGGGACGACTGTATATTACAAACCAACCGATTCACATTCATATCTGCTTTACTCTTCGTCACACCCCCCGGCCTGCAAAAATTCTATACCATTCTCACAATTATTAAGACTGCGACGTATTTGTCAAGATGATGACGACTTTTGGATCAAGGCCCATGAGCTACTACAGTTCTTCCGACTCCGGTCATACCCGGAGCATATACTCCAGTCAGCACTACACCGCATAACAACTGTTGACCACCAAGCCTCCCTTCAACAATTTCCAAAACAAAAGTCAGATAGAACTAAACTCATCTTACCCTACCATCCTCATTCAGTTTTGGCTAAAAATATCATTATAAAAAATTATTCTATCCTCAAGTCAGACCCCCATTTAGGCCATTTATTTCAACAGAATCCTTTGGTTGTGTATAGAAGGGAACGCAACCTTAGAGACCTTTTAGTTCGCAGCCGCCTGCCACCCACTAACAACACCGGTTTTGGCACCACTCCTTGTCCCCGTAAATGCAATACCTGTCATTTCACCCTTCAGGTTGAATCACTGCAGCTGCCGAAGGGAACCCTCAAAATTAAAAATCACTTCAACTGTGAGTCCCGCAACGTAGTTTACGTCATCCAGTGCAGGCGTTGCAACATCTTTTATATCGGACAAACGGGGAAAAGATTGTCTGACAGGGTTAGCCAACACCTGCGATCAATCAACAATGAAGACGGTCTTCCTGTGGCCAAACACTTCAACAAGAGTGGGCATGACTTAAAAAAGGACTTGTGTAACCGCCGTTCGGTTTTGCCACAATTTTAAAAATCGCCTTAGCACTGAAACGCGACTAATACTTAAATTTGGTACACGGGCACCCGATGGCTTGAATGAACAGATATCTTTCACCTAACCAACCCCCCTCCCGCATACACCACGCCCCCAACCCCACCCCTATACGGTGTCCAAGCGTCCTTCTCACGCGTCTTTTCTTTTGGATATCGTGGCTAGCAGACAAGACGTGTTTTCACTGTCGAGCTAAGTCAAAAAATGTGTTACTGTTTGTCTTTATTTGTCTAATCTGTAATCACACTGTTGTGTGCTGACGAAGACCTTGGGTCGAAACGTCCATAGTACTTGTAACTGTCTTTAACTTGTGAGGCAACTAATACTATCTGTTTTATTACTAAGTTTTTAGAAGCGTCGTGTTGTGTCGAGTGTTAGGTTCTAGCCTCCAAGTTTTTAGAAGCGTTGTGTTGTGTCTCATAGAGTGTTAGGTTCTAGCCTCCAAGTTTTTAGAAGCGTTGTGTTGTGTCTCATAGAGTGTTAGGTTCTAGCCTCCAAGTTTTTAGAAGCGCCGTGTTGTGTCGAGTGTTAGGTTCTAGCCTCCAAGTTTTTAGAAGCGTCGTGTTGCGTCGCATAGAGTGTTAGGTTCTAGCGTCATATTCTGTTCTGTGCTATTTATAGATCATTTTACTGTAAAACTCCTGGCCGTACTCAATTAGCATTTTAAACACTAAACCTGGCCAGTCATGAAGCACATATTACCCTCTTCCCCACCAAACTAACCTTGTACCTTGAATCACACAATCCCCCCTCGCCCACCTAACCAAACTTGTATCTTGAATCACACAATCCCCCCCTCCCCCACCAAACCAACCTTGTATCTTTGAATCACACAATTTCCCCTCCCCCCCACCAAACCAACCTTGTATCTTTGAATCACAAAATCCCCCCTCCCCCACCAAACCAACCTTGTATCTTGAATCACACAATCCCCCCCTCCCCCACCAAACCAACCTTCTACCTTGAAGCACTGTATTTAACCCATGTACCTGGCCAGCCTAGAATCACGTGACTACATCTCACCCCCACCCCAACACCTGGCGACAGCATCGACGACAGGTCCTTTAAAGCAATACGTTCTTTTAGTATCAACAGATGCCGTCAGATCAACGAATGTAAACAAGAAGATCACGTGACACTTACTTGTCGTAGTCCCTGATGCTTCATTCTGTTCTTGTGATGTTCGTTCTAGAACAGAAAGGAACGAGGTAAAATGTTTATTCTAGAACAGAAAGAACGACGTAAAATGTTTATTCTAGAACAGAAAGAACGAGGCGAAATATTTATTTTTAGAACAGAAAAGAACGAGGGAAAATATTTATTCTAGAACAGAAAAGAACAGGTAAAATATTTATTCTAGAACAGAAAGAACGAGGCGAAATATTTATTTTTAGAACAGAAAAGAACGAGGCAAAATATTTATTCTAGAACAGAAAAGAACGAGGCGAAGTTGGTTTCTCTGATATGAAATACCAAGAGGGTCACATCTAGCTAAAATGGCTAATAGCTGTAGGTACCTGAGCTAAGGTGGTTCATACCCAGTCAGTTCAAATGATGGCCAGATTGTTCTATTTGGAAACAACACCAATCAGCTACCAACTACAGTTACAGTAATTTCATATTTTTTATAGTGTAACACCAATCAGCTACCAACTACAGTTACAGTAATTTCATATTTTTTATAGTGTAACATCAATCAGCTACCAACTACAGTTACAGTAATTTCATATTTTTTATAGTGTAACATCAATCATCTACCAACTACAGTTACAGTAATTTCATATTTTTTATAGTGTAACATCAATCAGCTACCAACTACAGTTACAGTAATTTCATATTTTTTATAGTGTAACACCAATCGGTTACCAACTACAGTTACAGTAATTTCATATTTTTTATAGTGTAACACCAATCAGCAACCAACTACAGTTACCGTAATTTCGTATTTTTTTATGAAGTAACATTAGTTATGATAATATTTATGATCTTATCATATTAAATTTTAAAGTGTAAACTACGTCTTAAATTAAACGTGAATACATTTTAAGTAAATTCTAAACTACTTGATAAGTAAAGTATTTAATGTATAGGTGTAAAACTACTTGATATGTAAGTGTAAAACTACTTGTGTAAGTGTAAAACTATTTGATAAGTAACGTGTAAACTACGAAATTTTAATTTCCAATAATCAAAACATCCCTACATTTCTGATGTCCTTTAGAAAAGAATACCCGGGGTCAACGAACGTATTAACAAACATGAAGATTTAAAATCCCCATTTCATCAGAACCTAGTACTGATTCTCAACAAGAACAGAAAAACAAATAGTATTTTTTTTTAAATTACAGTGTCAGGATCTCTGGTAATATTAAACATAACACGCACATCACGATATTTGGTGTAAAAAAAAAAAAAAAAAAAATTCGTCCACATTTCATAAGCCTTCTTTAGGTAAAAACGTGTGTTTGTGTGTGTGTGTGTGTTTGGGAGGGAGGGGTGGGGTATTTTCTGGTCAGGTAAGTTGTAATATTACCGAGAGAAAAGTCGATGTGGTTTCAATGCCAGCCTAAAAGTGCTCAGGTTTTACAAAGTAATCAGGATTTGGTATATTAAATCGGTCACGGGAAAACCTGTATTGGCAACTTACGTTATACATATATATATATATATATATATATATATATATATATATATATATATATATATATATATATATATATATATATATATATATATATATATACTAGCCGTCCCGGCCAGGCCCTGCTCTGGCTTCTGTGAAAAACCTTCCTGTTAAAGACCATTACCTGTGTGTTTAGTAATCATCATAAACCCGGCATTGCCCACCCAAACCACAACCAACCAAAACTAAAACAACAAAACGCAAACATAACGCTAACACAACTACAAATACAAACGAAAACAAAAACCTAACAACAAACCCAACCACAACCACAAACACCAATACAAACACAAAGAAAAAACAAACAAAAAAGCAAACGAAAACAAAAACCTAACAACAAACCCAACCACAAACACCAATACCAACAAAAAAAAAAACAACGAAAAAGCAAACGAAAACAAACCAAATTCAAACGCAAAACCAACCAAAAACACAAATACAAACCCAAAAAAAAAACACAAACAAAAACGAAAAAAGAAAGAACAAAAACGAACCAAATCAAAACGCAACCACTAACGCAAACCCACCTAAACACAAAGAAAACACTAACGCGAACATAAACGCCCGGGGCGGAATCACCTGTTTTAGCTTAATGAACGACTATAGTACCCCAACTTATTCATAGTCTTTTGCACTCACTTAAACGAACGCGCCTGTTTCAATTTGATGAACAATTTTAATACTCCAAGCTTATCCGTAAAATACCTACAACATTTGCACTTGATCAATCCCCGCTAATTATGTAATTATTTTTTTTTCCCAACACCAAAACAAAGTAATTAAAAAGTAAATTATTTTCGACTAATGCAATGGTTTTATAAAGGGAAGTAATTTTGTTTTCCTAATTTATCAAAGGGAAGTAAGTGCTATAGGACTAAATAAAGACATAATTAGAATTTTTGTAAAAGATGATATTTTTTTTAAACTTGTGTTTAATGAACATGCCGACAATTATTACTGTAATTTGAAAAATGAAAATGATTTCCCAACACTTTCAATGGTAATTTTTTAGCTCATAAATTTAGACAAATGCGCACGCTAATTTTCTAACACTTAAATTCGTACAATTCCAACGACATACAAATGCATTACATACAGAACTGAGCTTTATATATTATATATATATACTAGCCGTCCCGGCCAGGCCCTGCTCTGGCTTCTGTGAAAAACCTTTCTGTTAAAGACCATTACCTGTGTGTTTAGTAATCATCATAAACTCGGCATTGCCCACCCAAACCACAACCAACCAAAACCAAAACAACAAAACGCAAACATAACGCTAACACAATTACAAATACAAACGAAAACAAAAACTTAACAACAAACACAACCACACCCACAAACACCAATACAAACACAAAGAAAAAACAAACAAAAAAGCAAACGAAAACAAAAACCTAACAACAAACCCAACCACAAACACCAATACCAACAAAAAAAAAAATCAACGAAAAAAGCAAACGAAAACAAACCAAATCCAAACGCAAAACCAACCAAAAACACAAATACAAACCCAAACAAAAAAAACACAAACAAAAACGAAAAAAGAAAGAACAAAAACGAACCAAATTAAAACGCAACCACTAACGCAAACCCACCTAAACACAAAGAAAACACTAACGCGAACATAAACGCCCGGGGCGGAATCACCTGTTTTAGCTTAATGAACGACTATAGTACCCCAACTTATTCACAGTCTTTTGCACTCACTTAAACGAACGCGCCTGTTTCAATTTAATAAACAATTTTAATACTCCAAGCTTATCCGTAAAATACCTAGAAGATTTGCAGTTGATCAATCCCCGCTAATTATGTAATTATTTTTTTTCCCAACACCAAAACAAAGTAATTAAAAAGTAAATTATTTTCACGGAATGCAATGGTTTTATAAAGGGAAGTAATTGTGTTTTTCCTAATTTATCAAAGGGAAGTAAGTGCTATAGGACTAAATAAAGACATAATTAGAATTTTTGTAAAAGATGATATTTTTTTTAAAACTTGTGTTTAATGAACATGCCGACAATTATTACTATAATTTGAAAAATGAAAATTATTTCCCTACACTTTCAATAGTAATTTTTTAGCTCATAAATTTAGACAAATGCGCACGATAATTTTCTAACACTTAAATTCGTACAATTCCAACGACATACAAATGCATTACATACAGAACTGAGCTTTATATATTAGATATATATATATATATATATATATATATATATATATATATATATATATATATATATATATATATATATATATATATTTATATTGATGGATATTCAAATTTCAAACTAACAATTTACCTTTGTTTTCATTCAAACGTTTTCACCTTTTAATCGTATTTTAAACGAAAATGTCCGACCTATAGCTAAGTAACCTATTGCCCGTATCCCTGCCGGGGGACCACCAGATAACTTGAAGTAAACATGGACCTATCAGCCTCCAAGTCTTCCGTTAAAATATTACAACCCTCGCCACAGCCGGTGAATAATTAATGAGCTCTACTCACCCCAACAGCGGGGGAAAGGGGAGGTGATTTATACCAAAGGGAAGTAATTGTGTTTTTCCTAATTTATCAAAGGGAAGTAAGTGCTATAGGACTATATAAAGACATAATTAGAATTTTTGTAAAAGATGATATTTTTTTTAAAACTTGTGTTTAATGAACATGCCGACAATTATTACTATAATTTGAAAAATGAAAATTATTTCCCTACACTTTCAATAGTAATTTTTTAGCTCATAAATTTAGACAAATGCGCACGATAATTTTCTAACACTTAAATTCGTACAATTCCAACGACATACAAATGCATTACATACAGAACTGAGCTTTATATATTAGATATATATATATATATATATATATATA
Organism: Physella acuta; assembly: GCF_028476545.2. Taxonomy (NCBI): domain Eukaryota; kingdom Metazoa; phylum Mollusca; class Gastropoda; family Physidae; genus Physella; species Physella acuta. The sequence continues at coordinate 240,063 of NW_026731953.1, read as the reverse complement.
TATATATATATATATATATATATATTTATATTGATGGATATTCAAATTTCAAACTAACAATTTACCTTTGTTTTCATTCAAACGTTTTCACCTTTTAATCGTATTTTAAACGAAAATGTCCGACCTATAGCTAAGTAACCTATTGCCCGTATCCCTGCCGGGGGACCACCAGATAACTTGAAGTAAACATGGACCTATCAGCCTCCAAGTCTTCCGTTAAAATATTACAACCCTCGCCACAGCCGGTGAATAATTAATGAGCTCTACTCACCCCAACAGCGGGGGAAAGGGGAGGTGATTTATACCAGCGGTCGTGTCGAGCAGGGAGATAATCCTTGAACTAGTCCGCCAAGAACCAAATAGCTTTCAAGTCTAGTTACATAAAGTTGGTGGTCTTAAGGATAGTACATACATGCTGTCAAAGTCTGGCGCTTGGGATGTCGATCGTCTTAAAAGACACAGAGGCATAACTTGTGATAGACACAAGGCCGGAAAATGTTTCACACTTTTAAGACGGAGTAAAGAATATAGAACTACAGCCTCAAGAGCCGTATTGCAAACTTTTATCTAGGCGAGTTAAGCTTATGGGGGGGGGGGGGGGGGGGGGGTATTATGCGTCTGTTCACTGACTGAACTTTATTCCAGAGGTGTGTGGGTTTATGTAGCTAACACGGTATAATTAGGTAGGGGAAGTGTACTATCTCTTGGTTTTATATCATACAACTATACATTTTCGCTGAGCTGCTAATTCGAAAGTCTCGAGTTCGAATCCTGGTCCATGTCAGTAGAACGTCTCTGAGTCCATCCAGCTCTGATGGGTACCTAACTCACGTTAGGGAGAGTAAAGTGGCTGGGACAATAGCTGACCATACCTTCCCTTCATATGCCGAGATCGAGAAACATATGAACTCTACTTCATCTGCCCAATGGATCGCGAGGTATGAAGAGGATTTTCTACTTTTAAGTATTTACTATACATTTTATCATGAGTATTGAAATTTATTTTTGTTCCAACCCCCCCCCCCCATCCCCCCCCCCCCCCCCCCCGCCCCCACACTGACTGCGATCTCCGATATTGACACACGTTTTATCCCAACAGAAACCAGTATGGCTGTCAAGGATAGACGTAAACATATAAATATTTGTGTCGGCCTGTTTATTCAAGTCAATCTTTGACTTTAAAAAATCAGTTGACATGATTAACCGTAGTTATTATCAATTGCTAGGATACGTCATTATTTTTTTATTATGATTGATTCCAATAATACTTTAGAATATATACGATACACTCTTTTTCTGAAATGTGTTATTATACTTAGTGTAAAAAAAAACTGTAGGAAATCGTCGGATTTAAGTCAGAGATTACGTTCAATAGAAGCCTATCTTATGTGCACTTGGTTACATTGTTTCAAGTTTATTGTCAGCTGTCAAGTTTTTGAGTGTCTATATGTATGGGAGGATGAGGAAAAATTAAGGAGAATGGGTAGAGTGAATGTGTGAAACGTGTTGGGGAGAGATGGATGGATCAAAGAGGGGAGGACGCGAGAGATAGGAGGTGGGATTTAACTGAGAGGTATGACGTGTTGGCCAACTTGTTGAAATCCCAATGTCGCCAAACTAGGCCGTTTTGCTGGGAAAATGTGCTTGGTTTATCCTTACAAACCAGATTAGGGTTACACAGTTGAAAGCCTGGGGTGTACAAAGGTGATAGTCTGAGGGTGTACACATCTGATGTCCCAAAGGTGTACACAGCTACTAGTTTGTAGATTTACATAGGTGTTTAACGGTTAGTTCAGTGGTGAACATGTGTTTGTCTGTATTTTTGTGTGTTGGCTGTCTAGCTTTGTTTACAGGTTGGGTAACGTGAGCTCTGTTTGGCTCTGTTTGGCTCTGTTTAGCTTTGTTATGCTTGGCCTTGCCTGCGTGTGTCTGTTTCCCTTAGGCTGACCATGTTCAGCTACATTGAACGTGTATACCTGAGGTAATCTCCGACTCTAAACACACCCCAGTGGAAATACATTACGAAGCACAACTGTGGTAGCTACATAAAGACTGCGGAAACCAGTGGCCTTCTCAAGATGGCGACGTCACTGGTCTATCGGCTGTCCATTTGTGGTCAAACCTTATGAAACCGGTTTTTTGTCTTTTTCTAGTGACGTTTTTCATACATTGTAGACACGTGCATCTTTGAAAACAACATACAAATATCTTATTTTAAAACAAATTTGATATAACATTAGTCATTTTAAAAAATTCAAATCTTCATACGAGCAATGTTAAAAGCAACCAGTGACGAATATTTACAAATCATTTGGTTGAGACAAACGTTAAACCAATAAGGGGAGATAATTGTCGTTTAAAGTAAAACAACCCTGTCAAGTTACTGAGCGGGACTTAGCGCCAATAATTTTAGTCGCCTGTATGTTGATTGAATTAAGAATATTTGGAATAGAAAGAATAAAAACTCACCAAAATTCTATCAAATTTTAAAAATTCCAGTGTACATCGTTAACATTTAATATTTTATAAAGAAAGTTAAAAAAAACTTGAGGAAAAAAGGGGTTGAGGGAGGAGGGGGGGGGTATGCTTGAGTGTTACCTCTTTCTAATGGGTTAAATCTGACAGTGTGAAGGTGGAGGAACTAATTACCATAAAGGTGTGAATTCACGCATGGACGACCCATACATCTCACTTAAATGTTGCCTTGACTAAATTTTAGACTTACCGTGACACCATGATATATTTTTAAAATCATATTTGATACTCTTAACAAAATGAAACAAAAAAAGTGTATAAAAGGTTTCGTTAGGTCTAGTACAGTTGTAATGGGTTAATCAATTTCAGGTATTTATAAGGGCGATATTTTTTTTTTCCAAAAAAATACTTGGCCATTTTAAACTGATCATGTTTGTTTAGACAAGTAATTTAAATTTAAAAACATATTTTTTTATTTTTTAAAAGACAACAAGTTAAACCAATGTACTACAGACATTCGCTCTTGTTCATTATTTTTTCATTGAAACTTTAGCTCAATTAAAGGTAATTGGGTTATGAAGACTAATTAGTTTGACTTTATTGCGAAACAATCAGAGGTTAAGGCGAGTTGGCAGACCTAATGAGGGGAGAGTAAGGGGTTGAGGGGTGAGGCTGGAGGGTGAAGTAACTGTCAGGGAAGGGGGATAGAGAGTGAGGGGTGAGGTGTGAGGGGAGAATGGGGGTGGGGCTGGAGAATGGGGGTGACGGGAGAGTGAGGGGTGAGGGGAGAATGGGGGTGGGGCTGGAGAATGGGGGTGACGGGAGAGTGAGGGGTGAGGGGAGAGTGGGGGTGGGGCTGGAGGGTGAGGGGTGAGGGGAGAGTGGGGGTGGGGGTGGGGCTGGAGGGTGAGGGATGAGGGGAGAGTGGGAGAGTGGGGGTGGGGCTGGAGGGTGAGGGGTGAGGGGAGAGTGGGGGTGGGGCTGGAGGGTGAGGGATGAGGGGAGAGTGGGGGTGGGGCTGGAGGGTGAGGGGAGAGTGGGGGTGGGGCTGGAGAATGGGGGTGACGGGAGAGTGAGGGGTGAGGGGAGAGTGGGGGTGGGGCTGGAGGGTGAGGGATGAGGGGAGAGTGGGGGTGGGGCTGGAGAGTGGGGGTGTCATAGACGGGCACCCAACAATTTGATGACATCACTACATTCAGAGTTGGTAAAACCGCGACAGGTCGTATTGGGTGACACCATGAGCGGGCGGAAATGGTGATAGGGGAGAGATGGATGGATCAAAGAGGGGAGGACGCGAGAGATAGGAGGTGGGATTTAACTGAGAGGTATGACGTGTTGGCCAAAAAAAAATAAATGGTGATACAATACTCACCAAAAAGGGTGACACCATGAGCTGACGTAATTGGTGACAATGCGAGCCGTCATAAATAGTGATAAAATGCCCACCATAAATGGTGACACTCTGACCCGCCATTAATGGTGACATTATGACCCACCATAAATGGTGACACTGAGACCCGCCATGTTTGGTGACCCTACGACCGCCACAAGACCCAATCACGAGCTCGCTAATTAAATAAGTCCAGCTGTTGGGTGGGTTTGTGTGCCAGACGTGACCCCCCATTCAGCTCCCGTGACCCCCGAGACGACACGAGATCTTGTTGGTTTGTTACGCGTCTTTTCATTGGTCTCCTACGGCTTCCGTTTACGTGAACTCCAGCGGTGATTGGTGAATGAGAAACTCAAATCAGAACCAACACGGGCTGATCATTGGAGGGGGAGGGCTGAGTAGTTAGATGTGTTGTGTGGGACCTTGAGTGCGTGTTGTGTGTGGGACCTAGAGTGTGTGTTGTGTGGGGAGTATGGTGTGTGGGGCTAGGGTGTGTGTTTGTGGGGTGTATGATGTGCGGTGTGTGGAGCTAGGGTGTGTGTTGTGTGGGGAGTATGATGTGCGGTGTGTGGAGCTGGGGTGTGTGTTGTGTGGGGAGTATGGTGGGTGGTGTGTGGAGCTAGGGTGTGTGTTGTGTGGGGAGTATGGTGGGTGGTGTGTGGAGCTAGGGTGTGTGTTGTGTGGGGAGTATGATGTGCGGTGTGTGGAGCTAGGGTGTGTGTTGTGTGGGGAGTATGGTGGGTGGTGTGTGGAGCTAGGGTGTGTGTTGTGTGGGGAGTATGGTGGGTGGTGTGTGGAGCTAGGGTGTGTGTTGTGTGGGGAGTATGATGTGCGGTGTGTGGAGCTAGGGTGTGTGTTGTGTGGGGAGTATGGTGGGTGGTGTGTGGAGCTAGGGTGTGTGTTGTGTGGGGAGTATGGTGGGTGGTGTGTGGAGCTAGGGTGTGTGTTGTGTGGGGAGTATGGTGGGTGGTGTGTGGAGCTAGGGTGTGTGTTGTGTGGGGAGTATGGTGGGTGGTGTGTGGAGCTAGGGTGTGTGTTGTGTGGGGAGTATGGTGGGTGGTGTGTGGAGCTAGGGTGTGTGTTGTGTGGGGAGTATGGTGGGTGGTGTGTGGAGCTAGGGTGTGTGTTGTGTGGGGAGTATGGTGGGTGGTGTGTGGAGCTAGGGTGTGTGTTGTGTGGGGAGTATGGTGGGTGGTGTGTGGAGCTAGGGTGTGTGTTGTGTGGGGAGTACGGTGTTTGGTGTGTGGGACCTAGGTGTGTATTAAATGACGAATTATTGAGTGATGTGTGATGAAGTATTCCCATGACATAACACTCGACTGTCCTACACATACCCTAATAACATACGAGCGGTTGGTCCAATACCATTTCTAATCTCACAGACAACAACGTTAAGTGATAGGATGATCAGTAAACTTAACTCAATGACGTATTTAATCTGACTTAACTAGAACACACTAGAATGTAAAACACGAGTCATACATTTTGCATTGACATTTCCAAAAGTATTTGAGATAAGGTATAATAGTATTGGCTAAACTATTCGTGAACGACTACTCATATCGAAATCTTTATTAATTTTTTTTCCCAAATACTTTCCGGTAGCTCGAATCTTGTCGTCTTAAATTACCTTTCAGTGTTGTAGGTTCTATAAAGTTGTTTTATCAAATAGTAAAGAAAGATTCATTAATGAAAATAAAATGTTCACGTCGTAAAAAATTACAACGAAAAACTTACTAAACATTTTAGATGTGCTGATCAGTGTAAATAATACATTGAAACAAAAATTAAGATTACATGACTTTGTAGATATAACATCAGTATAAACTGACTTTAAACTAGCTTATTATTTACCTGTCTAACGTAGTCAGTAAATCAGAACAGAGGTCATAGAGTGCTACTGTAACTTAAAACGTATCAGGTAGTGAAGATTGATACACCGGGGGAGTATAAGTTCAATAGCCGGAGATAGCTTGGCCGTCATAGGGTTGATACATTAAACGTCGTCTGTCTCTGAGACAACGGGCAGGACCAGATTGTGGGGAGAGCAGAGCATTTCAACACAGTTATAGCCCCTGCTACAGAACATTCCTACCACAGTTATAGCCCCTGCTATAGAACATTCCTACCACAGTTATAGCCCCTGCATAAAGCAGTCCTACCGTAGTTATAGCCCCTGCTACAGAACATTCCTACCGCATTTATAGCCCCTGCTACAGAACATTCCTACCACAGTTATAGCCCTTGCTACATAACATTCCTACCACAGTTATAGCCCTTGCTACAGAACATTCCTACCACAGTTATAACCCTTGCTATAGAACATTCCTAACACAGTTATTGCCCTTGCTACAGAACCTACCACAGTTATAGCCCTTGCTACAGAACATTCCTACCACAGTTATTGCCCGTGGACAGAACATTCCTAACACAGTTATAGCCCCTGCTACAGAACATTCTTGCCACAGTTATAGCCCCTGCTACATAACATTCCTACCACAGTTATAGCCCCTGCTACATAACATTCCTACCACAGTTATAGTCCCTGCTACAGAACATTCTTGCCACAGTTATAGCCCCTGCTACAGAACATTCTTGCCACAGTTATAGCCCCTGCTACAGAACATTTCTACCACAGTTATAGCCCCTGCTACAGAACATTTCTACCACAGTTATAGCCCCTGCTACAGAACATTCTTACCACAGTTATAGCCTTGCTACAGAACATTTCTACCACAGTTATAGCCCCTGGACAGAACATTCCTACCACAGTTATAGCCCCTGCTATAGAACATTCATAGCACAGTTATAGCCCCTGCTTTAGAATATTTTTACCACAGTTATAGACCCTGGAGAGAACATTCCTACCACAGTTATAGCCCTTGCTACAGAACATTCCTACCGCATTTATAGCCCGTGGACAGAACATTCCTACCACAGTTATAGCCCCTGCTATAGAACATTCATAGCACAGTTATAGCCCCTGCTATAGAACATTCATAGCACAGTTATAGCCCCTGCTATAGAACATTCATAGCACAGTTATAGCCCCTGCTATAGAACATTCATAGCACAGTTATAGCCCCTGCTATAGAACATTCATAGCACAGTTATAGCCCCTGCTTCAGAACATTCCTACCACAGTTATAGCCCCTGCTCGCTGGTGTTAAACGTCTAATTTCAAAATAGTGTAGCTGTTGTTGTAGTGAATAGTGTAGCTGTTGTTGTAGTGAATAGTGTAGCTGTTGTTGTAGTGAATAGTGTAGCTGTTGTTGTAGTGAATAGTGTAGCTGTTGTTGTAGTGAATAGTGTAGCTGTTGTTGTAGTGAATAGTGTAGCTGTTGTTGTAGTGAATAGTGTAGCTGTTGTTGTAGTGAATAGTGTAGCTGTTGTTGTAGTGAATAGTGTAGCTGTTGTTGTAGTGAATAGTGTAGCTGTTGTTGTAGTGAATAGTGTAGCTGTTGTTGTAGTGAATAGTGTAGCTGTTGTTGTAGTGAATAGTGTAGCTGTTGTTGTAGTGAATAGTGTAGCTGTTGTTGTAGTGAATAGTGTAGCTGTTGTTGTAGTGAATAGTGTAGCTGTTGTTGTAGTGAATAGTGTAGCTGTTGTTGTAGTGAATAGTGTAGCTGTTGTTGTAGTGAATAGTGTAGCTGTTGTTGTAGTGAATAGTGTAGCTGTTGTTGTAGTGAATAGTGTAGCTGTTGTTGTAGTGAATAGTGTAGCTGTTGTTGTAGTGAATAGTGTAGCTGTTGTTGTAGTGAATAGTGTAGCTGTTGTTGTAGTGAATAGTGTAGCTGTTGTTGTAGTGAATAGTGTAGCTGTTGTTGTAGTGAATAGTGTAGCTGTTGTTGTAGTGAATAGTGTAGCTGTTGTTGTAGTGAATAGTGTAGCTGTTGTTGTAGTGAATAGTGTAGCTGTTGTTGTAGTGAATAGTGTAGCTGTTGTTGTAGTGAATAGTGTAGCTGTTGTTGTAGTGAATAGTGTAGCTGTTGTTGTAGTGAATAGTGTAGCTGTTGTTGTAGTGAATAGTGTAGCTGTTGTTGTAGTGAATAGTGTAGCTGTTGTTGTAGTGAATAGTGTAGCTGTTGTTGTAGTGAATAGTGTAGCTGTTGTTGTAGTGAATAGTGTAGCTGTTGTTGTAGTGAATAGTGTAGCTGTTGTTGTAGTGAATAGTGTAGCTGTTGTTGTAGTGAATAGTGTAGCTGTTGTTGTAGTGAATAGTGTAGCTGTTGTTGTAGTGAATAGTGTAGCTGTTGTTGTAGTGAATAGTGTAGCTGTTGTTGTAGTGAATAGTGTAGCTGTTGTTGTAGTGAATAGTGTAGCTGTTGTTGTAGTGAATAGTGTAGTAGTTGTTGTACAGAATTGTGTAGCCGTTGTTGTAGTGAATAGTGTAGTGTTGTTGTAGTGAATAGTGTAGCTATTGTTGTAGTGAATAGTGTAGCTATTGTTGTAGTGAATAGTGTAGCTGTTGTTGTTGTTGTAGTGAATAGTGTAGCTGTTGTTGTAGTGAATAGTGTAGTGTTGTTGTTGTTGTTGTGAATAGTGTAGTTGTTGTTGTACAGAATTGTGTAGCCGTTGTTGTAGTGAGTTGTGTAGCTGTTGTTGTAGTGAATAGTGTAGCTGTTGTTGTAGTGAGTTGTGTAGATGTTGTTGTAGTGAATAGTGTAGCTGTTGTGTTAGTGAATAGTGTAGTTGTTGTTGTAGTGAACAGTGTAGTTGTTGTTGTAGTGAACAGTGTAGAGAGAAGAATATCAGTTAGATTAACTTTAAGGATGGATATCTTGATGTAGGTTGAGTCGACCTTATGGTATACAAACGCATTGAATAAAATAAATAGGGCACACATGTTTTATACTGGAATATGTCTTGATTTTAAACCTTTTACAATAACTAAATAATAAAAATGTAGAATATAAAAGAAATATAAAATCTTATATAGTAAAACTACATTTTCCTAAAAAGTGTAACTGTAAAATAGATGGACCCTAAATTGCATATAAGTTCGATTTTTTAGGGGGGGGGGGGGCTTTACTTTTATAGCAAATTTAAATTTATGCTGTTTTTTTTCATTTTACTGTATTTAATTGCTTGTTTTCCCAATAAAAGTTTTAAGTCCATCTTAAGATTTCTAAGCCCATGAGGTTTTTATAGCTAAATAACCAGAAGATTCTTAAAATCAACTCACAATTGCGTCATCACTAACCGCGGTTGATCGATCTCAGGGTGGGTGGGGGAGGGGTTGTCTCAATTGACCGGTGGGTGGGCCCTTGGGAGTCGAAACAATTCCGGCAACGGTCCCGTCGTTCAGCCATTTTCAGCAATAATTCAATATCAAATGCAGGCTTTATCTTTATCAGATTTGGTTTTTTTAAACAGCAACAATATTTGACGCTATCAAATGTTGGACAAAATCGATATTTGAAATACTTTGGTAAACTGTAGGATTTCAACTAGACTAGGACGTAAAGGAAAAAAAATGTAGGATTCAAATTTGAATAACTCAAATTTCTTTGTGGTTTTCTCAGATTTAACACGACAAAAACACGCACAGTTTTTTTCTGACGAACAAGTCTCCAGTTTCCAAAAACACGTTCACACTTTATCGAATTGGAAACTTGTTCAGTAACTTAAAAAAAAAGTTTCTTATTATGCGAAAAAAAATTCAAAGCCTACATTTTTTTACAAGATGCTGCGATAAAAACATAAGACTGCTCCGATCTGATAGAAAGCTAAGATTTAGTCTTAAAAAAAAAATTAATGAGAATGTGAGTAGTTGTCCCTAACGTGCGGATGTGTCTTGGACATCTAGAGAGCAGTTACCTATGTGCACTTAGCTATTGGCAGTTATGCCGGGAGGTAGTTGTAGATGTTGCGTGTCATTTAGATTATCATCCTGATTAACAGCTCAAATTTGCATCAGTTTTCAAGCAGGATTTCAAACAGAAAGACGTGTTATAATAACAGGAAGTATCTTAGACAATATCAAATGATGGGAGATTTGTGTCGCTGGAATTAAGTCGGTGCTTTAAGACGGAGTGTGTGGAAATGAAAGACGCAAATATTTTCTGGAGCCGTTCTCGGCATTTAAAGAGAATATAGATAATGGCAGCACGTCAAACAATTCCAGGAGAATCAAACACGTCAAGCGTTCAACACATGTTTGAGGCGTATATTTCAATCTTCAACAGCTTCCCCGCCAGGATGGGGGAGGGTGAAGGGGGGGGGGGTGGTAGTAAAACAAGATAGATGGCGCTGTTGTCTCGCGGAGAAAATGAATACGGAGACGTGATCGTCAGGTGTAGAATGGGATGACATCACGGTGGTTGGGGCTGGATTTGGTTTATTCTCTACATTGGATTGAGGGGGAGGGGGTTTAAGGGCGGGGAGAAAAGTTTGGCCACCACATGAATGAAGATTTAGTTTCTATATTGGGGTGGGCTACTATCCGATGAAGATTTGGATTCTACATAAGGGAGAGAAGGGGTGGGTGGGGGGCAGAGTTAAGTCACGATTAGACCCTGGTCTCTGTAATCCCCACGCTAATCCCAGCCACCGACCCACACACACGAAAACACGGGTCGCTAATGTGAACATTAGTTTGACTTATCTCAACCCACGGGGGTCACTGGGGGTTCCACCATTTTAGTATTAGGAGACTGACCAGTCTATATTTAGATCTGCAGTTTTAGAGCACGATGTTTGATGGCGCCATTTATTTCACGTTTTTTTCCACGGTTTTTAAACTGCGAAGTTTATTAATAAATAATTGTCAGATTTATTTAAAAAAAAAAACAAAAGCTGTGTTTTGATATTAACTGATTTAAATGTTGCACTGTCGGTAATTACTGGGTTTCTTGCGTCCTTTCAGAAAGGCAATTACAATTTTTAGTTTCAAATCTCGAAATGGAAGTCTAAAAAGTCAAATGTCTAAATATTTAATTTACAAGTTTTCTAGCGATGTTGTCGACTGGTAAAGCTTACACTGTCCCTTGAATCTAGGAAAGCTTTAAGCTGGTGGATGGTGACCTTTAATATTGAGAGGCCACTTTTAAGGAAACAAAGGGTGAGGCGATACACGGAGAAATATGTGTTGCTATGACTGCCCATACAACTTTTTCTATAATAGGCTATCAGTACCGGCAAATCACGTGAGAAAATCGACCAATGGCGTGGAAGAAGTGAACTGTTGTCATACTAAATCGTTAGGTTATTAATGTCAAACTGAACTGGTTTTTTTAACGGGGCAGGGGAGGGGGGAGGGTTGAAGATGAACTATTTTAAGGTCGTATGAACGATGGAATTTAAAATTTCGAATTATGGTTCTTGTTGTGTCTTTAACGTTTAACTTTTTAAACTTTTACCATCGTAATTTTAGACATATTTTATTCAACATTATTTTCAACAGGCGGTATGTCTTTTTTTGATTAATGAAATCCTATCATTTAAAAAAATAAACGGAAAACTAAACGTTAAGCATTCAGTGGTAGGTGTAAGTTCTGTCTAGGTATAGGTTCGGAATTTTTAAATTCACATGATTTCCAACATTTATTGGTGTATGGGCCGGCAAATGTGTGTGTGTATAGTGTTTCTTTTGTATGGTATGTGGGCTGACACCGGACCATGCGGCCCACGAGTTATAAGTTCCTAAAATTCAAGTTTGAGAACCCCAACTATATCCCCTCACATAGTACAAGCCGTGATAATCTTTGATTTCTGTTATGTCTTTCATTATAAGTCTGGCGCTATAAGTCTGGCGCGCATAAAACTATGTTTAAAGAACATTACTGATATAATAACATAGATCCTTGCTCGGATAAAAGTAAGGACATTTTAAAATTCTAATAACATTTGTAAATTCGGTAGACTAACGCTATATAAAAATATTTATCGCAAAAGCCAAAACGGAATGACGAAAGATGGAAATATATCTGGCCACAAGAACGGCAACTCCCCCCTAAACTTGACATGATTAGGATCAAAGTCTTAACGAAAGATTAGCCAATGGAATCAAAGATTGCCGTTTGAAGTCTTGAGCCGAGAGACAAACTGATAATTCTGGAAATAAAATATGCATCAGTTTCTGGGATGCCAGGATCGAGATGGTGGGTGCCAATAAATCCTGCCCGGGTGGGTTTGTTTGACCGACCCGTGCTGGGGACAGATTACAAATTGATGATCTCTAGCGGGGATCTAAAAGTCTTTAACGGTTTTTCTGGTCGCCGGTCGTACAGACTAAATTCTGTCAAGTCTAGGATTTAGTTGGTCGCTCAGACTAAAGTCTGTCAAGTCTAGGATTTAGTTGGTCGTTCAGACTAAAGTCTGTCAAGTCTAGGATTTAGTTGGTCGTTCAGACTAAAGTCTGTCAAGTCTAGGATTTAGTTGGTCGTTCAGACTAAAGTCTGTCAAGTCTAGGATTTAGTTGGTCGTTCAGACTAAAGTCTGTCAAGTCTAGGATTTAGTTGGTCGTTCAGACTAAAGTCTGTCAAGTCTAGGATTTAGTTGGTCGCTCAGACTAAAGTCTATCAAGTCTAGGATTTAGTTGGTCGTTCAGACTAAAGTCTGTCAAGTCTAGGATTTAGTTGGTCGTTCAGACTAAAGTCTGTCAAGTCTAGGATTTAGTTGGTCGTTCAGACTAAAGTCTGTCAAGTCTAGGATTTAGTTGGTCGTTCAGACTAAAGTCTGTCAAGTCTAGGATTTAGTTGGTCGTTCAGACTAAAGTCTGTCAAGTCTAGGATTTAGTTGGTCGTTCAGACTAAAGTCTGTCAAGTCTAGGATTTAGTTGGTCGCTCAGACTAAAGTCTATCAAGTCTAGGATTTAGTTGGTCGTTCAGACTAAAGTCTGTCAAGTCTAGGATTTAGTTGGTCGTTCAGACTAAAGTCTGTCAAGTCTAGGATTTAGTTGGTCGTTCAGACTAAAGTCTGTCAAGTCTAGGATTTAGTTGGTCGTTCAGACTAAAGTCTGTCAAGTCTAGGATTTAGTTGATCGCTCAGACTAAAGTCTAGGATTTAGTTGGACGATATCAAGCATCAGATGGTGGGGATTATTTTAAAATTATATCAAGATAATTCCAATTTTGTTTCCTTGCGTTAAGCCATTCATTAGTAAAGTATCAGAAGATATATATATATATATATATATATATATATATATATATATATATATATATCTATATATATATATATATATATATATATATTTCCAGAACCAGAATGTTCTAACTCAGAACTGTTCACATTTTGTTACTTAACATTTCTAAATGAAGCACTTTTCATAGCTGACGTATTGTGTAACAATGGTTACAGATGGGGCCACATTTTAATTTAACAACGATACCTTGGTGAACTTAGAATGTATTGTTCCTCCCCCATTCCACCGTACACCAACCCCTAGGGATGGCAGCATTAAGTCCCACGGTAACCCACAGTTTTAGCACCTTTACACGGATGAAAGAATTGCTTGATTCTATTCTTCTTCCTGCACATTCTGTCTTGCTGAACTACATTCTTGGAGCCGGTAAAGTGGGATTAAATGTTAATAATGTGCTAGGGTTCAGTAACATTCCAGCTTGCTCGGCCTTAAAACTGTATCGATAGAACGAAGTAGATGTGTTTTTGTTTTCTTGATGCGTAGGCCGGCGTGAAGTACACTTGCGAACAATTCTTTATTTCTCTCCACACCTAGCGGTTACAGAAATAGGTCCAGTGATACAGGAATGACGTATGGTGAGCTCAGGGCTCCTGTTTGAAATGTGTATCAAATTTAAATATTTTTTTTTTCAAATTGAAATTTGACTCGTTTAAATTCTAAAGGTGATTAAAAATTTAAGCAGCAAACTTAAAAAAACAAAAACCTTTACCGGCTTAACATCCTGAATGTAAAACTGATATCATTAATTACATTAATCATTGATGAACTCCGTTGTAATTTCATCACACTCTTTTTTCTTTCATTATTTGTAATTATGTAGCAATGGAAAAATATCTCTGACAAAGTTTCCACAATTTAATCTGGCATTGACAAGAGTCACCCCCCCCCCCCACCTTAACCTAGGAGATGATCTGATCCAAGATATACCTGTCATACGTCATACTCCTGTAGACACGATCGGCGCCCAATTTTTTTTTATCGTCAGACTAAAACACAATCCTACCTAACACTGATACCGTTCTAATTACATTCTAATTAGTTTATTAATTGATACATACACGATAATGATATGTAACATTATTATCGGACCAAAGGACACTGAAAAACTGTTTTAACCTTATGAATGTTAGAAGGATTAATCTAAAAGGTCAAATTTCAAAAAATTAATTGTTTTTGCCGTTCTTCGATTACACAAATAACTTTTCATCAATTGTAATTATTTTAAAATTTGTTTACTCAGATATTCATGATTGTTACCTAATATTTGAATTGGCCGCGGACAAAGTGCTGACCACACTATCCCTTCATTTGCCGAGGTAAAATATCACATACACTCTACTTCGTCTACCGAATGGATCGCTAAGTCTAAAAAGAAATCTTTTTACTTTTATATGCATAGCCATTTGTGTTTCGAACTCTTTTGTTTTTTAAGGTATTGAGTTTAGTTCAGGGTGCTAGGGTCAAAAAAGGTCAACAGTAGCAGTAGGCGATAATTGACTGAAAGGTCTGACCTAACTGACCCTGACCTACTGGGACTGAACCAACCAAAACGTTTCTTTAATCGTCTGATGCTGTTGTTCTCAGCCAGTGGCGGCACCATCAGGCAATAAATAATAAACTGGCACCCTGGAGGATTTTGTTGAGTCCCTGACTGTCCCTAGTGGTGCTTATCAGCCTGGAACAAAACTTACGTCATCCACTGTGTGAACTTGGTGCTAAGTGACGCGTCTTTAGCAGGTGACCTGATATACAGCACTCAGTGACACGTTATACAGCACTCAGTGAATCATTATACAGCACTCAGTGATTCGTCATACAGCATTCAGTGACTGGTTATACAGCACTCAGTGAATCGTTATACAGCATTCAGTGACTGGTTATACAGCACTCAGTGAATCGTTATACAGCATTCAGTGACTGGTTATACAGCACTCAGTGAATCGTTATACAGCATTCAGTGACTGGTTATACAGCACTCAGTGAATCGTTATACAGCACTCAGTGAATCGTTATACAGCACTCAGTGAATCGTTATACAGCATTCAGTGACTGGTTATACAGCACTCAGTGAATCGTTATACAGCATTCAGTGACTGGTTATACAGCACTCAGTGAATCGTTATACAGCACTCAGTGAATCGTTATACAGCACTCAGTGAATCGTTATACAGCATTCAGTGACTGGTTATACAGCACTCAGTGAATCGTTATACAGCACTCAGTGAATCGTTATACAGCACTCAGTGAATCGTTATACAGCATTCAGTGACTGGTTATACAGCACTCAGTGAATCGTTATACAGCACTCAGTGAATCATTATACAGCACTCAGTGAATCGTTATACAGCATTCAGTGACTGGTTATACAGCACTCAGTGAATCGTTATACAGCATTCAGTGACTGGTTATACAGCACTCAATGAATCGTTATACAGCATTCAGTGAATGGTTATACAGCACTCAGTGAATCGTTATACAGCATTCAGTGACTGGTTATACAGCACTCAGTGAATCGTTATACAGCACTCAGTGAATCGTTATACAGCATTCAGTGACTGGTTATACAGCACTCAGTGAATCGTTATACAGCACTCAGTGAATCGTTATACAGCATTCAGTGACTGGTTATACAGCATTCAGTGAATCGTTATACAGCACTCAGTGAATCGTTATACAGCACTCAGTGAATCGTTATACAGCACTCAGTGAATCGTTATACAGCACTCAGTGAATCGTTATACAGCACTCAGTGAATCGTTATACAGCACTCAGTGACTCGTTGAAAGAGTTCCTACAGCCCGTTATACAGAGCCTAGTGACCCGTTCTATAGTGCCTAGTGACCCGTTCTATAGTGCCTAGTGACCCGTTCTATAGTGCCTAGTGACCCGTTCTATAGTGCCTAGTGACCCGTTCTATAGGGCCTAGTAACCCGTTCTATAGGGCCTAGTAACCCGTTCTATAGTGCCTAGTGACCCATTCTATAGGGCCTAGTAACCCGTTCTATAGGGCCTAGTAACCCGTTCTATTTATGCCTACTAGCGACATATCCAAGATACTTTGTTCTCTGCTAATATAAATAGTTGGTAGCTACTTTAAAAGTACTTTGTTGTTTGCTCTTACAGACTATGTCCTATGTTTCTAAAGTACTTTGTCTTCTGTTCCTAAAGTACTTAGTCCACTGCTCCTACGGTAGTTTAACCCTGCTCCTAAAGTAACCAGTCCACTGCTCTTAAAGTACTTAGTCTACTGCTCCTTCGGTAGTTTTTTAACACTGCTCCTAAAATAAGCAGTCTACTGCTCCTAAAGTACTTAGTCCACTGCTCCTTCGGTAGTTTTTTAACCCTGCTCCTAAAATAAGCAGTCCACTGCTCCTAAAGTACTTAGTCCACCTGCTCCTACGATAGTTTAACCCTGCTGCTAAAGTAACCAGTCCACTGCTCCTAAAGTACTTAGTCCACCTGCTCCTACGATAGTTTAACCCTGCTCCTAAAGTAACCAGTCCACTGCTCCTAAAGTACTTAGTCCACTGCTCCTACGGTAGTTTAACCCTGCTCCTAAAGTAACCAGTCCACTGCTCCTAAAGTACTTAGTCCACTGCTCCTACGGTAGTTTAACCCTGCTCCTAAAATAACCAGTCCACTGCTCCTAAAGTACTTAGTCCACTGCTCCTACGGTAGTTTAACCCTGCTCCTAAAGTAACCAGTCCACTGCTCCTAAAGTACTTAGTCCACTTCTCCTATAAAACTTAGTCCCTGCCCCCCCCCCTACACACACACAAAGATCAAACACCTGACTATTATTCTCTCACTCGCCTAATGAATTTTTCATGACCCCCCGGGACGCTAACCCGAGTAACCGGCTTAAACCCACACCTCCACTGCTGGTTCCTGTTTCAAATTTCAATCATTTAATGCCTTAATGCCCACTGCCTTTGATACAGTCGTCAAAACACGTCACATTTTTAATGCATCTGAGCGCTGTTCTTTGAAAATTCAGTAGAGATAAATATATTTCTAAATGACCATCACAACGGGTACATCAGATGTATGCGTAGCGTGGAATTAGTAATTTAATAATAAAAGCTGCTTCATTATGAAAGATATTCACTAATATCCGCCTGTTATTTTTTTAACAGCTCCACTACTTAGCGCTTGGATGTTGTTTTTAGGTTATATCAACAGGAAAAAACGTGTCAACGATGACTTGAATAGATGCATTAATACGTTGCGACATGTCGCAAAGATGAGGTTTACATTAATTGTTTTAACAAAGACTTTAATAGATGCATTAATACGCTGCGACATCTGACAAAGATGATGTTTATCTAATTGTTTTTACCAGACTTTCAGTAATGTGCCTAAATCAAACACTAAAAAACAAAAACTGAATAGATGTTTGTTGATAAAGATGTTGATGTATGTAGTAATGAGATGACCAGATGGAGATCGAGTAACGAAACGACAATGTAGGGCGGCGGATTTGGAGGGGAGTTGGCAGGTCATCAGCCAGAGGCCCCAGAATTTTTGGGGCCCACAAATTTAAGAAAATTTATTGTCCTGTGGTTTTTTTTAAACAGATCATATAATGAAATGGTTTAGCCACACACACAGTAATATAAAACAAAAGTTTGAGATATTGTGTAAGCCAGCTCCCACCACGGTATTCGGACAAACAATGATAGAACCCTGACATAATACTAAATAAACAGGTAAATATACAGGTCTCTTCCGCCCTCGACATAAATCTGAGATGTTTCACAATATTTGTGGTAGAATCAAAATGACATGTAGTCAATAGCTTGGTGGAATTTTTAGATATTTAAGTTAATGAAAAATAGCACAACTAGAAGCACGACAAGGACAACTTCAGGTTTTAACCAGGTTTATCACGTGGTACACAGTCCCATGTCCTCCACCAATGTGTATGACCAATATTTCACCAATAGACTGCTGAACCAGACACATATGATAACATAGTGGGACAGACACTGAGCACACTAAAGTTACCGTTAAACTATGTACCGACTTAACGGAAAGTGATAAACATTGTCTTGGTTTTAAACATGCTTCTTGGCAGCGAAAGAAAAAAATATAAAGGAAAAACATACTTCAGTAGCAATGTTAATGTTACCATCAATGTTTCTATTTTATATTATCTCCCCTACCATAAAAATTGACTTTAAAAATGTGTGTTCGCCGTACTGGAATTAATTATTAGCAAATATTTTTTACCAATATAATAAAATACCTCGTATATTAGATATCAACTACATTACATTCCATCTATATATAATGCCACCTATATCAGAAATCAACAATTTCAGATAATACATATATCAGATATCACTTATATTAGATTCATCAAAACTTGGATACTACAAATAAAAAATCAAATATTAGGTGCAAGATATACCACGTGCCATCTATACAATTACCCATATATAAGAAACTCAATCTATTCCGTATACCAAATTTACCAACCAACACCTAAACCCAACACTACCTGTACAAAATAACATGAACAATCTGTACCAAACACCATATATGCCCGTACACAACACCGTCTACACAAGACACCAACCAACTAGACCAACAGACCAGATACAAGACACCAACCAACTAGACCAACAGACCAGATACAAGACACCAACCAACTAGACCAACAGACCAGATACAAGACACTAACCAACTAGACCAACAGACCAGATACAAGACACTAACCAACTAGACCAACAGACCAGATACAAGACACTAACCAACTAGACCAAATACCCATCTAAATCAGGTATAACACAGACCAGATACAAGACACTAACCAACTAGACCAAATACCCATCTAAATCAGGTATAACACAGACCAGATACAAGACACTAACCAACTAGACCAAATACCTACCTAAAGGTATCACACATACCAGATACAAGACACTAACCATCTAGACCAAATACCTACCTAAAGGTATCACACATACCAGATACAAGACACTAACCATCTAGACCAAATACCTACCTAAAGGTATCACACATACCAGATACAAGACACTAACCAACTAGACCAAATACCCTCCTAAAGGTATAACACAGACCAGATACAAGACACTAACCAACTAGACCAACAGACCAGATACAAGACACTAACCAACTAGACCAACAGACCAGATACAAGACACTAACCAACTAGACCAAATACCCATCTAAATCAGGTATAACACAGACCAGATACAAGACACTAACCAACTAGACCAAATACCCATCTAAATCAGGTATAACACAGACCAGATACAAGACACTAACCAACTAGACCAAATACCCACCTAAAGGTATCACACATACCAGATACAAGACACTAACCATCTAGACCAACAGACCAGATACAAGACACTAACCATCTAGACCAAATACCTACCTAAAGGTATCACACATACCAGATACAAGACACTAACCAACTAGACCAACAGACCAGATACAAGACACTAACCAACTAGACCAACAGACCAGATACAAGACACTAACCAACTAGACCAAATACCTACCTAAAGGTATCACACATACCAGATACAAGACACTAACCATCTAGACCAAATACCTACCTAAAGGTATCACACATACCAGATACAAGACACTAACCATCTAGACCAAACAGATACAAGACACTAACCAACTAGACCAAATACCCTCCTAAAGGTATAACACAGACCAGATACAAGACACTAACCAACTAGACCAACAGACCAGATACAAGACACTAACCAACTAGACCAACAGACCAGATACAAGACACTAACCAACTAGACCAAATACCCACCTAAAGGTATAACACAGACCAGATACAAGACACTAACCAACTAGACCAAATACCCACCTAAAGGTATAACACAGACCAGATACAAGACACTAACCAACTAGACCAAATACCTACCTAAAGAAAGTATAACACAGACCAGATACAAGACACTAACCAACTAGCCCAAATACCCATCTAAATCAGGTATAACACAGACCAGATACAAGACACTAACCAACTAGACCAAATACCCACCTAAGGAAGGTATAACACAGACCAGATACAAGACACTAACCAACTAGACCAAATACCCACCTAAGGAAGGTATAACACAGACCAGATACAAGACACTAACCAACTAGACCAAATACCCACCTAAAGGTATAACACAGACCAGATACAAGACACTAACCAACTAGACCAAATACCCTCCTAAAGGTATAACACAGACCAGATACAAGACACTAACCAACTAAACCAAATACCCTCCTAAAGAAGGTATAACACAGACCAGATACAAGACACTAACCAACTAGACCAAATACCCACCTAAAGGTATAACACAGACCAGATACAAGACACCAACCAACTAGACCAAATACCCATCTAAAGCAGGTATAACACAGACCAGATACAAGACACTAACCAACTAGACCAAATACCCTCCTAAAGAAGGTATAACACAGACCAGATACAAGACACTAACCAACTAGACCAAATACCCACCTAAAGGTATAACACAGACCAGATACAAGACACCAACCAACTAGACCAAATACCCTCCTAAAGAAGGTATAACACAGACCAGATACAAGACACTAACCAACTAGACCAAATACCCTCCTAAAGAAGGTATAACACAGACCAGATACAAGACACTAACCAACTTGACCAAATACCCACCTAAAGGTATAACACAGACCAGATACAAGACACCAACCAACTAGACCAAATACCCATCTAAAGCAGGTATAACACAGACCAGATACAAGACACTAACCAACTAGACCAAATACCCTCCTAAAGGTATAACACAGACCAGATACAAGACACTAACCAACTAGACCAAATACCCATCTAAATCAGGTATAACACAGACCAGATACAAGACACTAACCAACTAGACCAAATACCCTCCTAAAGAAGGTATAACACAGACCAGATACAAGACACTAACCAACTAGACCAAATACCCATCTAAATCAGGTATAACACAGACCAGATACAAGACACTAACCAACTAGACCAACAGACCAGATACAAGACACTAACCAACTAGACCAAATGCCCATCTAAATCAGGTCTAACACAGACCAGATACAAGACACTAACCAACTAGACCAAATACCCATCTAAATCAGGTCTAACACAGACCAGATACAAGACACTAACCAACTAGACCAAATACCCACCTAAAGGTATCACACATACCAGAAACAAGGCACTAACCAACTAGACCAACAGACCAGATACAAGACACTAACCAACTAGACCAAATACCCATCTAAATCAGGTATAACACAGACCAGATACAAGACACTAACCAACTAGACCAAATACCCATCTAAATCAGGTCTAACACAGACCAGATACAAGACACTAACCAACTAGACCAAATACCCACCTAAAGCAAGTATAACACAGACCAGATACAAGACACTAACCAACTAGACCAAATACCCACCTAAAGCAAGTATAACACAGACCAGATACAAGACACTAACCAACTACACCAAATACCCATCTAAAGCAGGTATAACACAGACCAGATACAAGACACTAACCAACTAGACCAACAGACCAGATACAAGACACTAACCAACTAGACCAAATACCCACCTAAAGGTATAACACAGACCAGATACAAGACACTAACCAACTAGACCAAATACCTACCTAAAGCAAGTATAACACAGACCAGATACAAGACACTAACCAACTAGACCAAATACCCACCTAAAGAAGGTATAACACAGACCACTTAGATATTTAAAAAATCAGAAACAAGCTGCTCCATATTCTACCCCTAATGGGCCAAACACACCAGAAGCCACACATACCACAAACCACCAAAAAACGGATTGCTCAACTTAACGACGGCTAAAAATGTAAAAGTACAAAAAAACTAGACGAGTAAACAATTCTTAGACCTCTATACCAAGATTAAATAAAGTGCTAATTTTATCCTACAAACATGCTCTTGTTTGGTTGGCACAGATCGGTCTCTAACTCTACCTTCAATGAATGGTCAGTCTTTACCTTCATAGAGTGGTCAGTCTCTAACTCTAACTTTATAGAGTGGTCAGCCTCTAACTCTACCTTCATAGAGTGGTCAGCCTCTACCTTCATAGAGTGGTCAGTCTCTACCTTCATAGAGTGGTTAGTCTCTAACTCTACCTTCATAGAGTGGTCAGCCTCTACCTTCATAGAGTGGTCAGTCTCTAACTCTACCTTCATAGAGTGGTCAGTCTCTAACTCTACCTTCATAGAGTGATCAGTGTCTAACTCTACCTTCTTAGAGTGGTCAGTCTCTAACTCTACCTTCATAGAGTGGTCAGTCTCTACCTTCATAGAGTGGTCAGTCTCTAACTCTACCTTCTTAGAGTGGTCAGTCTCTAACTCTACATTGAAAGAGTGATCATAATCTAACTCTAGCCTCATAGAGTGGTCAGCAAAGTTTCTTTATTAAATGAGAAGCTACATTTGTTGTCATTTGTTTAAGTTTCAGAAAATAAAAGTGTTAACCTGTTAAATTTCACCACTTCAGAAATGTAACGTCTAAATAATCATCTTTAATATCTAATACTGTTTGCTATTAGTGAAGCTTTTTGCAGGATATAATTTTATTGTATAAAAAAGTTAATTTTCGTGATATTTCTGGAAAGTTACGAGAAAAAAAAGGGTTTTTCCTTCACGTTGATTAAGCACTTAATTAACCATGGAGAAAAATAGAAACGCTTTAATTGAGACAAAATTTTCAAACTATGGGCCATTAAGTTAAGGTTTTTATACAGAGAAAAATTACATGTTGTGTTTGTTTATGTCATCATTTAATAACAATGAATTCGTAAACAAAACTATCACTATTTGAATATTTTTCATTTTTTAATCCACTGGTATCTTGTGTAATCTAAATGTTTTTTTTTTAAGTATTGGTATTTTACATCCTCTAAATGTTGAAACCATTGGTATTTTGAAGAACCTAATTTTTGAAACCATTGGTATTTTGTAGAACCTAATTTTTGAAACATTGATATTTTACACCCTCCAACTTTTGAAACCGTTGGTATTGTGTGTTATCTAATTTGTACAAGCTGAGCCTGAACATATTAAACAATGCTATGTTAAGTCAATTATAAAATCACAGTTAGTTACGAGCTTCGTCAAGTCAATTGTAAAATCCCAAATTAAAACAACTCTGAAATTGAAAAATCTGATAGAAAAATCAACTTACTTGGGACAAAGCAACTTAATTGTGAAAAGAAATCAACTTACTTGTGAAAAAAATCATCTTAGTTTTGTAAAATCAACTAAATTGTGAAAAAATCAACTTAATTTTGTATCATCAACTTAGTTGTGAAAAAAATCAAATTACTTTTGTAAAATCAACTTGATTGTGAAAAAAATCAACTTAGTTGTGAAAAAAATCAACTTACTTTTGTAAAATCAACTTACTTGTGAAAAAAAAATCAACTTACTTGTGGCCCTGTATGGCGTGAGGCTGCCTTGGTCCCTGCGCACGAAATCTGACCAGTGTCACAAACACTCAGCCACAAAGGAACTGATGACTGTCACGTGACTAAGATACCAACCAGATGCCAGGATCAACTCACTATTTTTACAAGATTCAGCCCAATCACTGAGCAATTGTTGCTTTTTATAAATTTAATTTAATTGGATCAACAAGGCAAAAAAATTCAATTTAAAACGAAATTTCTGAAATTTTTACTTTAGAATTTAAAAGTTTTTTTTAGAAGACTGCCCGAAAAAAATTTTGTTAATTTTTTTGTACCTAAATCCAAATATAGAAATGTGTGAGTCGAATGAAGAAGTGCCCAACTAGTTCTCGCTAGTTGTCTGTATGTCAATATAACCAATAGTCAACGCACTGGAATCGCCACCTTGTTCCACGCAAAGTTAATAATAGCTCTCGTCTGCCGGCTCCAGAGCGAGGCTCCTCAAGAACAGCAACTGCTGATGACAAGAGTTACCGTTCGTGGTGAAATGAATTAGGGGACAGGCCCCGGCCCACCGTTAAATATACGAAGCGTGACGTCACGTGGGATATCAATAATGAAGCACGACCCGTAGTCCCGGGGGGACGTAATATTGCATACTGGTGAGCGGTGGTTGTGGGGGTGAGGGGGGTAGGCCCGGGGCCTGCCCACGGCAGGGCGTCTCGAGGGGGGTGGCCAGCTCTCAGCGCCATTTCACTCGACCGAGCCAATTTCCCCGGGGTCGGAGAAAACAACGCGGACCCGGGGCTCACACAGTCACGTGGGAGGGACGGAGAAATTAAATGCCAGAGAAACGCTGTAGCAATTTTATAAAAAAATCTTGTATTATCTGATGGCGGTTTGTGCTGTTGTAGCTTCAAACTTAAGTTGTCGTTAAGCATCAGACTCCCCCCCCCCCCCCACTTCCACCCCCACCCCACTGACCCCATGTGAGGTTAAGGCATGAATAGTGTGAGGGTAATGCATGAATAGTGTGAGTGCGACCAAATGAACTACGACTGCAGCTTGCAAGATGACCGGAAATGACCACGGTGACATTCTGCTAGGTCACGTGGGGTTGGAACCAACGGGTAATAAAATATTTTGTACGCCCGTGCAGAACATTGTCAAAATGAATATAGACATTAGAATTTTATAAACTTTTATAAATAAAATACATTTTGTGGGCTTAGTTCCATGAAAGAAAAACAGGTCTTGAAATTTTTCGTTATGAGCAGAGTTTTCTGGGTGTGCAGGGGGGGGGGGGGGGGAGAGGGGATACACCTGGACAATAACCGCCCTCTCGCCCTCCCACACTCACCTTCACACACCCTCCCCCCACACACCCACACATTTCATGTCTGATCAGGTTAGATCCCACTAGAAAGATCTCTGACTATTTACTTAACTGCTGCAGTGAGCGATAGATGCTTATCTTAATTAATGCCAAGGTCATTACTTGCTCGGGTGATATGGTACAATGGTCATTAATTGCTTATCTTAATTGCTGCGAGGGTCGATACAAATTACGCAAGTCGCACACAATAATGCCGTATTACACAAGACAACTTGGATGTGTGGCATGTGTGTAGTGTAGCGAGTGGTGCTATTTGAATGGACACGTCCCACACGCATACGGTTTTATGCCTTGCTGTTTGTTATATCGAGTGGGCGATTGAACGATTTAAAAAGGATGCCACCAACCCATGCCACCAACCCACGCTACCAACCCACGCCACCAACCCACACCACCAACCCACACCACCAACCCACGCTACCAACCCACGCCACCAACCCACGCTACTAACTCACGCCACCAACCCATGTCACCAACCCACACCACCAACCCACGTGACCAACCCACACTACTAACTCACGCCACCAACCCATACCACCAACCCACGCTACCAACCCACACCACCAACTCACGTCACCAACCCACGCTACCAACCCATGCCACAGACCCACGCTACCAACCCATGCCACCAACCCACGCTACCAACCCACGCCACCAACCCATGCCACCAACCCACGCCACCAACCCATGCCACAGACCCACGCTACCAACCCATGCCACCAACCCACGCTACCAACCCACGCTACCAACCCACGCCACCAACCCACGCCACCAACCCATGCCACAGACCCACGCTACCAACCCATGCCACCAACCCACGCTACCAACCCACACCACCAACCCACACCACCAACCCACACCACCAATCCACACCACCAAACCACGCCACCAACCCACACCACCAACCCACGCCACCAACCCACGCCACCAACCCACGTCACCAACCCACGCCACCAACCCACGCCACCAACCCATGCCACCAACCCACGCCACCAACCCACGCCACCAACCCACGCGACCAACCCATGCCACCAACCCACGTCACCAACCCACGTCACCAACCCATGCCACCAACCCACGTCACCAACCCACGCCACCAACCCACGCCACCAACCCATGCCACCAACCCACACCACCAACCCACGCCACCAACCCACGCGACCAACCCATGCCACCAACCCACGTCACCAACCCACGTCACCAACCCATGCCACCAACCCACGTCACCAACCCACGTCACCAACCCACGTCACCAACCCATGCCACCAACCCACGTCACCAACCCACGTCACCAACCCATGCCACCAACCCACGTCACCAACCCACGTCACCAACCCACGTCACCAACCCACGTCACCAACCCATGCCACCAACCCACGTCACCAACCCACGTCACCAACCCATGCCACCAACCCACGTCACCAACCCACGTCACCAACCCATGCCACCAACCCACGTCACCAACCCACGTCACCAACCCACGTCACCAACCCACGTCACCAACCCACGTCACCAACCCACGTCACCAACCCACGTCACCAACACACGCGACCAACCCACGCACATTACACACCCACACCACCAACCCACACCACCAACCCACACCACCAACCCACACCACCAAACCACGCCACCAACACACGCGACCAACCCACGCACATTACACACCCACACCACCAACCCACACCACCAACCCACACCACCAACCCACACCACCAACCCATGCCACCAACCCACGCACATTACACACCCACACCACCAACCCACACCACCAACCCACACCACCAACCCACACCACCAACCCATGCCACCAACCCACGCACATTACACACCCACACCACACACTATTATCACTATTTTTAAGATTTTAAACAATTACAATTTTTTTTAAACCAGGTTAAGGAAAGGGACTAGAGTTTCTTTCAGTCATCTCTTCGGGGGGGGGGGCGAAGAAAGTCGTCTTATATACACTTTTAACAGTGTCGTCACCCCACTCCCTTCGGAGAAAAAAGTCTGGAAGAAAGACTGGAAGAGATATATTAAACAAAAAAAAGGACAAATTGTATCTATTTATATTTTTAAAAATTACATTCTGAGTAAAATTCTCCGAAAATTCCATAAGTTTTATCCCAGCAAGGTGCTCACAAAATGACAAGAGGTGTACCTGCCCGTTACCCGCACACAAACATCGTACAGCAGTAGCCAAAAACCAGCCCAGCCAGCAGCCGACCATTCATAAGTCTTGACGGGCTGCGCCTGACGGTGCCAGTTCCTGCCGTCTGCCGGAACACTCACTTCATAAACCGAAACCTCGTCGCCCGGACGTGACGTCACTAAATAGTCACCGGGGTTATCAGCGTGTCACTAAACCGTCGTGCGTAACGTCTTTATCAGAACGTGCGGTTGAATGACGTCACTAAAGAGCTACCATGATGTATGACGTCACAGAACATGATGGTGGTTCACGGTGTCTTGTTTGATAAAAACGTCTTGCAGAATGTACATGATTGCGTCATCTAAACTATCAGCTGTAGGAGGTCGTCAGAAAAACAACGATATCGTTACAGGAAACTTTAGGTAAGACAGGGAGGTAATCTGGACCTAAAAGTTTTGTCTGTAACACAGATATGGCCAGCATGCAAAAAGACTGGCTATAAACGTGGTGGCAAGCAGTGTTTCTTCCAGACTTTTTTCTCCGGGTGGGGGAGGGGGGGCACTTGAAATTTTCGGGGGGGGGGGGGGGAGCGGTAAACTTTCTTCGGGGGCGGGGGGCGGTCACTGTTAAAAGTATATATTTTCTATATAAATTATATAAATTTCATTTCGTTCAGGGGGGGGGGGGGTAAAAAATGTCCGGTGGGGCTTTGCCCCCCTCCCCCCCCCCCGAAGAGATGCCTGGAAGAAACTCTGGTGGCAAGTTTAGCAGAAAACAAATCAACCAATTCTGTCACTGGTCAACCAATATCTGATTGGTCAACCAATTCTGTGACTGGTCAACCAATATCTGATTGGTTTTAGTAATTCCAGCCATGAGAACAGGCACAACTTGAACTAAGCTTGAATAAAAGCATAACCTAGGTCAACCACGAACACAACCCTAACCTAGGCCAACCATGAACAACCCTAACCTAGACCAACCTAGAACACAACCATAGCCTAGGCCAACCATGAACACAACCCTAACCTAGGTCAACCATGAACACAACCCTAACCTAGGCCAACCATGAACACAACCATAACCTAGGCCAACCTAGAACACAACCATAGCCTAGGCCAACCATGAACACAACCCTAACCTAGGCCAACCATGAACACAACCCTAACTTACGCCATCCATGAAGACAACCCTAACCTAGGCCAACCACGAACAACCCTAACCTAGGCCAACCAATAACACAACCCTAACCTAGGCAAACCATGAACAACCCTAACCTAGGCCAACCACGAACAACCTAACCTAGGCCAACCAATAACACAACCCTAACCTAGGCCAACCATGAACACAACCCTAACCTAGGCCAACCATGAACAACCCTAACTTTGGCCAACCAAGAACACAACCCTAACCTAGGCCAACCAATAACACAACCCTAACCTAGGCCAACCATGAACAACCCTAACTTTGGCCAACCAAGAACACAACCCTAACCTAGGCCAACCAATAACACAACCCTAACCTAGGCCAACCATGAACAACCCTAACTTTGGCCAACCAAGAACACAACCCTAACCTAGGCAAACCATGAACAACCCTAACCTAGCCAACCATGAACAACCCCCCCCCCCCCCCAACCATGAACAACCCTAACCTAGGCCCACCAATAACACAACCCTAACTTAGCTAACCACTACCACAACCTGAGCCCAAAAAAAAATTCGGTCTGTCCGTAACTCACTTTGTGTATACACATTTGCGGTGCTAGATCCACTTTTTCTGCGCATGACATTAATCAATTGGACTACTTCCTGTCTGCCGAGATACCTTGACAAAAGTAACTCCAAGTTATCGATTCAGGTGAATAACCTCAAGGGTCATCACTCTGCTAGTGACAGTTTGAGTGACGATTCATTTCACTTGTCTAAAAATATTTCCCTTCCTCCCCTGAACAACAATTCACCGACATTTCATCTCGTCAACTTCTTCATCACAATCTCTATTGTACTTATAAATAGTGCAACACATTCAACTTAAAAGGTTGTCAATTATTTTTTTTGAAACAATGTTAGTTAAATCAAGGAGAAATAGAATTTAAAAAAAGCTGTTCAACTTATCTCTTTGTTCAGTTACTTGATGTAGAGCTAAGTCATCTCATCTAGCTCTGAATACGTGCCGTCTACTTGAGATCACTATTGTGTTAATGAACTGAATGTAAAGCTAAGTCATCTAGTTATGAATACATACCGTCTATTTCAGACCACTAAATGAACTATTGTGAGAGTTAACCAGCTTTTGGTATTTCGAAATCAGTGTATGGTTATAATACTTTTATGGGTTGTGCTTTATGGTTGTCGTAATGCAACTAAAACGTGGTTTGTGTGTGTGTGTGTGTGTATGTGTGTGTGGGGGGGGGGGGGGTAACGTAGCGTATGGTTTGTGGTTGTACAGGTGCCTTTAAAAATATTTTCACCAGATCACGAAAAATGCTTAGTTTAAGATTTGACGCGACCATTGAACTCGACAAGGTGAAATATTTGAGCACTGCCGCCATTTTTTAGTGTATTTAACTAATTCACAGACATGGGAGCCTTCATTCGCTCATGTACTCACCTAGCTAGTACACCAACACGTGAGTGTACACCAGCTGGCGTCATGTACTCACCTAGTACACCAGCTGGCGTCATGTACTCACCTAGCTAGTACACCAACACGTGAGTGTACACTAGCTGGCGTCATGTACTCACCTAGTTAGTACTCCAACACGTGAGTGTACACCAGCTGGCGTCATGTACTCACCTAGCTAGTACACCAACACGTGAGTGTACACCGGCTGGCGTCATGTACTCACCTAGTTAGTACACCAACACGTGAGTGTACACCAACTGGCGTCATGTACTCACCCAGTCCCCCCCCCCCCGCATGTCTGCCATCGACGTTACAACCACTCGCCCAACCCACCAGACCAGCCCACCAGACCAGCCCAACACGAATAGGGTGGGGCGCCCCGTGGTCAGTGCTACAGGGGAGACAAACAGAAAACATTTGGGCGTATTTGAATTATGCATAATCGTTTTCTGGAATACTCCAGGGGCCTAGGGGAGGTTACTCTGGAAAGCCATGGCACTAGTGGGTCAGGGTGTGGATGATTTCAAACTAAATCAAGCTTATCCGCCCTTTGTTCTGTTGACAAATGGAACAAAAAAGTGTGCAGCTATTTTGGTTGACTGGGTCGGTTAGCCAATACTAGACAGTGTTTACTGTGAGGGTGTGAGGGGAGAGCAGTGGGGACGTTACACCAGGAAGGTGGGGGTGGGGACTGGGAGGCGTGGGTGGAAGTTCCAGACTTGAGGTTAACTGAACCTGCAGCTAAATTTGGAAGCGGCTGTGACGTAATGACGGTCGTAAATGTGAGCGTCCAAAAATAGAAACCCAACAATCAAAACAAACTTTTTATCTTGCCAATGGAGAATGCACAGTCGAGTTAAATCATGTCATCTAACACATAGCCAACATTTCCTCAATAAATCCATGTAACTTTTTCATCAAACACCTAGAACAACATCTCAATAAATCCACTCAATTGTTTCATTTCAAAAGTTCGGCGTGTTCTACAAGCTAATTTTGTAATTAGGTTTATTTTTATACTTATTGCACAACACATTTTCAGAGATTAAAGTTTAAAAAAAGTCTGGCTCTCAAGTATATCCATCTTATAATAATATAAAATGCATTAGATTGTTTTTTTAAATGAGGCCCGTGTTTAATATTTTTATTGTTCATCATTTAATATATATTTTCTTTTTATAAATTATTATTTTTAGAAGCAATGAAATAATTATAGAATTAGTTAAATTGAAGTTTTCCTCCAATTTTTTCTGTGTATCTTTGGTGTTAGGTTCCGCGACATTCAGACAATAACTCGAGCTATTGAAGTACTCGCTGGACATGTCTACATCGTTGTCATTGCTGACAGACAACTGATGGTAGAGACGTGTCTGGCTTTGGCACACTGACGTGTCTTCTAGAATTCCAGACAGTAGCGTAAATGATAGTTTGACGTGTCTTCTAGAATCTCAGATAGTAACGTAAATGATAGTTTGACGAGACTGCTAGAATCTCAGATAGTAACGTAAATGATAGTTTAAAAAGACTTCTAGAACCACAGACTGTAATGACATGAAACAATCCATCGAAAAACAAACGAATTTCAAACCACACTTTGAATCGTTGTTGCCGGAAGGAAATTTCAGCAAACCGAATTACAGCACCAGAAGTACCGGAAACCAAAATAGCTCATTTCATCGCAGATTTTAAAACCATCGACTAAAACACTTTTCTCTAGATCTACTTTCATTTTTACGTTTCTTATAAATATTACTAAAAGTATTTAAAATATTTCTTGTCAAAACGAGTCAACACCTATAATTTATTTTTGATGAATCAAATCTGGTCAGAAAAAAACAACTTTGAAATGATCAACACTGCACCATCAACCAGAAGTGGTTTCGTGGCTGCGTTACGTATTCTGACTGGCTCATCGTACTTTGTTTTAGTTTCATTTCAATGCTACCCATTATTGCGTTTTACTATTTTGTTTAAAACTTTATGAAGCGGTATCCTTCTGAAGTTTTGTTTATCTCATCGAGATTCGGCAGCCTATCTAGATGTAGGGGGTAGTAAAAATATCTGAGGATTAGTTTTTATTTTTAAAAAAGTGTGGGATGTGTGATAGAGCGACAATAGCTCTAGTCCACGCTCAATGATAGATTATGTTTCACACGTTAAATATTTTCGAGGCTCCGAAATGTATGCTGTGGGTTGCGGAAATTTAACTGTGAAATATTTTGGAGGCCTCGAAAATTAACCCGTGAAAATGTTGGAGCTTCCGGAAAATATTCCGGAGGTTCCGTGAAATATGTTGAAGGTTCCGTAACATATGTTGGAGCTTCCGGAAAATATGTCGGAGATTCCGGAAATTATAGTTTATGTTCTGGAAATTATAGTCGGGGTTCTGGATTATATGTTGGAGGTTCAGGAAACTATAGTGGGGGTTCTGGAAAATATAGCGTACTGTTTGCTGAAGAGTTTTTAGGTGTTGGCAGCAGACGTCAAAATTCGAGCATCGGTCGTCTGGTGTGGCCTTAACGCCAGCCCCGATCATTGAGCCGTTAAATGTCGAAATCCCTGGACAGTAAAACATCCTGCCCTTCAGATAGAGCAACACTTGCTTATGGGCGGGCGAGCCTCATTCAAGATGTATCAGGTCATAGGTCAACCAATGGGAGGGTATCACGTCATAGGTCAACCAATCGGGGGTAATGTGTGAGGCAGCCAGAGGTTTCTGATGTTGACAAAAAAGGGGTGAAATTTAGGTGTAGGAATACAGCGAGACTACGTACACAGTAGCAAAACAGAACATAGGGATGATATTATGCAGGATAAAGCGAAACTAAGTTTTCAGTAGCAGGGTATATACTGTTAGTTTGAAGTAGAATTACATCAAGCCTAGGTAGGTACAGGGTAGCGGCACATAGTACGAAATATGTGCAAGTCTAGCAAATGATAATTTGGAAGTTAAAAATTTTTTCAACTCGTCTGATCTCAATTCTTAGCTGTGCCCAATAGAAATGTGACGAATCATTTTATTTTAAATTGTCTTTGCTTTTATGCCCTTCCCTGCTCCACCATTAACAACATATTTCTACTTCACGCTGTCATCTACCGTACTGAGCTAATTTTAGAACTACTGCGACCATCCAAAAAAGATTTTAATAATACAATCCACACAATCATAACCTAGCTCTATCCACATTGACACTCATACTACCACTGAGGCTACCCTCACTACCAACCAATGCTGCTACCCACACTACCATCTAGTGCTGCTACCCACACTATCATCCACTGTTGCTACATTACCATTCACTGATACCCACCGCTACTATCGACAACATCATCCTTTGCTACTCCTCACCATTGAGACAACCACACGCATTCCAGATTACCATCAGCACATGCGACCATTAGACAAAATTAGTCCTCCCTGCCGGTAATGGAGAGTTTAATTGACGCTTCTGATTCCCTACGCCACTCATCCCGGCTCCATTTCTACCACAAATACGGTAATAATACACCTAATTCTGGGCGGTCTGCAGGAGCGTCAATCTGGTCACTGCATTCACACCACGCTTCGTCGAAATCGAAACCAATTTTTTTTTTACGTGGGTGGGTTGTCCCCCCGTCCTCAATCGCTAATGTAACGGTGCGTCTGTTAGCTTAGTACAGACAGCTCCCCATATAGGCTGGGGGATGAAATGTGGGGGTGGGGGTAAGGGGTGGGTCCAGCTTGTAATAGGGTACCCGATTATCTGCAGAAATATTTTATTGCCTTAATGTATTCAGTGCGGAACTTCAATCAGTATATTTTTAGAACAATTAATTTCTAAATTTAAAATGAATTGTCAGCACTCAGCCACCTTTTTACTGTAAGTGTGCTGGCTTTAGAACTATCATCAAGTCAATAAAACCAACACGATCTGCACAGTTCAATCTATTTCTGTCTTATTAAAGAACAGATTTAAATGAGAAAATGGCCTCAGTACTTCATGTAATTTGTTTCTAAATTACAAATCTTGTTAGCAAAAGGTAAAGTTGATATCGTGGGTTTGATGTTGATTGGAGTTTCGAATCAACTTTCGTCAAGATGACCTCAACAGTAAAGATTTCAGGTTTGTGATGTATTGGGAAAATATTTCGTCTGCACTGAAGCAGACTTCATTCAACATGTATCTTTACAATGGAATATCAATCATAAAACCTGAATTCTACAGGTAATATGTCCACAATATATTCACAATAGAATATCCAACTTGTATCAAATCACTCACAACAAAATAGACTTTTGAATCGAATTACTCACAACAAAATAAACTTTTGAATCTAATTACTCACAACAAAATAAACTTTTGAATCGAATTACTCACAACAAAATAAAATTTTGAATCGAATCACTCACAACAAAATAAACTTTTGAATCGAATTACTCACAACAAAATAAACTTTTGAATCGAATCACTCACAACAAAATAAACTTTTGAATCGAATTACTCACAACAAAATAAACTTTTGAATCGAATTACTCACAACAAAATAAACTTTTGAATCGAATCACTCATACAAAATAAAATTTTGAAAATAATCACTCACAACAAAATAAACTTTTGAATCGAATCATAAACTTTTGAATCGAATCACTCACAACAAAATAAACTTTTGAATCGAATCACTCACAACAAAATAAAATTTTGAATCGAATTACTCACAACAAAATAAACTTTTGAATCGAATCACTCACACAAAATAAACTTTTGAATCGAATCACTCACAAAAAAATTTTCATTTAAAACATAATAACATTTAAACTCGAATTGCAGAGATATATTATTTAGTAACCGAGCCTATTTTTATTACCGAAGATAAGGTCCAGGGGACGATAGCTAATGATCTGTTTCATCCAGAGTTTATTCCAGGCATCTCTTCGGGGGGGCTTTGCCCCCCCGAAAAATTTTTACCGCCCCCCCCGAACGAAATGAAATTTATATAATTTATATAGAAAATATATACTTTTAACAGTGTCCGCCCCCCCGAAGAAAGTTTACCGCCCCCCCGAAGATTTCAAGTGCCCCCCCGGAGAAAAAAGTCTGGAAGAAACACTGGTTTCATCAGCCTATTTAACTAACTTTATAGGCTACAGACTATCAAATAGTGTATGCAATTTTATTGTATTTGTTAGACTAATTATACCGCATAAGGAAGTTTTATGAGAATTATTTGAGACCGAACGTGTGGGAGGGGAGGGGAGGGGTTAGGGCTATCAGATGTTGAGAGAGGTTTGTGTACGATTCTAAAGGTTAGGCGATCAGAGCTGGAGAGTACAAGGGTTAGGTTATCAGAGTCCTAGAGATCCACGTGAAGATGGAACCTCATCCATCAAGTCAGATCCAGAACAGCCACCACGATTCTTCATTCAGCCAATATCGTTGTTTGGTGAAATCGATTAC
This sequence comes from Physella acuta, assembly GCF_028476545.2. Taxonomy (NCBI): domain Eukaryota; kingdom Metazoa; phylum Mollusca; class Gastropoda; family Physidae; genus Physella; species Physella acuta. The sequence continues at coordinate 204,975 of NW_026731953.1, read as the reverse complement.
ACACAGGTTTATGCCATAAATCTTAACGGTTCGATTCCGCTTCTCGCAGGCTATCTGACGTTACCAGCTCGCAAATGGCAATAATACCGCCATACCAGTCGCATGAATGGACTCGTTTTTTATGTCTTCAGGTTACAAATCGAGTTGTCTTTTTTCTACAGCTGGGGGTGGGGGGGGGGGGTGTGGGGGGTGTGGGGGGTGTGGGGGGGGGGGGTGCATGATGTGAAGGTCGTTACAGCAAACCAAACATATTCACAACATCTAACTTATACAGTCAGATACACGAAGAAGTTAGCTGTATATGTATCGCATTTTTTTTGATACAGAAATTATTTTCCGCTTGAAAATACACAAGATTAAAGGACAGGAAATGGTGTGTTAACCACCCCTCCCTCCAACCAGTTGACTACTTATGAGCAGAAAAAAGGAACACAGGTTAAAATGCAGTCGTCACTAAGTCATACAAGTGTGGATTATATTGCCTGTTCAGTGGCTACCATTCCACTCTATCCACCCTTCCACCTATTGACCAATCCACCTATCCACTATTCCACCGTTCCGCTACAGTAACCACACAATACACTATAAAAACAGACCATACCCGCCCTCTTTATGCCAGCATTGCTAAACCTGGCGGAGATAAGATCTAATCAGTTAATGAACCAAGCTATTAGTACTGTTTCTTAAAGTACTTCAAACCAAGCTATTAGTAATGTTTCTTAAAGTACTTCAAACCAAGCTATTAGTAGTTTGTTAAAGTACTTCACACCAAACTATTAGTAGTTTGTTAAAGTACTTCACACCAAACTATTAGTAGTTTGTTAAAGTACTTCACACCAAAATGTTAGTACTCTTTCTTAAAGAACTTCAAAACAAACTGTTAGTACTGGTTCTTAAAGTACTTCAAACCAAACTATTAGTACTGTTTCTTTAAAACACTTCAAAACAAGATGTTAGTTCTCTTTCTTAAAGTGCTTCAAAACTGCTAGATCAAATCCTCATTAAAAGTGCTGAAACAACTTATCAATTAAGTCATCTAATCTCATGACTAAAATCATACAATTTGAATAAAGTCATTTGATCAATAATGAAATTATGTTATATAAGTTTATCTTCTAGCTATATAAGTTTCTAAGAATAATATTCTAGTACAAATGGATACTTCAATATTTTTTTAATGGCACTAAACTGCCCATCCCGTCCTAAATGTAAATGGTGCAGCCCCATCCCCATCCCCACCCTCCAATCCTTCAACTCTGCTCACATTTTACTGGAAAAAAAATAATTTTCTTTTAGTTTACTTTCTTCAAAACCCTATTCTTTTAAACATATCCTTTTGGAGCATTTGAAAAGTGATTTGTGTTTAGTAAATAGAATCTAAATCGAACAATGTACTATGTGTTGATGCATTCTTTAAAAAATTACTGAAGTTGTCATATAAGTAACGTACTTATGTTTGGAAAATACCAACTTCACGAATCGATATCTGAAATTATTAATCAAATAGAAACAATGGAACTGCAGATGCAAAAATCGATTTATTTTTGACGAAGCACCACAAATATTGATGCACCTCTCTGGTCCATTCTTTGGCTTTAATTAAAAAATCTCATTTAGATTACAAGTTTTGAAAACATCAAGCGATGCCCCAATGGCCGAGACAATCGTCCCACGTGGGGCCACCGGAAGTGGCGTGCTGTCTGGAGTACTCGGACTTAGAACTAATCCAGATCAGACGATGAATAATTGAACAAAGATAAGCGCTGCGCATGTCAGAGATTTCATAAATATTTCACCACACTGACCAGCAGTGTCAACACTCGGGACTCCCGTTCTATAGCAGACGAGAGTTACGCTGTCGTCTACTAAATTAAAAGAGCATCTACCACTGTAATCTACTACCTGTTGCCGAAAATAAGTTTCGATTCTGTAGTTTGTGCTTTCCTCATCCAGCGGCAAAAAAATCTTGTGTTTGCTGGTAGGTTGTGATGCCCAGTAAAACAAGAGAATCCTACTGTAAGGAGGCCTAAGTTCACACAAAAATTGAATTACTTCGCTAACCTGTTCGTTTGACGTCATCTGACCACGATTTTCTGTCCTCCCCCCCCCCCCCCCCCGGCTCCAACTATTTAGTTATATCTATGATGTTAAAAGAGCAATGATATTGATTGCAAAAGTTGTTATGTAACAAATACTTTACCTTTTATGATAACCAATTTACCTGTCGTTTTAAACTTAGGTTGAACTACATGTGTTTTAATAAATGAATATTAGTCTTTGGTGCGAATGCATACATTTAATATAAACCTGAAAATGTACTTGACGATTTAAATACATGTGCGTGTGTGTCTTAGTGTGCATGTTTAATTATACAGTCGTGTGCATATATTACTAAGTTAAAAAACAAACAACTACATACACATTGAAACAATCTTACCAGTGTTGAGAGTCCCCCTCCCCCGTCAAGTCCCGTGTAACATTTTGAGCCCCTCCACCCCACCCCCTTTCAAGTCCCGTGTAACACTGATCTAGGCTAATGAAACATTCCTCACTAATCCACACAAACATCTTTTCTATTTCCGGTCACATGATCTTGATATGACTTGATCCGTTATGTTTAATTAAAGTTGAGATCAATATTTAAGTGCTACAAAACTATACAATAACATCTTTAAAATCTGATTCTTTGTTAGTACTCTAAAATATTTGATTCTTTGTTGGTACTCTAAAACAGTGGCGGAACTAGAAAAAAAGGGCCACCCCGCAAAGAATTTTAATGGGCCCCATATATATATATACATTTGTGTATATTCATATTTAAACATGTGTTTATACATATATATATATATATATATATATATATATATATATATATATATATATATATATATGGGGCCCATTATATATATACGAAAATATACATAGAATACTCATTTCGGGCTTGTTGGAGTTTTTAAAAAAATAATTAAAAACACCTTATTAAAAAGTAAAAACAAGTTACACCACTTCATTTGTGTGACTGCTATTAGATCTAGTCTGTTAAAAAAATCTCCGTTGTACTATGTTTGCTATAATGCCTCCAAGGAATACGTCAGTCGAAATAATATGAAGCAGAGTTTCTTACCGCCCCCTCCCCCCCCCCCCCGAACGAAATGAAATTTATATAATCTATATAGAAAATATATACTTTGAACAGTGTCCGCCCCCCCCCCCCACCCCCGAAAATTTCAAGTCCCCCCGGAGAAAAAAGTCTGGAAGAAACACAGATATGAAGCATGAATGCTGTGTATGTGTAATGGTTTCTCGCCGTATGTTTATTTTATGTTTTTTTTTTTTGTATTTATATTATTAGTTTTAAATACATTTCTGTTTTATGCTTTTTCATTCTTTATTATGTATTTTAAAAAAAAAATAATTAAGAGAAGTAATTGCTTTTTAATTTGTTTAATGCAAATCTATTAAAAGGTGCTTAAGAGCACACATATTTGACTATTTAAAAAAGGGAAATAAGTCATGGAAGTGGTTTGACCGTTTGCGTATCTTTCACACGATGGATTTATTTTCAAAAGAATTTTGCCGACAACAGCATGTTTGATTGTAGGAGAAAGAGGACTCGAGATGGTGTCTATAGAATAAAGATAATGAAACAGCAGCTGCAGTATTCTTTTTACAAAACATCCATCAAGTCAAAAATGCAAGAAGATTTTTTTTAACTGTAAAATAATTGATTATGGTCGGCTGCGGGCCCCTAAACGTCTTGGCCCCCCCCCCCCCCCCGCAATGCGGGGTCTGGCGGCACTGTAGTTCCGCCCCTGCTCTAAAATATTTGATTTTTTGTTAGTAGTCTAAAATATTTGATTCTTTGTTAGTACTCTAAAATATTTGATTTTTTGTTAGTATTCTAAAATATTTGATTTTTTGTTAGTATTCTAAAATATTTGATTCTTTGTTAGTATTCTAAAATATTTGATTTTTTGTTAGTGCTCTAAAATATTTGATTCTTTGTTAGTATTCTAAAATATTTGATTTTTTGTTAGTATTCTAAAATATTTGATTCTTTGTTAGTATTCTAAAATATTTGATTTTTTGTTAGTGCTCTCAAATATTTGATTCTTTGTTAGTATTCTAAAATATTTGATTTTTTGTTAGTGCTCTAAAATATTTGATTCTTTGTTAGTATTCTAAAATATTTGATTTTTTGTTAGTGCTCTAAATTATTTGATTCTTTGTTTAAAACTCTAAAATATCTGATTAGTTTCTTTGACACTAAATATATTTATCATTTTTATAGCATTATAAATAACTTTGTTTAGTTTGGCTGTAGAAAGTTTCAATTTCTACATTAGAGCATTAATTATTTCTTTACGTTAGTAAACTTTAAACATTTTTTCTTAGCTCTGTGAAAATTTGTTTCTACTTTAGACGGTTCAAAATTGTTCTTTATTCCTTTAGGACACTATAAAATATCTAAATATTTTATATGTTAAATTTAGAAATACTGAAATCAAATCGGTAATCATTCCTCTGCACTGTGATGTCGTCTTCAAATTTAAGGCAGTTCAAATCAGTGTATGATAATAGAAAGAAATCCAGTTGTCCGAATGACAAATTTAATGACTTTAATTATCTCATGTTCAATAAATTGATTAGTCCAACCAACGGCCGTTTTAGTGCATTGAACTGATTCGATGTTGATCGACAAAAGTGACCTTCAACTTTGCAGTTAATGGTTTGATGTTGACACTAAACTGACCTTGAACATAATGCAGCAAATAATTGCATTAAACTAATTAACCTAATTGCGTCATCTAGCAAGTAATGAAATCAACAAAATGATCCTGGAATAAAAGTTGTCTAAAATTTTAGGCTATTGTACACACGCAATATCACATACACACACTCACACACACAAATACAGACACACTCGCACACACTCACACACACTCATACACTCACACACGCAAACACCCGCAAACACTCACGCACACGCAAATACACAGACAGACATACTCACATAATTACACACACAAACTCCACCACACACACTCACACACACAAACACACACACACAAATTTCACACGCACTCACACCCACACTCATACACACAATCTCACACACACAAATGCACAAATATTATTTCAAACACGCTCACATACATATTCTTATGTACACTCATTCCCACATATTGACCCATACACCAACGCGAACACTCAAACACACACTCTCACACACTTATTCACACACACTCACTTGCACACACTCAATCCCCCGCACTTCCATACACTCACTTTTACACTCTCTCACACACAGTCACATATGCAAACGATTACATACAATCACTCCTACATGCGAATACACACAATCACACACACAATCACACACATAACCACACACAGAATCACACACATATAATCACACACAGAATCACACACAATCACACATACAATCACACACAATCACACATACAATCACACACAATCACACACAATCACACATACAATCACACACACAATCACACACACAATCACACACACACACAATCACACACGCAACCACACACAGAATCCCACACATAATCACACACACACGTATACACACGTACATAACGTAAAATCTCCTGATATACCCAAGTAACATATTTTCAGTCGAATAATTAATTGTAAATAATCATACAATATTTCACTCGGTCAAGATAAAAATCATGTTCAGTGAAGTTAATACGACAGTGGAGTGTACAAAAATATTTGTACAAAACGACATATACGTGTACGACGTGTTATGGACAGGACCTAAACATCTGACCAATCGCAAGTGATTAAATAATACTTCCGGTTCTTCATTTAGAATGACGGAAAATAATTTAAATTCTCAAGATAGGAAAGCAAAAATCTTCTTTTAATGAACTAATTATCTATAAAACAAACATTTACCGTCAAACACAATTAATCATCCAAGTACTAATTTAGTATACACCGACTGAATTTCCGTTGACTGAGGTGTTAAAAATAGAATTATAATCTATAAATAGAAGCTAGATAAACGCGAATAGACCCTTAGGCAGCCAATAATCTTGAAGAGTTTAATTTACTGCAAGGATTACTCAAGGTAACAACCAGACATTGCGAGGTGGCAACGTGACGTAGATTTACAACTCTATCCAGCTTATTGCTTATTTGTTCCTTTTCTCACGGCTATAGCCTTTCAACATTCGAAATCTGAAAAAGGAGAAAGAAATATAAAGAGAAACAAAACAAATATAAAAATCTTTCTAATAGTAAGCTTTTAAATGCACTGAAAGTAAGATCATAAAACTAATTTGCTTTCTTTCATAAAAGCTTTCGTTTCTAAAATATGTAAGAGATCTATTTGTTTTATTTTGTATATTTTACTTTTTAGTAATTCATAATTTATGAATTCGACACTACCAATGCTGCAACTGAAAATATTTGCTTTAAACCACTAACAGCAGACTGATAGAGTGATCGTGCCTAGCTAGTTATCTCCCCGTCTGTTATGGAATATTGGAATCTATCGAGTGATCGCTAGCTTTTAATTTTGTTATCTCCAGTTAGTTTTGAAACCGCTGATTAATTTTTAATGACAAATTAAACATCTAATAAAAATAAAAATAGACTTGTATTGTCATCGAAGTGGAGCGTATGCGAGAAGCTTGAACAAAATCGCTGCATTAGAAGTGGGTCAAAATTGAGTGACAAGATTTGCCACAAACCAACAAACAGACGTTGCGAACTAAATAAAAGCTTGTAAAAAAATATTTGAGCAAAAGGTTTGAAACCGTGGCGTCGCTAGGTCGGGTGTCACCCGGTGCAGTCCGCGTCCCCGCACCCCACCACGAGACGCCTCTGGTTTAAACCATTGCTAACTTAATACTGCACCACAATATATTCATTCAGACCTTATCATAAGGTTTGAACCATTGCTAAATTAATATTGCACCACAATATATTCATTCAGACCTAATGGTCATAAATGGTTGGTTAAGACACAATATCATACAAAGGTAAGAATCTTTATGTATAATGAATTAATTCAGAAAGAAATTCAATATACACAATAATCGCTAATGATAATTTATATTTTAAAATCACGTAAAGTGCTCACCATAACACACCAAAAAACCACACACAAATAAAACACAACAAAAACCACACACAAATAAAACACAACAAACTATGTCAAAATTAAGAAAACAAACAACTAGTAAATACAACACAGCAGACACATAACACCAAAACCAACACATCACAAAAAAAATCAAAACTTTCGTTGATACAAAAGTGTAAACTTCATTATGCACTTTATTTTTAGCTCGATTTCAGCCCTGCGAATAAAAGTAAACGGTACAAAAAAAAAGCGTTATAAATATCATCATTATTAATTGTTAGACATTTTAAACGAAAATAATTTCTTGGCACTTACACAAACAGCGAGAAGGTTTCCTTTTCAAATCCTGCTATCGATGTACGTCAATCAGATCGATGTATGTCAATCAAATCGATGTATGCCAATCAGGGCTCTCTTCGATATCCTTTCCCCGTCCCTGTCGAAGTATTTTGCTAATAGATTTTATTGAACTAATAGGTTTAAGGAAGCTAAACATGGAAACAAAACTTTACTCACAACCAATCAATAACTTACTGATTAATGAACGGTATGAATGGTTTATTAACTCTTTGATTGACTCTTTGATTGACTGCTTCATTTACTCTTTGATTGAATGTTTGACTATTTAGTTGACTTATTGACTATTGATTTACACTTTGATGAACTGATCGATTGACTTTTTGACTAATTGTTTCATTGACTAATTGATTAACTGTCCCCAACCCCTCATTCATTCAATACATCGGCAAACACTTTCCAAGGGAAATGACCGAAGAAATTTTACTTTAAAAATTCCGCGATTGTTTCTCTTTTCCATTGTTAAAAATTATCTAACTTAATTAATCGGTTTAACTATTGTCTAATTATTTTCTCCAAGCTAGACCATCTAATTAATCTTATTAATGATAATTAAAACCTAAATTCATTATACTAGAAAATATTTTTGGAAAAATTTCTAAAACGCATTGGCTATCCCGTATGTTTAGCTAAATGATTCGATTAAATTAAACTCCATCCTAGTTCTTAATAAATTTGTAATGTAATGTAATGTAATGTAATGTAATGTAATGTAATGTAATGTAATGTAATGTAATGTAATGTAATGTAATGTAATGTAATGTAACGTAACGTAATGTAATGTAATGTAATGTAATGTGACAAAAATATACAGTATTTCATACTGTATGTAATGTATTTGACTTATTTGTGTTTAATACCTGTACATTCAGTACAAGTAAAGTTCCCTTTTCGAACGTCCCATATGGCAGGCGAAGTAGAGTTCACCTGTTTCTGTGACCTCGGCATATGTGAATTCAGTGGCAATTTAATTATTTCTGGCTTTTGAAGAGGTGCATCATTAGTCTTACTTTTGATGTGTCTTAATTTATTTTGTAATTGTTCATCTGTGTCGTCATTGTGTCGTTATTGTGTCTTCATTGTGTGGGCCAACAGCTGTTTGCAGGATAAAACCCGTGTTGAAACAATTAATCACTGTAAACGTTGAAACCACAATTATCGACAAAAAAATAGATAATTCTTAAAGCTGAAACACACACAATTCTGCAAATTATCATTTCGGAAGTAACGCTTTAGGAAAAGATTTTCTAAGCTACTGCTATACTAGGTCAATTGGTGGAATTTTCTAAACGTTACGTCATTAAACATGCGCCCCATTTTCTAGCAAGGGATGATATAATACATCAGCATTAAGAGAAATACTTGTAATTAACCTCAATGATGGAGAAGATTTGGTGGTTTTTTATCTCGCCATTTATCTTCCTACATGGCACCCCGATTCTGAGGTATATAAAATTGTGGTTAATGTATGCTGTCGTATTTTTATTTTAGAGAGTGTCGAGAGTATATCCTGATGTTTTCTGTTAGGATTAGGATAATGTACATAGGATCAGGATAATGTACGTAGACACTGTTTCCGATGATCATCCATTAACTCAAAACTTAATGCAACGTTTTTTGAGTATGAAAAGCGAAGAAATGAGATGGAATCCTTCATAGACCATCTCAAAGCGGAAATTGTACCCTTAATCTTATCACTTGCTTTCGCGCATGCGTGAAAGGGTTTGATGATCCGGGTAATATGGCGGCCTGTGGGATATTGTCCCCGCCTCGCTCCAACAGCTCGTTGCCGCGGCCCCGGCTCTCTGTGGCTCTCTGTGGCGCTCTACGAGGGCGACAAATCAAATAGCGACACGCCCCCTCCTCACCCCACTCCCTGGCTTAAAGATCAAGATGCGCTGGGTTTTTTTTTTTATTTAATTTTTTTTTAAAGGTAGAGTATTCTAGAAGCTTTGGCATCTTGGGGGAATTGTGGGTAAAATGTGTGATCAGACAGGGGTGATTTGTGGCTAACTCTCGACACGCCGGCCGGCGACATTAGAGTGATCCCGCTTGAGCCGGGGACCCGCCTCTTTCAACGAGTCATTCATCCTCCCCGATAGAGAGACGAGGGCCTCATTTCCCCCTCATCAGTCGGCCTTTAACAAACTCATAGAAAACACATCCAGCAGGTCGGGAGACGCCTGTCTCAGTGGGATCCGAACACAGGCCCGCACAAATCTAATAGAAATGTTCGAGAAACTTCATGACCTGATGAGACTAAAGTGTAATCATGTTGGGGTATAGACTGACCACACCTGGACTTAATGAACTTAATTGAATGTTTCATACCGTCTGCTCACTGTCTGCTGGGTAACAGACAAACCTAGGCGTAAAAAAATATTCTGTTGTACATTGTGTTGGGAGGCCAATACGTTGACTGGTAGGAAATCAGTAATGTTAATTTATTTTAATTATAGAAACAGCGGTTTAATTTAATGAAATAAAACTTAAGCACCTCGATATCTAAATAATGTATTAATTAATTTCTTCCACAAAAATGTCATCTATCAAATCGTCAAAAACCCAAACACCAATATAAAAATCGATATTCAATATAAAAACATGTTGAAAACGGAGGTTCCATTCTATGAATTTTGTAGATGGTAAAAAAAATGTATCTTGACGTCTCTGTGATGTTATCCTGTATCTCACAACAACAAGTATTTAAGAAATATCCAACAACAAGAGCACGACAATAAATTATACTCAAAGTGTCCTTCAAGCCTTCAACAAAAAATTATAAAAACTTACACTAAAGCAGACGCCGCTATGCCATAAGGGGAAGGGGGTGGGGTGGCAGGCTGTTTAGGGGACCCTAAGTACGACCAAAATAAATAAAAAATGTTGTTTGTTCTTAAGCTTTTGATAGTGGTTTTGTACTACAGCAGTGATTTTTGTACAATAACTGATTGAAAAATATTAAATATGATGTAGTGTGGCACACGTTCCAACCACCCTCCTGACTTATTGCTCTTCTTTACAATGAAAATCCCCCCCCCCCCCACCTCCCCACCCCTAAGCTTTCTGGAGAGACCGCAGGAACGTTTAAAATTTCATCGTCAAAAAATCAAAGAGGAGTTAACTCAAACACAACACACGATTATCTCACCCTGTCACAGGTTTTAAGCTATTCTCGGCCAGTGGCTTCCCTTGTGGGATAGAGTCGCCGCAATAAGCAACGTAAAAAGTCAGTTACTGCCCCTTTCAAAGTACAAGTCTAGTAACCACTGACCGTTTTATTTTATGGAGAAGGGTGGGGAAAGGGTTGAAATTTGTTTCAGCAAATTGGTTTTTAGTTGGTTTTTTTACCGAGGTTGTTTTTTATGCGTATTTTTTTTGGACATTTCTATTCCTATTTTGATGGCTGCGACCAAGTCATCTTTTCATACCTACACATACGTCATCGTGTTTATAATGCATGAAGCCAGTGACCTTTCAGCAATGTTGCTTTAAGCCTGAAAGATGGTCCGGTGCTTAATTAATCATTAACGTAAAAGTGAGTGCAGCTTAGCTTAAAGCTCTCGATGTACGCCGTCTGCCCGCTTTTGTCGCGTCACAAGCAATGTTCCCTCTAAGGACCAAGAGTGTGTGTGCAAAAAATATTTTTTGTGCGCGGTGCTAAAAATGACTTGGGCAAGTTTATATGTATGTTTAGGCTTGCAATTAAGCAGAGTAATGAAGGCATGCATTTTGATAAATTAATAGTATAATGTGTAGGACTAATGAAACGTATGCAATTAAAAGAAAATACGAATCCCATCTAAATAAAATAAAATTCACAACAGAAACTTTTAGAGTTATACTTAGACAACAGGTTATATGGTCGACTTACTATGTTAATGTAATGCAATTATAATGTTAATACTGTTAATACCATAACGGTAATACAAATACAACAGTTTAAAGAGCTGACTTGAAAACAAAATTAGCTAACCTTTCAGGGGCATTTATTGCAATTTCTCGCGTCTAACCTTGCCTTGCTTGCATACCTTATATGCTTTGTTTAAATCCACATCCTCTCCAGCATTTAGATATAATTTAATTCGCATTCGATTCTCCAAATGTGTGGCTTCAAGTCTATTTCGTGCTTGTATTTTAATGCTGTTCATAAGAATAAAACCTCGCTCGCAATCAGCGCTGGATGCTTGAAATGTAAAGCATTATGTCAATTAACTTTGCCAATGAGCTAAATTGTTCATCATTTAAAGCAACTCCTGCGATTTCAGTTAGTGAATTTACTGAACCTGATTTGAGTTTTTCACTGATCTGAAATTTGAAGTTATTGTATTGCGTGATAATTGACTCTTCATTTGTTGTTTGTAACACGTCTTTGTACTTTATGCACAGTTCTTTGATCTCTTTGACGTCAAACTCAAATGCACACTTTTTTTAAACCAGTATGATCAAAAGCTGACGAAAACTGCAGTTCATCTCCTGGAAACCTTACATTTAAATGTGTGATTTGTCTTGTGTCGATTCCTACGTTTTCATTCAAAATTTTCTTGGCTTTATCATTCCAATAAACATCTTCACTCAGGAATTGTGCTTCTAATTTGCGTATTTTAGAAATGCAAAATTGATGTGCTTCGATAGATGATAATTTATTTCGCTGCAACAACATTGATAGTTTAGCTAATACATCATTAACGGCATAAAGCGCAATTTGATACAGGTGATCTTTTAATGATTTCAACACATAACAACAAACAGGATCATTGCAGTCTTGGACTTGTTCTTCACAGTAAGCAGCTAAAGCATCAATATTTCTAACAAAAGCACTGACAGCAAAGTGACGTGACAACCAACGAACTTCATAAATTGGTCGAAAAGAAATTATATCCATATCATGCACCTTGGCCAATTCTTCAAGTGCGCCCTTTTTAACTAAAGATCGAACTCAGTGCTGTTCAACAAGATGGGGGACCTTAGCCTTCAGAAAAGCAGCTAATCCCTTCCTACGGCCTAACATAGCCGATGCCCCGTCTGATGTTATCATTACCATGCGGTTCATTTCAACTTGATGTTCAGTGTAGTACTGTTTTATAGCTGCCTCCAGAGCTGAGGCATCACATGCGGTAAGCTGAATTATTCCACCAAAAACGGTTTTGTAGCATAAAGAATTGACTGAACGAAATTTAAAATAAAGGATTAGCATTTTATATACTGTGATGCAGTACTTTCATCAACTATAAGCTTGTGGAACGATGCTACTCGAAGTTCTGTCAGTGTGTTCTTTACAACCACCTCGTTGATTGCTTCAACAAACTCAAAGGCGTAAATCTTACTTCGCCAACTGTCCGGTATAGAAACATACTTCACCATGTGGTTATGAATCAGTTGTACCGACAGCATAGAGGCGTGTATCCTAATGGCGAGAAGAACATTATCCATTAGGATTAGAATTTGATCCTTGTTTGACCGCTGGCGCTCATTTTGTTCAACTCGTTCTTCTCGCTCAGTGTTAGTTTCAAGTACTAGCAGCACAGAACTTACACTTCAGGTGCTTTCTAATTCAACTGAAACATTCTTAGAATATGGCGTTTCGGTTCTCACTTTAACTTTGAGCCATTCCAGTTTAAACGAATCTCTCGGTCTTTTTTTTTTTTGCTGCATTGTTTTACCGCTTGTTACACACATTTTTCTTTTCAACATGTTCAAATAGCACAGAGTAGTAAACTTTTATTCCTTATTTATTAAACCAGTCTGTGAATACTGAAACAGTTTGATCCAGGTGCACGTAATAATCCCAAGAATTGGATATACAGTATATAAATCATTAAACCAAACAGAGCGAAAAAAAAACACATCCACCGTTAGAATAGTAGAATTTGCATCTGACTTGGGTAAATCGTGAAAGTATCAAGGAGGTGGGTGGAGTTGGGAGATGGGGGAGGGCGGTGGCAATAGAAAATAAAACCTTCCATGGTCAGCTACAAGCCGTAATCCCTTTCAGGTATTAGGTGTCAGCTAGGGTCAGTTTTGGGGTAAACCATTAAATCAAGCAGAGGGAGTGTCACCCAGACATTAGATCGGAACCCGCCCCGCTCAGTTTAGAGTTGTCATTAACTGGACCTGTGGTATGACAACCGAGGTCACCCCATCCCCCCAGTCAATGATACCTGTGGTTTATGTCCCAAAACACAAAGACTGTTCGTTTAAAAAACAGGTACTAAAATGTCGCTTCATTCAAGCCACTGGCTACAATTTTTTTTTGTGCATTTGGCTTGCCCGACGTTCTGATAATCTGTGCGCGGCATCAGAAAATGTCTGCGCGGCACATTTGAAAGTACTGCGCGGCCGCGCAGCCGCGCAGCTTAGAGGGAACACTGGTCACAAGCCAGAAAGGAGAAATCGTTCGGACTCATTAGGTTATGTCAAACTAAATGGTACTGGGTTAACGGTTTAACGGGTAAAGGGTTAAGTCACAGGACTAACGGTTTAACGAGTAAAGTGTTAAGTCATATGACTAAAGGTTTAACGGGTAAAGTGTTAAGTCACATAACTAAAGGTTTAACGGGAATGTTTTAAGTCACAGGACTGACAGTTTAACGGTAATATATTAAGTCACGGGAGTTACGGTTTAACGGGAATGTGTTAAGTCACGGGACTAACGGTTTAACGAGTAAAGTGTTAAGTCACGGGAGTTACGGTTTAACGGGAATGTGTTAAGTTAAAGGACTTAAGGATTAACGGGGAAATTGTTGAGTTACAGGACTAAGGGTTTAAAGGGAAAGTGGGAAAATAAGTGAATACACTTTGAATACCAGCTTAAATATGTTTTTTTTAAAAGAAAGTTATGTAATATCATCTAGTGCGCTGTTCGCTAAAATGTATCTCACAACTGTACTGTGCAAATGTCCGTTAGATCTAGTTAAAAATTACATTAAAACTTATATTCGTGTACTTACACATACAAACAAAACACACTGGTGTGAGATCTAATTTAAAATCGTGATGAAAGGCGTAGATCATGTCACATCATTAATGGAACTTGAACTACGTTTTAAATTATCTACATACCTTGGTCTATGTGTTAAATTATCAACATACCTTGGTCTATGTGTTAAATTATCTGCATATCTTAGTCTATGTGTTAAATTATCTGAATATCTTGGTCTATGTGTTAAATTATCTGCATATCTTGGTCTATGTGTTAAATTATCTGCATATCTTGGTCTATGTGTTAAATTATCTGCATATCTTGGTCTATGTGTTAAATTATCTGCATATCTTGGTCTATGTGTTAAACTATCTACATACCTTGGTCTATGTGTTAAATTATCTGCATACGTGCAGAATTACGCAGAGGCGTAGCGACGAGGGGGGGGGTACATATGCCCCCGGACGCCAACCCTCGGGGCGCCAAAATAAACTCATTTTAGCTGCTATTTTATTAAAAATATAAAAAATATATAGGGGGGGGGCGCCAAACTGAAAGTTTGTCCCCAGTCGCAGGTAGGGGTCGTTACGCCTCTGGAATTACAGTGACCTTCGCCAGATGGCCCATTAGTTATTTGATGCCAGATGTTGTTATACTTCCATCAACAACAAACTGTAACTACCCCAAACCAGCTGAATTAGCATTTTTTGTTCAAATAAATAATATCCTTTTGAGAAGATCGCATAAACTTTTTAATTTTTAATTACAGACTACCATTGAAAGCCAAACATGATTTTCATTAGTTTGTTTACTTCTACTATGTCTTTATAAATGAGGTCATGATATTGCCCATCCATCTCACGCGGATAGTCAATGACTAATTACAATCAAAGACTAATTAAAATCCATGACTAATTACAATTTTCCACGGTTTACAATGTCCTAACGAGGCTGACATATCCTTGTGTCAGTGAACATGACATTTAATCTGACCACTGTCCGTATAACATGACATTTATTCTGACCACTGTCCGTGTATGATGATTGTTAGATATGTTCCACCAACATTTAGAACAAAGGAAATGGGTGTGTATCAATGTCTTTCTGGTAGATTGATGTGTCTGGCAAAACTCTGACTCCAACATTATTTAGCAAACACGATCAGATGATGGGCTATCTGTTTTATATCGCTATAGATAGACTTGTACTCTTTTGTATAGCATTTAATTTTGAAAACCGTATTAATAGTCTTACTTTATAAACAAGGAGAAAGTAGAAATCGAGATATGAAACAAAATGAGTGCAGTGTTTGAAGTGTATCGGCTGCCATCATTGTGTTTCATATCTCGATTTCTAAAGACTAGTGTACGATAGAAGGAAGGAAAGGCAAACTGACTGATGAAATCGATCAGCAGTCAAACGATCTGCTGAGTGTTATATATCCTAAATTATATCACACAACTTTGTTATAAAAAATGTGAACTTCTAATTACATGGCTATGATGTCGCAAGAGCAACTCAGTTTTCTAGTTTCGCAATCATTGGGAACACCCGCTGAAGCTAAAATGAATTGAGAAATTAATTTAGCCAGTGATATTTTCAGTGTTCATGTAAGGAGGAACAGTTTCAGCTCATAATGGCTGCGGCGTGCGACATCTATCAATGGACGAGATTTAATTAGCTTTTGTGTCGGTATAAATGGGGCTTGTGTTACATAATTACTTTAAATTAGTGGCTATCGTTGGCAAAGTTGGTTGAGTTTTTGTAGATAATGTACATTGCCCAGAGAACTGATGTGAATGTTGTACATTGCCCAGAGAACTGATGTGAATGTTGTACATTGCCCAGAGAATTGATGTGAATGTTGTACACTATTGCCTAATCTTTGTGTGCTTAATCCTTGAGTGACTAATCCGTAGGTGCCTAATCGTTTTTTATCTGATCCTTGAGTGCCTAATCCGTAGGTGCCTAATTATCCTTGGATGCATAACTTGGGTTTAATTTTCCACATGAGTTTTAATTTAGTCCGATAAGAAAAGATACTTCACCCAAGTTCTGAGGTAGCCAACTAACAATATTCACCCTTCATCCAAGCTATATTCTTGGTCTAGATGCTGCTGATATGATTAACATCTTCTACAAATTATTTAATGACATAATTCCCATTCACACGATTTTTCGTAGATAATTCAATTACCGTCTTTAAAAAATAGTTCGTGTTTGTACTTAAAATTAGGTTTAGATGAAGAAACTCCGTTATAGACAAATACCTACTGACTTTTATTATCATTTAAAAAAGGGATAAAAATAAAGATTCATTTTCAGACCTAGCGATTCATCGGACAGATGAAGTAGAGTTAATATGTTTCTTGACCTCAGCATATAATTGAATGATGTGGCCAGCACCATGCCCAAACGTCTTTACTTTCCCCAACATAAGTCAGGTGACCAAGTGAATGTTGGACAGACACGTCCTACAGCCAGATGACCAACAGAGAATGTTGGACAGACACGTCCTACAGTCAGATGACCAACATAGAATGTTGGACAGACACGTCCTACAGTCAGATGACCAACATAGAATGTTGGACAGACACGTCCTACAGTCAGGTGGCCAACAGAGAATGTTGGAGAGACACGTCCTACAGTCAGATGACCAACAGAGAATGTTGGACAGACACGTCCTACAGTCATGTGACCAACAGAGAATGTTGGACAGACACGTCCTACAGTCAGATGACCAACAGAGAATGTTGGACAGACACGTCCTACAGCCAGATGACCAATAGAGTATGTTGGACAGACACGTCCTACAGTCAGATGACCAACAGAGAATGTTGGACAGACACGTCCTACAGCCAGATGACCAACAGAGAATGTTGGACAGACACGTCCTACAGTCAGATGGCCAACAGAGAATGTTGGACAGACACATCCTACAGTCAGATGACCAACAGAGAATGTTGGACAGACACGTCCTACAGTCATAAGTCTTAACCGAGATTTGAACTCCGGACCATCGGCCAAGCACTCGTTACCTTTTCATTCATTATCTTTTAATGAACTTTTACCATACCACGCTAGTCTATTTAAGGATCAAGAGAACTAAAAAATGTTAGACACATCTTAAAACCGGGTTTAAAATGTGTAGAATAAGATTTTATTCATCACTTTTTCTTGAATTTAATTAGATTTAGTTTTTTCCATTGTCTATCGACCAGAGATGTGTTCACACAAAAGTTGTTTTTATGGATGTGATGACACAACTCTAAATCAATCCCACAAGGCAGCTTTGAAACCTGGTTATAAATGTCACGGGGGGGGGGGGGTAGATTTCATTCTTACATGAACTTTCTTAGATATTACGCTGCTAAAGGCCGTGATCTTGGACATTCAAGGGTCGCTATGGTCAGTAGAACATCTTGGACATTCAAGGGTCGCTATGGTCAGTAGAACATCTTGGACATTCAAGGGTCGCTATGGTCAGTAGAACATCTTGGACATTCAAGGGTCGCTATGGTCAGTAGAACATCTTGGACATTCAAGGGTCGCTATGGTCAGTAGAACTAGAAAATGATTTTAATATCATGGGTCGTCGGGTGGGACTGCGTGGCCTACCGGTAGAGAACTAGACTGCTAACCCGAGAGTCTCAAGTTCGATTCCCGGTGAAAGTCAGTCGAGTCCACCCTTCATATACCGAAGTCTCTTAAGTAAACGGACTCTACTTCATCTGCCCCATGTGTCTTGGGTACGAACGGGAAAAAATGTTGATGAGGGAATTACCATGGACATGAGAGTCAGTATGAACTAGAACATTCTACAGTCCCCTTCATGGATAGTATCCTCGATATTCTAAATGCTTAAAGCGTCGTTTCGAAAACAAACAAAAAAAACACATTATTACCTGGTAAAAAAAAATTCCTTATCTTACATAAAAACATGTATGAAATATCATAAAAAAAAACTTGCGTCTTAGGGAGAACTGAAGTAAATTTGTTTCTGATTTCTTGGCCCATCACTTGTTGCCTTGACGTTTTTAGACCAATGCTAGGTTATCGTCTGCTACTTTAATACGCTATAGTAGTAATAAATAAGGCTTTTTTTCTGTGTGCACTTTTTTCTGTTTGAGTTTTTTTCCGTTGCGCATTTTGTTTTGCGTTTTTTTTTTCGTTGCGCTTTTTTCCGTTTTGCATCTTTCTGGTCACCATTTATACTGTACTTGTACCTTCTGTGTATGTTTATACTGTACTCGTATCTTCTGTGTATGTTTATACTGTACTCTTACCTTCTGTGTATGTTTATACTGTACTTTTACCTTCTGTGTATGTTTATACTCGTACCTTCTGTGTATGTTTATACTGTACTCGTATCTTCTGTGTATGTTTATACTGTACTTTTACCTTCTGTGTATGTTTATACTGTATTCGTAGCTTCTGTGTATGTTTATACTCTACTCGTACCATCTGTGTATGTTTATACTCTACTCGTCTATTCCACATATTGCGCCTGCCCTAGCACTAGACCACGTTGGTTGCTGACCTGTGCACTTAAACTTTATCGTGACAAAGATAAAAAAAATTGATGTCGTTGTGGAGTTTTATGTCAACGCCATTAACTACATAAAAGTATGGATGTTAGCCACATAAAAGTATGGATGTTAGCCACATAAAAGTATGGGTGTTAGCCACATAAAAGTATGGATGTTAGCCACATAAAAGTATGGATGTTAGCCACATAAAAGTATGGATGTTAGCCACATAAAAGTATGGATGTTAATTGAAACCTGCGAGTATTTTTGTCAGGAGAAACAAATTGTCATTAGCTTATTGGTTAAACACAGCGCGGGCTTTCTTAAGGAAGAAGAACCAATATTTCTCAATTATTCTGTTTTAATTAGTGCACAACATTGTCGATGGCTCAAGAAAGTGTGACGTCGTCTCTTCCAAACTCATCTGTTCGCAACTAGTTGGATTATCTCTGGATATTAATCCGAGAGACCTAGACGTATGATTATAGCAGACAAAAAGTAACTAATTTCCTGAAAATTTGTAGGACCATCTGGCTAGGAGATGTCATACAAGCAAATAGAATAGTCATCACACGCTGATCATTTTCTTATGATTTATAATCATTGAGAAATAGAAGCACTAAATAAAGTAACATGAAATAATTGCTGGTTCACGTGAAAGTCGGCTCACAGAAAGACGGCTGACAAACAGATGGCTCATATCTAGACGGTTCATTTCTAGACGGCAAATATCTAGACGGCTCATTTCTAGACGGCTAACACATCTAGCGCTAACATTTAGACGGCTCAAATTTAGACGGTTCACATCTAGACGGCCCATATCTAGACGGCTCACGTGTAGGCGGCCCATTTCTAGACGGCACTTACATAGACGGTTGTCCAGTAGAGCCGATTCAAGAGGTGGTGAGGCTGTTATCGATGTGCAGGTAGTTTCTTCTATTCGACACCGTTGACAACACTTTCGGAAATCTCACTGCCCAACCGGGGACATTGGACTGCTACAACTAACACCGGCAGAAACTTTAAGCCAGAATTTCCAAACCTAACTCAATAGAACTTAAAGTTCACAAGGGTAAATTAAATACAACACAAAACGTAAAACGACCAAATTATTGAAGAACGTACTTTTCCGTAATAGTCAATACTCAGCTAGAGTTCGGTTTAAAAAGAAAAACGTAATTGATCTTCTGCAGTTTTCAATATTTAACTCTATAGAGATTAGTTTTTAACAATTAAAAAATCTGCAAACATATATCAATTTTATTTTACAGTAATTATTTTTTAAACTACATGTAAAAATTCTGAATATAAAAAGAAAACGTTTAGAAATGTGGATTTTCTTTGTAAAGTTTTGAAATGTTATCCTTGCTGACATCCCAGTATGATTTTATTTTTAGCACATGTAAACATTAACCTGACGCTTCACCATTAATAAGTTGCCCAGGAATTTATTGCAGAAGTAAACATTGGGTAAACATTGAGTAAACATTGAGTAAACATTGAGTAAACAGAGTAAACATTTAGGACATTCTAGCCAAGTCTTTCCCCGCCCTCTTCCCCCAAAGGAATGAAGGAAAGGAGCATTGGTTATTAACTGAGGTCAATTAAATTTAATTATCCAATTTTTTTTAAACATAAAAAGAATTTGTAAAGTGTGCAGGGTTAAATGTTGTGTGTGCTTACTATCAAACAAACTCAGTATAGTCGTCCCCAGTATAGTAGCGAGGGGGGGGGGACATATGTCCCCGGGCGCCGACCTTAGGGGGCGCCAAAATGGGTTGGAAAAATAAATTGAAAGGTTGAGGGGGGTGCAAATCGAAATCTCGAGGGGGGGGTGCAAATCGAAAGTTTGAGGGGGGGGTGCAAATCGAAAGTTTGAGGGGGGGGGGGGGGGTGCAAATCGAAATCTCGAGGGGGGGGGGTGCAAATCGAAAGTTTTTGAGGGGGGGTGCAAATCGAAAAGTTTGTCCCCGGGCGCCGGGAAGGGTCGCTACGCCTCTGGTCGTCCCTCGCTACTTCGCAGTTCTTTTATCGCGGCCTCAGTATATCGTGGATTGTTCGAAATATTCATTAAAAACTTGAGGAAATATGTCGTGAAAGTTACCCGCACGCCAGCAAAAGACAGGGATGTTCCACACCACACGCCAGCATAAGGCAGAGAGTGTCCACACCACACGCTAGCATAAGGCAGAGAGTGTCCACACCACACGCTAGCATAAGGCAGAGAGTGTCCACACCACACGCCAGCATAAGGCAGAGAGTGTCCACACCACACGCTAGCATAAGGCAGAGAGTGTCCACACCACACGCTAGCATAAGGCAGAGAGTGTCCACACCACACGCCAGCATAAGGCAGAGAGTGTCCACACCACACGCTAGCATAAGGCAGAGAGTGTCCACACCACACGCTAGCATAAGGCAGAGAGTGTCCACACCACACGCTAGCATAAGGCAGAGAGTGTCCACACCACACGCTAGCATAAGGCAGAGAGTGTCCACACCACACGCCAGCATAAGGCAGAGAGTGTCTACATAATTCAAAATCTGACGAAATGAGGAGCAATAAAGCTGTTTTAAATGGTGCAGTTAAGTACCTGATTCAGTAACAAACCAAATTTATCTTTTAATTCCCTGCGGCAATCAATATCCTATATTATTAGGTTTTATTTTGGAGAGATGAAAGTATTTTCCCGTTTTGGTTTTAAAAAGAAATTACTGCACGAATTCTGAAATATTAAACTACAAAATTGTTTTATATTAGATTTACTTTATATTTGGTGGTGATGCTGTCTGGGTGGCATTAAGTACAATAGTACTCATCCTTTAGTTGTGGACAAAACTGTGTCATGACGTGTGGGAGACGTCTTGTTTGGGAATTCCAAGCACAATTTTGTCATCTGGCTCATCTCTTGATGAATAAGTGCACACTGTTGTATGTCTAGTAGCTAGACACAAAACTATAAGGACTTTTCAAACTCACAAGCCAGCAAAGTGTTTCAATAATTTCTGTGACACAAATTATTTGAGCACATGTGTTGTCAACATTACACCGTGTTTAATTACATTACAGAACGCTGGTCAAATGCAGACGTGACCTACTTCCTGTCATAAAAGTGCAGAATTAAATCAGACCGCCTTTTTGGGTTTTTCCAAAACGTTAATGAAAACATCTCGCTTGACCCCGGATAAAGACGGCCGATAAAAATGCAATTTGTCTGGTTATTTTTATAAAGAACACACGTTCAACTGTCAATCACAATACTATAAAATTTGATTGACTTTATAATCCATGTATAGAAGTTAAATTGTCGTGCTTAAATTAAACTACAGACAGTTAAATTTAATTCCAAGTTGATGAGTTTAAACTTGCATGCTTAAAATAACACTAGACAGTTGAATTTAATTCCATTTTTAGAAGCTCAACTGGCATGCTAAAATTAAACTGTAGTTTATTAACAATAGTTTAATTGTATTCCTATGCAGACGAGTATTATATTATTAAGCGAAAGAAAATAAGAGTTTATTTTTATTCATGTCATGTTTATTTCTGTAATATATTTTTCGGTCTATATTTTTGTGTAAAATATAGCCTACTCATTTCTTCAACATACTTTTGGATCATTTTTTTTATCTTTTGTGTATATCGTGATAATTTTAAAAAATATCTGTGTGCCTGTCTATATCATATTGATTTTCTCCACGTTTTTGCCTTAAATATTTTAAACGTTAGTACTATATCACTGGCACGGTCTTAAAAAACACCGAGAACTTAAAAATCTTCAAAACGTCACATTTACCGCACCTAACACCCGCTAAGACCAATTTATTTTAATTTTAAATTGTAAATTAAATTGTATGTTGAAAAAATTGTGAACAAGCATCACTATATATATATATTGGATATTTTATATCATCAACATATCCTAAACATACCCTATGCTTGAAAGAATGAAACGATACATTAAATCAAGACTTACTTATCTCCAATAGGCTGGTGTGCCTTCTTGAAACTGCATTGTCTAGGAATTTGATGGACATTAATCACGTCAGTTCCGTGTTGTAAAGGAGTCAAATATCTTCAATTATAACCTGACTGTCAGTCTATGTACGTAGGTCCTAGTGTTGATGGGTGGCTTAACAAGGGACGAGATCTGGCCGAAACATCTGGTTAGGAAGTATTAACTAATGGCTGCAACTTACAACATATTATAAAATATAAAGCGCCGAAACAAAGACTCTTAGAACATCAATACGGCATTACAAAACCAAGAACTTTAGCTAGGATTGTTTGTTAAAGGGAATAATTGGTTATTGAATCCTGAATCAGCATTCTGTACTCTAGCATTTTTAGATGTTTATAATATTCCAACGCTTATAACAGTGTAAGAATATTAAAGATGTAAGATGTATTCGTAAGACCTTCGTGATTTTTAGACCACCCCTAAGGGTCTGAATAGGTTCTGTGCATTTCTTAAAATATTTTCGTTTCGTATTCAAACTTCTCATGTTGATATACTATTGTGAGCTTTCCGTTTATTCTTTTCACTGTATAACTGTTTGTTGATATATTATTGTGAGCTGTCCATTTATTCATTACACTGTATAACTGTTTGTTGATATGCTGTTGTGAGCTTTCCGTTTATTCATTTCACTGTATAACTGTTTGTTGATATGTTATTGTGAGCTGTCCATTTATTCATTACACTGTATAACTGTTTGTTGATATATTATTGTGAGCTGTCCATTTATTCATTACACTGTAAAACTGTATGTTGATATGTTATTGTGAGCTGTCCATTTATTCATTTCACTGTATAACTGTATGTTGATATGTTATTGTGTATAACTGTATGTTGGTATTTATTCTGAGTTCTCACGTTAGGTCAGCTACAGTTTGGCCATTGTTTTGTCAGGGCCCTACCTACAAGTACTTGAGGCCAACTTTGTGGCCAACTTCCTAGTATGGGCCAACTACAAGAACTAGGTCCGTGTAATTAATTTACCATTCTTTCACCAGACCACAACAATCAATCTGGGTCATCTTTGACGACGAGCCATATTTGATGCCATTTGCTGAGAACGGCTCCATCATTTTATTTTTTTGAGATTTTTTTTTCTGGTAACAAATAATATTAAAAACAATTATTCGGATATTTAGAAGCGCTATAAAAACGATATAGCCAAATTTTTAAAAGTACATCTTATTATAGTTTAATAACACCAGACACAATAAAAATATCTAATAGCTCCTTCGATTGCCTAACCCGACCGATCTCAATGAACTGGGGCGTTGTGGGGGGGGGGGGGGTGAGATGAAAACACAAATACGATCAGAATAGACGGTGGAGAGAGAGTGGGGGGGTGTGATAGAGAGAGATGACAGCACAAATACGATGAGCATAGACGGAGTTGTAATCCTGCACACAGCACGGACTAACCCAACCCACGACGGCAATCACGTGACCTCTTGATTCACGCAAATCTTCGGCTTCTATTTTAATTTGTTTTTAAGCTGTTCGTTGTTTGGGTAAAGACTCGTCTGAAAGACTCTGTACAAATTTAAATGGCGTGTTATGTCAGAGCCTCACTGCGATGTGGTGAGGGTGGTGGGGGGGAGGGATTGGTATTGCTTTACCACTTTACGCCATCTATTGAGTTTTTACATTGAGCAGTGGTCAAAATCAAATCACGTTGTTAGTGATGCTGCTAATTCAAATCAATATGGTATGGATTCTCCTGGAATCGAAATTTCGCGTCTTTTTTTTCATACCTCACTGTGTGGTGGGCGGTAATTAGAACTGAGTAGCATGACGTTGGTAACACTTATCTCATCTATTTCTATCTAATCTCATTTTATCTCATCTCTTTTTTATAATCTCATTTCATATCATCTCTTTTATTTAACCTCATTTTATCTCATCTATTTTAATCCAATCTCACTTTACCTAATCTCTTTTTGCAGTCTCACATTATGGTCTCACATTATGGTCTCTCATTATGGTCTCACATTATGGTCTCACATTATGGTCTCTCATTATGGTCTCACATTATGGTCTCACATTATGGTCACACATTATGGTCTCACATTATGGTCTCACATTATGGTCTCACATTATGGTCTCACATTATGGTCTCACATTATGGTCTCACATTATGGTCTCACATTATGGTCTCACATTATGGTCTCACATTATGGTCTCACATTATGGTCTCACATTATGGTCTCACATTATGGTTTCACATTATGGTCTCACATTGTGGTCTAACAGTGTGGTCTCAAATAATGGTCTCACATTATGGTCTCACATTATGGTCTCACATTATGGTCTCACATTATGGTTTCACATTAGGGTCTCACATTGTGGTCTAACAGTGTGGTCTCAAATAATGGTCTCACATTATGGTCTCACATTATGGTCTCACATTGTGCCCATGTCCGCAGAGCTCTAAGGGCATGACTAAGTATTGTAAACTAGAGGACAGAACATAAAGCTGACCATACAATCCATTCAATCAAACATGACAATGGATAGGCTGACCATACAATCCATTCAATTAGACGTGACATGCAATCCCCTAATCTTACTTTAAAACGTTACATCTTTATTGTTACACACAATTTAAGATGAAAATGTAATCATGTTTTATAAAATTCCTTTCACTAGCTGCAACAATTCAGCCAATGAAAAGAACAAGTGTGACGAAATACGTGAAAAAATACACTGCCTTTTACAACATATTCCTGTTATGCTTAAAAGAATAGAAGAAATAAATATTTAAACAGTGCTATGATTGCTCTATTTGATCCTGTCTAGACGCAAGTGATATATTTATTTTAAGAGCTTTTTAAAAAAAAAAATAGATATGAATAGTTTATGCTTGAAATTATTTCAACAAACGGTCAGATGTCCTTAATCTATTTTAAAATAGGCCCGCTTAATTTCACTGAAATGTTTTCTTTTCGTGCGGAAACTCTGCGGAATATACTAAAACGGTAATAAAAAAGCGCAGCGGAAAAATGCGCACACAGAAATATGCGCACATAGAAAAATGCACAACTAGAAAATTGCGCACGCATACAGAAAGTTCACATAGATTTATCAGCTAAATGAATAATGACAATTTCTCCGTGTGTGTGTACGTGTTTTTGTGTGCGTGTTTCGGTTTGGATTCTTCTGTATGTATACATGGGAGTATTTTATTTCTATCTCAGTGTTATGTTTTAATAGAAAAAAAATAAGCAGCCTCACTTTTTCAAGTGCATTGAAAAGTTAAATGCGAATGTGGCTTTATTAAAAACAAACTGAATGGAGATTTTTTTTTTTTTTAGTTTTAATTAAAACATTGGCTAGAATTTTAATAAATCAAATTATGGACCTGAAGGGCAGGTAACTCCAGCTGGTAAGACATCCATCTACCAAGCTCCACTGGGTACTAAACTCAACCGAGGGAAACACAGACGACTGGGTATAGAACTGACCATAACTTGCTTTCATAAAGTACGGACAATTTGAGCAGTATGGCTGCAAAAATGTCAGAGTCCACTCAGTTCTCGGGAGTACCTGGATAAAGTTGGTGCTAGACTCGTAATCCCCCTACATGTTTACAGCACGAAATAGATGAGCAATCATTCATCTAGCGACTGAATGTGTATTCGCCGGACACTGTGTAGTAGACAATCATGTCGCTGACCACACAACGAGAATACATTATAATACGTCCCTGACTTGTAGTGTCTCATGATTATGTGTTTTGTGTGCTCGAACGACTGGTACCCTTTTCTGTGTATAGTTGTAGCCCTTGGTTGAGTGTGTTTACATATAACGAGAGGTGTTCACGTGAGGTGTGTCAGTTGACAGGGGACAGAGCGTGCGCTAGGGTGTGTGGCTGTTGGTTGGCGAATGATTTTCAAAGAGGACGTGGACGCGTATGTCGTAATTTGTGTCGTAAATCTTTATTATTTATTTTATTATTGTAGTATTATATATATATATATATATATATATATATATATATATATATATATATATATATATATATACATATATATATATATATATATATATATATATATATATATATATATATATATATATATATATATATATATATATATATAAACTCCTTATTATTATTTAGTATCATCATTAGTGTTTTCAAGTCTGTTGTATCGTGCGCTATACGTTGTGTTGTCCTGAATATCCCTAGACAGAAGAACCCAACATAGACCAACCAACCACATGGAACCACATGCCACATAGTGTCTCATGGACCTGAGAACGGTCTATGCCGTCTGTAGACCAGTGAGATATGTTACCACCACATAGACCCACATACCACATAGTTGGTCAATTTTATTAAATTTGACCACCGTGTTTTGTCACCACCCCATGACTGACATTAGAATTTGTGACGGACCAAGTTCCAGCATATCACGTGACCCGTTTTAATCTGGCACGATACAAGTAATACTCCCTGTATAGCAAGTTAATTAGATCCAACCATTCTACGGTGTGACATTTATTTTCATCTCTCAGCAATCTCAATGTTGTTGTTGTTTTTTTTTGGCTTTGGTTGCCATTTACCAATACTATTTGCAGCTAGACTCAGTAATTTAATGCTGACGTTTTGTTTTCAAATAAAATTTCCTAATTCAAAGTGTTGAGGTCAGTTTCGCAATATTTAATAAAGTGAAACCTTTTTGCTTACACAATAATTTTCTAAATTAGACTCATCGAAATGTCATCGTCTGTTTTAGAATGTCAGTGAATAAAGCAGTTTCGGTACGGCGTATCGTGTGGTAGAGCATTCGTCTTCTAACTCTAAAGTCTCGAGTTCGGTTCCCTGGCTAAACTCGTAACATGTCCAAAAGTCTATCGGCGCTGATCGTGATTTCTTCTAATCGTTCTGACATTTTGTTCTCCTAGTTCAACTGATTGTTTACTTTAATGGTTGTTGTTCAGCGCTAGAGCGTACGAGTGAAACCAAAAGGTCCACGGTTCAAACCCAAACCCAGATTCCAGGATGTGGGAAGTCCAAGCATCCACACAGATTAATTGGTCACGTGACGTCATCAAGGGGGTGGGGAGATGGAGGCGAGTCGACGTTTTGTTGTCGAAGATTACGTTTACCCCTCGTCAACATGACCCAACTGTGGGGGAGGTATTTGTTGAAACGTTTGTTGCTATAGTCAAATATGCTGCAACTGTGTTTCGTACTTTTTAATTAAATGTTTTCAGCTTTTTAATAACAAAGTAAATATAATCCTAAAACACGAACCAAGCTAAAATGTTTCTAACTCAACAGATATAACATCAAAGTGACTTTGTGAATGGCGAAAAGTTTGGCAATTTGTTTTACTTAATCGATACTTGGATTTGGTTTGGTGGATATTTTACTTTTGTATTTTATTGATTGAATGTGTGATGGTTGTTTGACTCAGTGATTCTCTGTTTTCTCTCTGTTTCTCTCTCTCTCTCTCTCTCTCTCTCTCTCTCTCTCTCTCTCTCTCTCTCTCTCTCTCTCTCTCTCTCTCTCTCTCTCTCTCCCCATCCATACTCTCCCCCTCTCTATATTCCCGTGCCATTATTTTATACCACCACACCCCGTCACCAATCAGAATAGTTGTAGTTAAAAAACCACCCCAATACCCACCCCAATACCCACCCCTTACCCCCACCCATATGCCCCACCCCCCTCACCGGCAGGGCTCGCCATGCCGCAACCAGCCGCCGCGGATAGATACACCAGATAAGTAGTACCGGTTTCCTGACCTCCGTGCAACTTGTGTCGGGCCGCGCAGAGCGACAGATTCCCCGAGCTTAAATACGAGGGCCGAGTCAGCGCTGTACAGTTCTAGAGTAGCAGGCAGGAACAGCTGATCCAGACCAGACGAGGACAGAAACCACCCCAAGAACTCACAACTTCCAGACACCAAAGGTAAGAACATTCTACTTCCACTTTTTCATGGGATCTAACTTATAGACGCATCATTAAACATAGATGCTATCTTATGCTTGACCCATCTTATGATTAACACATCTTACATATAGAGTTCGTTAGCTTTTAATTTAAAATAATTTTAATTTGCCAGTATACTTAAAACAGTTAAGACGTTTTAGAGTAATTGTGACAAAAACTGAACTACCAAACGGCCTGGCTATAAAATATGTGCTTTCAGTAAATTTGATAAAAACAAATTTACTCATTGTTTTAACATGTTGATGTATTTATAAATGCATGCTATATAATAACGTATGTTATAGGTCATGAAAATTTTTATCTGTTTCATTTCCGTGACTTGTCGCCATTTCATTGTGTGAGAGAAACAAATCGATTTGTTTCATGCTTTTGTTTCTTTAAATTTTCTACGACAAAATCATTGCATAATTCAAACGACGCATCAGAAATTTTAGAACCGAAATAAACTTATGTCAGCAGCACATTGATGTCAATTACCTGTTTGACGGTTAAGGCACACTGTGTTTTTTCCAGACTTTTTTCTCCGGGGGGGGGGGGGGGGGGTACTTGAAATTTTCGGGGAGGCGGACTAAAATTTTCGGTGTGGCGGACACTGCTAAAAGTATATATTTTCTATATAAATTCCATTTCGTTCGGGGGGGGGGGGGGGGGCGGAGAAAGTCTAACGCCCCCCCCCCCGAAAAGATGCCCGGAAGAAACTCTGAAGACACACTTTCTGTCGACAAAACTGAACCCTCCTGTGTGTGGTGGCATACTGTAGACAAAAAAAAGGACACCAATTCGTCGAACGTCTTTGGGTGAAACTCTAGTATAACATTTATTTCCGGCGAAAGTTTACTTCCTTACATGTATTAGACCAGAAGTTGATGCATGAAATTTTAGATGAGATATAGGAAAAAACATAGATAATAAACATTTAATTTTTTATAGCCACTAAGAAAAATAAATTCAGATACATACACAGTGTGTGTGTGGGGGGGGGGGGGGGGCGAGGCCGTTCACCCTAGACAATATCGCCTTGTCCCTAATGAATTTAAATAAAATTAAAAACAAATTCCAGCCACACAAATTATCATCACCTCACACAAAAATTAAGAATTTGAATCTGTGAGCTATTCAATTTCCGTAGTAAATTATGCATTGAGTGAATATATATTTTCTTAATAGCTCGTCGAGTGATTATTTCTCAACATAATACACGGCGCCTATTGAGCGCCTGATACAATCAAGGTGCCTCTTTGTCATGTCAGTCTACATGTCACCTGTACATCTGTTTACGTCACAATGTCAGTCTACTTGACATCTATACATCTGTTTACCTCACAATGGTACAATGTTACGTATAACTTAGATCCCACCACAGATAACCTGACCCATAGAACCCTATTTTAATTCTCTCTTACATGTCTTAGCTAACAGGGAGTTGACTTACCATATGCTCTATTCCCAATGTACCTTTGGAGATGCACATAAGTTTAAATAGACTGTTTTAGAAATACTAATCATATATATATATAATTATATATATATATATATATATATATATATATATATATATATATATATATATATATATATATATATATATATATGTATATATAACGCTGCAGGTAGTGTGTCAGTCCGTCATCGCTACAGATTTTGGAACCATAAAAGTAAACACCTCATGTCGTGCGTTTTACTTTGATACATTTTAATAACAGTAGGGTCAAAAAATGAATTAATTAAAATCTTTTATAATTTTGTAAAGGGAGGTAATTTAAAAAGAACTTCAACTCACACTAATTTAAAAAAGTTAATGTAAATTCTGCGTACGTGCATGAGGACATTATTGTTAGATTATTATAATTAGCATTGATCGATAAAATTTACCGTGGTAGGTAAAACACGGATATTTTAAATATTGCTTTTTGTTTATTTTATAAATAAGTTGGGGTATTATAGTCGTTCACTAGGTTAAATAAGGCGTTTCCGCCGGCGCCCCGGCCGGGTGCGATTTAGCGCCCCGGGCTAGACTGTGAGCACTATGTGTTTATGTTTGCATTTAAGTTGTGTTGATGTTATGCGTTTGCGTTTTCGTTTGTGTTTTTTGCGTTTGCATTTGTGTTTGCATTGTGTTTTCGTTTGTTTTTTCTTTAGTGTTTGCATGCTGCGTTTTTTTTTTGTTTTGTTTGTTAGCGTTTGCATTGTGTTTGTGTTGTGTTTGTGTTTTCATTTGTGTTGTGTTGTGTTTGTGTTTGCGTTGTGCTTGTGTTAGTTTTGTTCTGTTCCCAAGTTGGTACATTTATAAAAGATTTACCGTGCCAGAGCACGGGTATGCAGCTAATATATATGGGTAAAATATGTGTGCAGCTCGACAAGTCTTGAGATACTAATCAAACCCACTTCCCATTGTCCGATTGAGCTGAAATTTGGTATAGCGTTAGATCTTGAATGACAAATCAAAAATATTTCATTTGTAATCTAATTAAATTCTACTATTTGATAGACAATTTAATTTAAAAATAATTATTTAATTTTTTAAAAATATTTTGAATGATAAGGGGAGATAAAAAAATGTAAAACAAAATTATTTTAAAATATAAGGGGAGATAATACGATATTAAAAAAATGACTAGCAAACGCTGGATCAGAGGGCCGTCGAGGGTCAGCTGTTACCACGGTTGGCTGATTTCCTGCCATATCGTCGACACCCAACTAAAAAGGGGCGGACAACTGAATTATAAGGATCTTAAAAGAGGTCGACCATAAATGACGTCACACTCGATGGGGGGAAGGGGGGTCCGTAATTGTTACGCTGTGTGGGGAGTTGAGGGGGGAGGGGGTCCAGATGGTGTGACGTCACACTTTTTCATTATAAAAAAGCATTGTTAGAAAACGAGTTTTAGTTGTTTTAGATAACTGTTTTAATAAATTGTAATATGAATTGATTCAAATATTCCATGTTCACAGAGTTCAGATAAAATTTTGGAAACCTATCGATGTTTTCAGAAAAAAAAATACTGCAATTTTGAGGGGGGGGGGGTAGGCTGAGGTGTGACGTCATTTTAGGGGGAGGGGGCGTGCTTTTTGTGACCATGTCTGACAGAGGGGAGGGGGAGAGGTAAAAATCGTCCAAAAAAAGTGTGACGTCATTGATGGATGACCCAAAGCTTACAGCTTATTTATGGAGAAAATATGCCCTTTCATAGGGAGTTGATTGATAGGTATTAGTTCCATAGTGTAAGAACTGTTTCATCATTGGACACAAAGACTTTTAGTTTTAGTCATACCACCGTATAACATTTGTAAGGTAACACCGCCAAGACCATGCAGAAAAGGAAAGAAAAATGTAATGAATCTGGACAAACTTTATTAATAGGATATTTTAGTTTTTACCTTTTAATTTTTATTTTTTTTTGTGATTTGTGAATATAATTAAAGCCTTTTTACTTTCTCGTATACGAAAAATAAAGGAAGTATTGTAATCGTGCAAAAATAAATAAATCGAGATTTTCACAGATCTCAACGTTTTACACCTCCCTGAGTCGGAAAAACATAGTTTTCAATCTTGTCCGTATGTCTGTCTGTATGTCTGTGTGTCTGTGTGTGTGCTTGTAAATACAATAACTTGAGTACCGTTACAGCTAGGTTGATGACATTTTATATCTAAGTAGTTTATCGAAATCGTAGATCCTTAACAACTTGTGAGCGATTTCCGATAACCGGAAGTGGTACTTTTTCTACTTTGAATTTTTCAAAAGCCTATAACTTGAGTACTATTTCAGATAGATAAAAGATCTAATTCTCTACCTTCTGTCGAATTTTGAGTAATTTTCGTTGACCGGAAGTAGTAATTTACGCTATTTCCGATTTCTCAAAAAAAAAACTAATGTAAATTTATAAAGAACTAGTAATATTGCACAATATTTTGCACATTTTATTTGGCGTGCACTTGGTGTGTAATTCTTATTTCTACGAGATTTTATTCTATTTTAAAAAGTTTAAGTAATTAAAAATCGATTTTTGTAAATACCTGTGATTTTAAAAAAATATGTGACTTACACAGTGATTTTTTTAAAATGCTAGCACAAGTTTTTAATTAAAATATTTCACCTAGGGTGTGTCGTTAGGTCGAGTTTGGCTGTGTGTCGTTAAGTAACTCTGGAGAACAGAGAATACCAGCCGAGCAAAAAATCCATGATTCTCAAACTGTTGCAATGGTACAAATCTATTTTTAGAAGTGACCCAACCTGTTTGGCGCCAATCGTACGTCTAATATGTATTTACAGAATATCTTTCGCTATATTTTTATATCCTATACCTACATTTTTCAAGTGGTTATATCTTAAATTTCAAAACAGCACATAGGTTCTACTAAAAACAAATTGAAAAATTTACTTTTCTTAAAATAGCAGTCATCTCTTCTACATTCATACATATAGTTCACACCAAAACATGCACAGCATTTCTAAAGAAAAGATCGTATTAGTTGTATGGTTATGCAGTCACTATTATACCCAACAGCCTACACACACACACATACACCTATATATATATATATATATACATATATATATATATATATATATATATATATATATATATATATATATATATATATATATATATATATATATATATATATATATTATACCTATATACAAATGCCTGCCATGCACATGAGGATAAGTGCAGCGATGTCAGGAAAAACCCAGCATCTGAGATTAAATTGTTTCGTGAGGTGGTGATGACAATTTTTCAACAACCGCCACAACCTTCTGACACCTATGGTGACATTTAGCCGACAGCCTGGTGACGTAACGCCCCGGGGTGACGGGTCTCTCCTCCCGTTTCTGCACGGGCAGTCACGTGAGCAGATCTCAGCGCCGCAACACGTGACACGGAATCCAAGATGGCGGCGAGGTGGCAGGGGTAATGGTGTGAGTTGGAACAACTCCAACCTTATATTTGTTTTCTCGATATTTTTTATCACGCTGATATTTTTGTCTGGCACTTGGACGGGAGTGGTTTTGACCGGAAGTCATGCATGCAGAACGCGGGAGTTAATATTTAATAGATTACAGACAGGCATTTTTTTAAATAACTACGAAAATTCCGAAAAGATGCAACGATCGATATTAATATACACCAATTAAACTGACCGAATGAAAAACTTTTTGAAAGATTTAATGACATGAATATTTTAGTTCCATCTTTTTAAACAATCTAAGTGTTTGAGGACGATTTTTTCAAACATGTATCGGTCTTGGGGAAGTTGTATTGAAATATCGCTGCTCGCTTCAGTAAACTGATGGTCACGCTAGAGTACAGGGGTCAAAGGTCAGCTTGCTGTAAAGCCTGGGTTTTGCTCCAAAACGGCCATTTGGCCTGTTTGAGATTATAATATTAAGACTGTATGTGTCTGTCTTTTTCGCTGTCATATGTGTCTTTTTTTTTCTGGGTGTCAAAGCTTGTCTGTCTTTGTGATTGTCATAGTCGGTGTCTTTCTGGCCGCATTGCATATTTGTGTCTACTTCTGCATATACTTTTGTGACTGTCATGTCTTACCTTTGTCTATCTTTGTGAAAGTCACAATCTGTGTTTTTGTATGTAGATTTTTCATTTAAATTTAATTAACGTCAGCGTTAAAACCGAGCATTTTCAAATATATTTTTAGAATACATCTGCAACTAAATGTAACACATGTAAATTGGGTTCCCCTTTTCCCACAATAATCAAAATAGTTTTCTACCGCCATTATTAACCTCATATGACTTTGTCTATCTCCAATATTAGCCACTTGTAAAGGTTTCTATAGCCGTCGTTACGTCATAATTAAAAAGACGTAAACTCTACTGCAGGTGTAATTGTATAATGTGAGAAGTGGTAGTTATAAAAGAAAGTCATAATTTTAATAGATGAAATATTTTAAAGAAGTATAGTTCAATAGTTTTTTTTTAAAGAAGTATTGTTCAGTAATTTATTCTAAAACAGTTCGGCTGTACTTAAGTAATGTTTTATTTACTGCTCTTACGAGATTTAATTTGCTTTAGTGTCTTCAGTAAACTACTCCGGTCCATTTCAAGATTCTACTAGCAAATAGCTTTTCATCTTATTCAATGCTACCAAGAAATGCGTTGAGATATGGCATAGTGACCAATAGCTGAAATACTGTTGTACCTTAGACTACTAGCAGGCTGCCATTCAATGAATATCAAACCAGTGAGCTAAAATATTTGCATCCAGTGACTTCACGTAGGTGGGCGTTAGCTGCCAACTCGTACCTACATGTCCTGATCCTAGCCCCAACCCTCCTCAAAACTACACTGCAGCAAATTTTTATTTCTCTTTATTTCTCTCCCAAACTCTCATTATTTCTGTAAAATAATCAGTGTACACCAATCATTGTACAACAATCAATGTATACCAATCATTATGGGAACAAAGCTGTCTATTATACTCTGTACATCCCGCCATTCGCTGGCCGAACGCTCGGTGATCACGTGATTACTGAGTACAAGCACTGCCGTCGTTTGCCTAAACTTGCCGACATTATTACCAACATGTTCACGAAACTCCCACAATGCCTCCGTACATCGGGCACCTATCCGACATCCAAGAACTCAACACGTGCGGATTTGGTACTCACCCACGCTGTCCGGCCCCACGAGGGACGACGTCATAATGTGTCAGGATCACACGCCTGTGACGTCATCACTTCCTTTATGCGCCCTCCTGCCGCGGCGGCGCATTGAGGAATTTTCAGATATCGAGTCAATAGTGTTGGCACAGCACTTCACGTGATGGCGGACTGTTAGCTCACCAGAGAGATGCCAGCCATTCAGACCAGGGGAGGGGCGCTCAGGTTTAGAAACCCCCACTGGTACTTAATCGGTTTTAATTTTGGAATGTAAATGAGGGTGATTGAATTGTAGCCCTTGGTTGAATAACACGGCCGACTTTGTTAAGAGACAAAATATTTGATTGGTTGCCGGGTGGAATGGACGGCTGTGGTCGGGGGCCCGAGGTCGCACCGGTTTTTAATTAGTGTTTTTTTAGTTGGGTTTAATTAATGGAACCGTGATGAATAGCTAGAGCCAAAACTTAATTTGTCGTGTTGTTTGTTTAGGGGGATGTTCGCCTTTGTTGTTGTAGGTCTGAGTAAGTAGCACATTTGTTGTAGGTGGTAGCCAGTAGTCCAGTTGTTGTGGTAGCCAGTAGTCCAGTTGTTGTGGTAGCCAGTAGTCCAGTTGTTGTAGGTGGTAGCCAGTAGTCCAGTTGTTGTGGTAGCCAGTAGTCCAGTTGTTGTGGTAGCCAGTAGTCCAGTTGTTGTGGTAGCCAGTAGTCCAGTTGTTGTGGTAGCCAGTAGTCCAGTTGTTGTAGGTGGTAGCCAGTAGTCCAGTTGTTGTGGTAGCCAGTAGTCCAGTTGTTGTGGTAGCCAGTAGTCCAGTTGTTGTAGGTGGTAGCCAGTAGTCCAGTTGTTGTGGTAGCCAGTAGTCCAGTTGTTGTGGTAGCCAGTAGTCCAGTTGTTGTGGTAGCCAGTAGTCCAGTTGTTGTGGTAGTCAGTAGTCCAGTTGTTGTAGGTGGTAGCCAGTAGTCCAGTTGTTGTGGTAGCCAGTAGTCCAGTTGTTGTAGGTGGTAGCCAGTAGTCCAGTTGTTGTAGGTGGTAGCCAGTAGTCCAGTTGTTGTGGTAGCCAGTAGTCCAGTTGTTGTGGTAGCCAGTAGTCCAGTTGTTGTGGTAGCCAGTAGTCCAGTTGTTGTGGTAGCCAGTAGTCCAGTTGTTGTGGTAGCCAGTAGTCCAGTTGTTGTGGTAGCCAGTAGTCCAGTTGTTGTGGTAGCCAGTAGTCCAGTTGTTGTAGGTGGTAGCCTGTAGTCAAGTTGTTGTAGGTGGTAGCCAGTAGTCCAGTTGTTGTAGGTGGTAGCCAGTAGTCCAGTTGTTGTGGTAGCCAGTAGTCCAGTTGTTGTGGTAGCCAGTAGTCCAGTTGTTGTAGGTGGTAGCCAGTAGTCCAGTTGTTGTAGGTGGCAGCCAGTTGCTGTGGTAGCCAGTAGTCCAGTTGTTGTAGGTGGCAGCCAGTTGCTGTGGTAGCCAGTAGTCCAGTTGTTGTAGGTGGTAGCCAGTTGTTGTGGTAGCCAGTAGTCCAGTTGTTGTAGGTGGCAGCCAGTTGCTGTGGTAGCCAGTAGTCCAGTTGTTGTAGGTGGTAGCCAGTTGTTGTGGTAGCCAGTAGTCCAGTTGTTGTAGGTGGCAGCCAGTTGCTGTGGTAGCCAGTAGTCCAGTTGTTGTAGGTGGTAGCCAGTTGTTGTGGTAGCCAGTAGTCCAGTTGTTGTAGGTGGTAGCCAGTTGCTGTGGTAGCCAGTAGTCCAGTTGTTGTAGGTGGTAGCCAGTAGTCCAGTTGTTGTGGTAGCCAGTAGTCCAGTTGTTGTGGTAGCCAGTAGTCAAGTTGTTGTAGGAGGTAGCCAGTAGTCCAGTTGTTGTAGGTGGTAGCCAGTAGTCCAGTTGTTGTGGTAGCCAGTAGTCCAGTTGTTGTAGGTGGTAGCCAGTAGTCCAGTTGTTGTAGGTGGTAGCCAGTAGTCCAGTTGTTGTAGGTGGTATCCAGTAGTCCAGTTGTTGTGGTAGCCAGTAGTCCAGTTGTTGTAGGTGGTAGCCAGTTGCTGTGGTAGCCAGTAGTCCAGTTGTTGTAGGTGGTAGCCAGTAGTCCAGTTGTTGTGGTAGCCAGTAGTCCAGTTGTTGTGGTAGCCAGTAGTCCAGTTGTTGTGGTAGCCAGTAGTCCAGTTGTTGTAGGTGGTAGCCAGTTGCTGTGGTAGCCAGTAGTCCAGTTGTTGTAGGTGGTAGCCAGTAGTCCAGTTGTTGTGGTAGCCAGTAGTCCAGTTGTTGTGGTAGCCAGTAGTCCAGTTGTTGTAGGTGGTAGCCAGTAGTCCAGTTGTTGTGGTAGCCAGTAGTCCAGTTGTTGTAGGTGGTAGCCAGTAGTCCAGTTGTTGTAGGTGGTAGCCAGTAGTCCAGTTGTTGTGGTAGCCAGTAGTCTAGTTGTTGTGGTAGCCAGTAGTCCAGTTGTTGTAGGTGGTAGCCAGTAGTCCAGTTGTTGTAGGTGGTAGCCAGTAGTCCAGTTGTTGTGGTAGCCAGTAGTCCAGTTGTTGTGGTAGCCAGTAGTCCAGTTGTTGTAGGTGGTAGCCAGTAGTCCAGTTGTTGTGGTAGCCAGTAGTCCAGTTGTTGTAGGTGGTAGCCAGTTGCTGTGGTAGCCAGTAGTCCAGTTGTTGTAGGTGGTAGCCAGTTTTCTAATTGTTGTGGTAGCCAGTAGTCCAGTTGTTGTGGTAGCTAGTAGTCCAGTTGTTGTGGTAGCCAGTAGTCCAGTTGTTGTAGGTGGTAGCCAGTAGTCCAGTTGTTGTGGTAGCCAGTAGTCCAGTTGTTGTGGTAGCCATTAATCCAGTTGTTGTAGGTGGTAGCCAGTAGTCCAGTTGTTGTAGGTGGTAGCCAGTAGTCCAGTTGTTGTGGTAGCCAGTAGTCCAGTTGTTGTGGTAGCCAGTAGTCCAGTTGTTGTAGGTGGTAGCCAGTAGTCCAGTTGTTGTAGGTGGTAGCCAGTAGTCCAGTTGTTGTGGTAGCCAGTAGTCCAGTTGTTGTAGGTGGTAGCCAGTAGTCCAGTTGTTGTAGGTGGTAGCCAGTAGTCCAGTTGTTGTGGTAGCCAGTAGTCCAGTTGTTGTAGGTGGTAGCCAGTAGTCCAGTTGTTGAGGTAGCCAGTAGTCCAGTTGTTGTGGTAGCCAGTAGTCCAGTTGTTGTAGGTGGTAGCCAGTAGTCCAGTTGTTGTGGTAGCCAGTAGTCCAGTTGTTGTAGGTGGTAGCCAGTAGTCCAGTTGTTGTGGTAGCCAGTAGTCCAGTTGTTGTGGTAGCCAGTAGTCCAGTTGTTGTGGTAGCCAGTAGTCCAGTTGTTGTGGTAGCCAGTAGTCCAATTGTTGTGGTAGCCAGTAGTCCAGTTGTTGTGGTAGCCAGTAGTCCAGTTGTTGTAGGTGGTAGCCAGTAGTCCAGTTGTTGTGGTAGCCAGTAGTCCAGTTGTTGTGGTAGCCAGTAGTCCAGTTGTTGTGGTAGCCAGTAGTCCAGTTGTTGTAGGTGGTAGCCAGTAGTCCAGTTGTTGTGGTAGCCAGTAGTCCAGTTGTTGTGGTAGCCAGTAGTCCAGTTGTTGTGGTAGCCAGTAGTCCAGTTGTTGTGGTAGCCAGTAGTCCAGTTGTTGTAGGTGGTAGCCAGTAGTCCAGTTGTTGTAGGTGGTAGCCAGTAGTCCAGTTGTTGTGGTAGCCAGTAGTCCAGTTGTTGTGGTAGCCAGTAGTCCAGTTGTTGTAGGTGGTAGCCAGTAGTCCAGGTGTTGTGGTAGCCAGTAGTCCAGTTGTTGTAGGTGGTAGCCAGTAGTCCAGTTGTTGTGGTAGCCAGTAGTCCAGTTGTTGTAGGTGGTAGCCAGTAGTCCAGTTGTTGTAGGTGGTAGCCAGTAGTCCAATTGTTGTGGTAGCCAGTAGTCCAGTTGTTGTGGTAGCCAGTAGTCCAGTTGTTGTGGTAGCCAGTAGTCCAGTTGTTGTGGTAGCCAGTAGTCCAGTTGTTGTGGTAGCCAGTAGTCCAGTTGTTGTGGTAGCCAGTAGTCCAGTTGTTGTAGGTGGTAGCCAGTAGTCCAGTTGTTGTAGGTGGTAGCCAGTAGTCCAGTTGTTGTAGTTGGTAGCCAGTAGTCCAGTTGTTGAGGTAGCCAGTAGCCCAGGTGTTGTAGGTGGTAGCCAGTAGTCTAGTTGTTGTGGTAGCCAGTAGTCCAGTTGTTGTGGTAGCCAGTAGTCTAGTTGTTGTGGTAGCCAGTAGTCCAGTTGTTGTAGGAGGTAGCAAGTAGTCTAGTTGTTGTGGTAGCCAGTAGTCCAGTTGTTGTGGTAGCCAGTAGTCCAGTTGTTGTGGTAGCCAGTAGTCCAGTTGTTGTGGTAGCCAGTAGTCCAGTTGTTGTGGTAGCCAGTAGTCCAGTTGTTGTGGTAGCCAGTAGTCCAGTTGTTGTAGGTGGTAGCCAGTAGTCCAGTTGTTGAGGTAGCCAGTAGTCCAGTTGTTGTGGTAGCCAGTAGTCCAGTTGTTGTGGTAGCCAGTAGTCCAGTTGTTGTAGGTGGTAGCCAGTAGTCCAGTTGTTGAGGTAGCCAGTAGTCCAGTTGTTGTGGTAGCCAGTAGTCCAGTTGTTGTGGTAGCCAGTAGTCCAGTTGTTGTGGTAGCCAGTAGTCCAGTTGTTGTGGTAGCTAGTAGTCCAGTTGTTGTGGTAGCCAGTAGTCCAGTTGTTGTAGGTGGTAGCCAGTAGTCCAGTTGTTGTAGGTGGTAGCCAGTAGTCCAGTTGTTGTAGGTGGTAGCCAGTAGTCCAGTTGTTGTGGTAGCCAGTAGTCCAGTTGTTGTAGGTGGTAGCCAGTAGTCCAGTTGTTGTGGTAGCCAGTAGTCCAGTTGTTGTAGGTGGTAGCCAGTAGTCCAGTTGTTGTAGGTGGTAGCCAGTAGTCCAGTTGTTGTGGTAGCCAGTAGTCCAGTTGTTGTGGTAGCCAGTAGTCCAGTTGTTGTAGGTGGTAGCCAGTAGTCCAGTTGTTGTAGGTGGTAGCCAGTAGTCCAGTTGTTGTAGGTGGTAGCCATTAGTCCAGTTGTTGTGGTAGCCAGTAGTCCAGTTGTTGTGGTAGCCAGTAGTCCAGTTGTTGTAGGTGGTAGCCAGTAGTCCAGTTGTTGTAGGTGGTAGCCAGTAGTCCAGTTGTTGTAGGTGGTAGCCAGTAGTCCAGTTGTTGTAGGTGGTAGCCAGTAGTCCAGTTGTTGTAGGTGGTAGCCAGTAGTCCAGTTGCTGTGGTAGCCAGTAGTCCAGTTGTTGTGGTAGCCAGTAGTCCAGTTGTTGTGGTAGCCAGTAGTCCAGTTGTTGTAGGTGGTAGCCAGTAGTCCAGTTGTTGTAGGTGGTAGCCAGTAGTCCAGTTGTTGTGGTAGCCAGTAGTCCAGTTGTTGTGGTAGCCAGTAGTCCAGTTGTTGTAGGTGGTAGCCAGTAGTCCAGTTGTTGTAGGTGGTAGCCAGTAGTCCAGTTGTTGTGGTAGCCAGTAGTCCAGTTGTTGTGGTAGCCAGTAGTCCAGTTGTTGTAGGTGGTAGCCAGTAGTCCAGTTGTTGTAGGTGGTAGCCAGTAGTCCAGTTGTTGTGGTAGCCAGTAGTCCAGTTGTTGTGGTAGCCAGTAGTCCAGTTGTTGTGGTAGCCAGTAGTCCAGTTGTTGTAGGTGGTAGCCAGTAGTCCAGTTGTTGTGGTAGCCAGTAGTCCAGTTGTTGTGGTAGCCAGTAGTCCAGTTGTTGTGGTAGCCAGTAGTCCAGTTGTTGTGGTAGCCAGTAGTCCAGTTGTTGTGGTAGCCAGTAGTCCAGTTGTTGTGGTAGCCAGTAGTCCAGTTGTTGTGGTAGCCAGTAGTCCAGTTGTTGTAGGTGGTAGCCAGTAGTCCAATTGTTGTGGTAGCCAGTAGTCCAGTTGTTGTGGTAGCCAGTAGTCCAGTTGTTGTGGTAGCCAGTAGTCCAGTTGTTGTGGTAGCCAGTAGTCCAGTTGTTGTAGGAGGTAGCCAGTAGTCCAGTTGTTGTGGTAGCCAGTAGTCCAGTTGTTGTGGTAGCCAGTAGTCCAGTTGTTGAGGTAGCCAGTAGTCCAGTTGTTGTAGGTGGTAGCCAGTAGTCCAGTTGTTGTGGTAGCCAGTAGTCCAGTTGTTGTGGTAGCCAGTAGTCCAGTTGTTGTGGTAGCCAGTAGTCCAGTTGTTGTGGTAGCCAGTAGTCCAGTTGTTGTGGTAGCCAGTAGTCCAGTTGTTGTAGGTGGTAGCCAGTAGTCCAGTTGTTGTGGTAGCCAGTAGTCCAGTTGTTGTGGTAGCCAGTAGTCCAGTTGTTGTGGTAGCCAGTAGTCCAGTTGTTGTGGTAGCCAGTAGTCCAGTTGTTGTAGGTGGTAGCCAGTAGTCCAGTTGTTGTGGTAGCCAGTAGTCCAGTTGTTGTGGTAGCCAGTAGTCCAGTTGTTGTGGTAGCCAGTAGCCCAGTTGTTGTAGGTGGTAGCCAGTAGTCCAGTTGTTGTGGTAGCCAGTAGTCCAGTTGTTGTAGGTGGTAGCCAGTAGTCCAGTTGTTGTGGTAGCCAGTAGTCCAGTTGTTGTGGTAGCCAGTAGTCCAGTTGTTGTGGTAGCCAGTAGTCCAGTTGTTGTGGTAGCCAGTAGTCCAGTTGTTGTGGTAGCCAGTAGTCCAGTTGTTGTGGTAGCCAGTAGTCCAGTTGTTGTGGTAGCCAGTAGTCCAGTTGTTGTAGGTGGTAGCCAGTAGTCCAATTGTTGTGGTAGCCAGTAGTCCAGTTGTTGTGGTAGCCAGTAGTCCAGTTGTTGTGGTAGCCAGTAGTCCAGTTGTTGTGGTAGCCAGTAGTCCAGTTGTTGTAGGAGGTAGCCAGTAGTCCAGTTGTTGTGGTAGCCAGTAGTCCAGTTGTTGTGGTAGCCAGTAGTCCAGTTGTTGTAGGTGGTAGCCAGTAGTCCAGTTGTTGTAGGTGGTAGCCAGTAGTCCAGTTGTT
Source organism: Physella acuta (assembly GCF_028476545.2). Lineage (NCBI taxonomy): Eukaryota > Metazoa > Mollusca > Gastropoda > Physidae > Physella > Physella acuta. The sequence goes on along the minus strand of NW_026731953.1, from coordinate 162,563 downwards.
GTGGTAGCCAGTAGTCCAGTTGTTGTGGTAGCCAGTAGTCCAGTTGTTGTGGTAGCCAGTAGTCCAGTTGTTGTAGGTGGTAGCCAGTAGTCCAGTTGTTGTGGTAGCCAGTAGTCCAGTTGTTGTGGTAGCCAGTAGTCCAGTTGTTGTGGTAGCCAGTAGTCCAGTTGTTGTGGTAGCCAGTAGTCCAGTAGTTGTGGTAGCCAGTAGTCCAGTTGTTGTGGTAGCCAGTAGTCCAGTTGTTGTAGGTGGTAGCCAGTAGTCCAATTGTTGTGGTAGCCAGTAGTCCAGTTGTTGTGGTAGCCAGTAGTCCAGTTGTTGTGGTAGCCAGTAGTCCAGTTGTTGTGGTAGCCAGTAGTCCAGTTGTTGTAGGAGGTAGCCAGTAGTCCAGTTGTTGTGGTAGCCAGTAGTCCAGTTGTTGTGGTAGCCAGTAGTCCAGTTGTTGTAGGTGGTAGCCAGTAGTCCAGTTGTTGTAGGTGGTAGCCAGTAGTCCAGTTGTTGTGGTAGCCAGTAGTCCAGTTGTTGTGGTAGCCAGTAGTCCAGTTGTTGTGGTAGCCAGTAGTCCAGTTGTTGTAGGTGGTAGCCAGTAGTCCAGTTGTTGTGGTAGCCAGTAGTCCAGTTGTTGTGGTAGCCAGTAGTCCAGTTGTTGTGGTAGCCAGTAGTCCAGTTGTTGTGGTAGCCAGTAGTCCAGTTGTTGTAGGTGGTAGCCAGTAGTCCAGTTGTTGTGGTAGCCAGTAGTCCAGTTGTTGTGGTAGCCAGTAGTCCAGTTGTTGTGGTAGCCAGTAGTCCAGTTGTTGTGGTAGCCAGTAGTCCAGTTGTTGTAGGTGGTAGCCAGTAGTCCAGTTGTTGTAGGTGGTAGCCAGTAGTCCAGTTGTTGTGGTAGCCAGTAGTCCAGTTGTTGTGGTAGCCAGTAGTCCAGTTGTTGTGGTAGCCAGTAGTCCAGTTGTTGTGGTAGCCAGTAGTCCAGTTGTTGTAGGTGGTAACCAGTAGTCCAGTTGTTGTGGTAGCCAGTAGTCCAGTTGTTGTGGTAGCCAGTAGTCCAGTTGTTGTAGGTGGTAGCCAGTAGTCCAGTTGTTGTAGGTGGTAGCCAGTAGTCCAGTTGTTGTAGGTGGTAGCCAGTAGTCCAGTTGTTGTGGTAGCCAGTAGTCCAGTTGTTGTGGTAGCCATTAATCCAGTTGTTGTAGGTGGTAGCCAGTAGTCCAGTTGTTGTGGTAGCCAGTAGTCCAGTTGTTGTGGTAGCCAGTAGTCCAGTTGTTGTAGGAGGTAGCTAGTAGTCCAGTTGTTGTAGGTGGTAGCCAGTAGTCCAGTTGTTGTGGTAGCCAGTAGTCCAGTTGTTGTAGGTGGTAGCCAGTAGTCCAGTTGTTGTGGTAGTCAGTAGTCCAGTTGTTGTAGGTGGTAGCCAGTAGTCCAGTTGTTGTAGGTGGTAGCCAGTAGTCCAGTTGTTGTGGTAGCCAGTAGTCCAGTTGTTGTGGTAGCCAGTAGTCTAGTTGTTGTGGTAGCCAGTAGTCCAGTTGTTGTGGTAGCCAGTAGTCTAGTTGTTGTGGTAGCCAGTAGTCCAGTTGTTGTAGGTGGTAGCCAGTAGTCCAGTTGTTGTGGTAGCCAGTAGTCCAGTTGTTGTGGTAGCTAGTAGTCCAGTTGTTGTGGTAGCCAGTAGTCCAGTTGTTGTGGTAGCCAGTAGTCCAGTTGTTGTAGGTGGTAGCCAGTAGTCCAGTTGTTGTGGTAGCCAGTAGTCTAGTTGTTGTGGTAGCCAGTAGTCCAGTTGTTGTGGTAGCCAGTAGTCCAGTTGTTGTAGGTGGTAGCCAGTAGTCCAGTTGTTGTGGTAGCCAGTAGTCCAGTTGTTGTAGGTGGTAGCCAGTAGTCCAGTTGTTGTGGTAGCCAGTAGTCCAGTTGTTGTAGGTGGTAGCCAGTAGTCCAGTTGTTGTAGGTGGTAGCCAGTAGTCCAGTTGTTGTAGGTGGTAGCCAGTAGTCCAGTTGTTGTGGTAGCCAGTAGTCCAGTTGTTGTGGTAGCCAGTAGTCCAGTTGTTGTAGGTGGTAGCCAGTAGTCCAGTTGTTGTGGTAGCCAGTAGTCCAGTTGTTGTGGTAGCCAGTAGTCCAGTTGTTGTAGGTGGTAGCCAGTAGTCCAGTTGTTGTGGTAGCCAGTAGTCCAGTTGTTGTAGGTGGTAGCCAGTAGTCCAGTTGTTGTGGTAGCCAGTAGTCCAGTTGTTGTAGGTGGTAGCCAGTAGTCCAGTTGTTGTGGTAGCCAGTAGTCCAGTTGTTGTAGGTGGTAGCCAGTAGTCCAGTTGTTGTAGGTGGTAGCCAGTAGTCCAGTTGTTGTGGTAGCCAGTAGTCCAGTTGTTGTGGTAGCCAGTAGTCCAGTTGTTGTAGGTGGTAGCCAGTAGTCCAGTTGTTGTGGTAGCCAGTAGTCCAGTTGTTGTGGTAGCCAGTAGTCCAGTTGTTGTAGGTGGTAGCCAGTAGTCCAGTTGTTGTGGTAGCCAGTAGTCCAGTTGTTGTAGGTGGTAGCCAGTAGTCCAGTTGTTGTGGTAGCCAGTAGTCCAGTTGTTGTAGGTGGTAGCCAGTAGTCCAGTTGTTGTGGTAGTCAGTAGTCCAGTTGTTGTGGTAGCCAGTAGTCCAGTTGTTGTGGTAGCCAGTAGTCCAGTTGTTGTGGTAGCCAGTAGTCCAGTTGTTGTGGTAGCCAGTAGTCCAGTTGTTGTAGGTGGTAGCCAGTAGTCCAGTTGTTGTAGGTGGTAGCCAGTAGTCCAGTTGTTGTGGTAGCCAGTAGTCCAGTTGTTGTGGTAGCCAGTAGTCCAGTTGTTGTAGGTGGTAGCCAGTAGTCCAGTTGTTGTGGTAGCCAGTAGTCCAGTTGTTGTGGTAGCCAGTAGTCCAGTTGTTGTAGGTGGTAGCCAGTAGTCCAGTTGTTGTAGGTGGTAGCCAGTAGTCCAGTTGTTGTAGGTGGTAGCCAGTAGTCCAGTTGTTGTGGTAGCCAGTAGTCCAGTTGTTGTAGGTGGTAGCCAGTAGTCCAGTTGTTGTGGTAGCCAGTAGTCCAGTTGTTGTAGGTGGTAGCCAGTAGTCCAGTTGTTGTGGTAGCCAGTAGTCCAGTTGTTGTAGGTGGTAGCCAGTAGTCTAGTTGTTGTGGTAGCCAGTAGTCCAGTTGTTGTGGTAGCCAGTAGTCCAGTTGTTGTGGTAGCCAGTAGTCCAGTTGTTGTAGGTGGTAACCAGTAGTCCAGTTGTTGTGGTAGCCAGTAGTCCAGTTGTTGTGGTAGCCAGTAGTCCAGTTGTTGTAGGTGGTAGCCAGTAGTCCAGTTGTTGTAGGTGGTAGCCAGTAGTCCAGTTGTTGTAGGTGGTAGCCAGTAGTCCAGTTGTTGTGGTAGCCAGTAGTCCAGTTGTTGTGGTAGCCAGTAGTCCAGTTGTTGTAGGTGGTAGCCAGTAGTCCAGTTGTTGTAGGTGGTAGCCAGTAGTCCAGTTGTTGTAGGTGGTAGCCAGTAGTCCAGTTGTTGTAGGAGGTAGCCAGTAGTCCAGTTGTTGTGGTAGCCAGTAGTCCAGTTGTTGTGGTAGCCAGTAGTCCAGTTGTTGTAGGTGGTAGCCAGTAGTCCAGTTGTTGTAGGTGGTAGCCAGTAGTCCAGTTGTTGTGGTAGCCATTAATCCAGTTGTTGTAGGTGGTAGCCAGTAGTCCAGTTGTTGTAGGTGGTAGCCAGTAGTCCAGTTGTTGTGGTAGCCAGTAGTCCAGTTGTTGTGGTAGCCAGTAGTCCAGTTGTTGTGGTAGCCAGTAGTCCAGTTGTTGTGGTAGCCAGTAGTCCAGTTGTTGTGGTAGCCAGTAGTCCAGTTGTTGTAGGTGGTAGCCAGTAGTCCAGTTGTTGTGGTAGCCAGTAGTCCAGTTGTTGTAGGTGGTAGCCAGTAGTCCAGTTGTTGTAGGTGGTAGCCAGTAGTCCAGTTGTTGTAGGTGGTAGCCAGTAGTCCAGTTGTTGTGGTAGCCAGTAGTCCAGTTGTTGTAGGTGGTAGCCAGTAGTCCAGTTGTTGTGGTAGCCAGTAGTCCAGTTGTTGTAGGTGGTAGCCAGTAGTCCAGTTGTTGTAGGTGGTAGCCAGTAGTCCAGTTGTTGTGGTAGCCAGTAGTCCAGTTGTTGTGGTAGCCAGTAGTCCAGTTGTTGTGGTAGCCAGTAGTCCAGTTGTTGTGGTAGCCAGTAGTCCAGTTGTTGTAGGTGGTAGCCAGTAGTCCAGTTGTTGTGGTAGCCAGTAGTCCAGTTGTTGTGGTAGCCAGTAGTCCAGTTGTTGTGGTAGCCAGTAGTCCAGTTGTTGTAGGTGGTAGCCAGTAGTCCAGTTGTTGTGGTAGCCAGTAGTCCAGTTGTTGTAGGTGGTAGCCAGTAGTCCAGTTGTTGTTGTAGCCAGTAGTCCAGTTGTTGTGGTAGCCAGTAGTCCAGTTGTTGTAGGTGGTAGCCAGTAGTCCAGTTGTTGTGGTAGCCAGTAGTCCAGTTGTTGTGGTAGCCAGTAGTCCAGTTGTTGTAGGTGGTAGCCAGTAGTCCAGTTGTTGTGGTAGCCAGTAGTCCAGTTGTTGTAGGTGGTAGCCAGTAGTCCAGTTGTTGTGGTAGCCAGTAGTCCAGTTGTTGTAGGTGGTAGCCAGTAGTCCAGTTGTTGTAGGTGGTAGCCAGTAGTCCAGTTGTTGTGGTAGCCAGTAGTCCAGTTGTTGTGGTAGCCAGTACTCCAGTTGTTGTAGGTGGTAGCCAGTAGTCCAGTTGTTGTGGTAGCCAGTAGTCCAGTTGTTGTGGTAGCCAGTAGTCCAGTTGTTGTAGGTGGTAGCCAGTAGTCCAGTTGTTGTGGTAGCCAGTAGTCCAGTTGTTGTAGGTGGTAGCCAGTAGTCCAGTTGTTGTGGTAGCCAGTAGTCCAGTTGTTGTAGGTGGTAGCCAGTAGTCCAGTTGTTGTGGTAGTCAGTAGTCCAGTTGTTGTGGTAGCCAGTAGTCCAGTTGTTGTGGTAGCCAGTAGTCCAGTTGTTGTGGTAGCCAGTAGTCCAGTTGTTGTGGTAGCCAGTAGTCCAGTTGTTGTAGGTGGTAGCCAGTAGTCCAGTTGTTGTAGGTGGTAGCCAGTAGTCCAGTTGTTGTGGTAGCCAGTAGTCCAGTTGTTGTGGTAGCCAGTAGTCCAGTTGTTGTAGGTGGTAGCCAGTAGTCCAGTTGTTGTGGTAGCCAGTAGTCCAGTTGTTGTGGTAGCCAGTAGTCCAGTTGTTGTAGGTGGTAGCCAGTAGTCCAGTTGTTGTGGTAGCCAGTAGTCCAGTTGTTGTAGGTGGTAGCCAGTAGTCCAGTTGTTGTAGGAGGTAGCCAGTAGTCCAGTTGTTGTGGTAGCCAGTAGTCCAGTTGTTGTAGGAGGTAGCCAGTAGTCCAGTTGTTGTGGTAGCCAGTAGTCCAGTTGTTGTGGTAGCCAGTAGTCCAGTTGTTGTAGGTGGTAGCCAGTAGTCCAGTTGTTGTAGGTGGTAGCCAGTAGTCCAGTTGTTGTAGGTGGTAGCCAGTAGTCCAGTTGTTGTGGTAGCCAGTAGTCCAGTTGTTGTAGGTGGTAGCCAGTAGTCCAGTTGTTGTGGTAGCCAGTAGTCCAGTTGTTGTGGTAACCAGTAGTCCAGTTGTTGTGGTAGCCAGTAGTCCAGTTGTTGTGGTAGCCAGTAGTCCAGTTGTTGTGGTAGCCAGTAGTCCAGTTGTTGTAGGTGGTAGCCAGTAGTCCAGTTGTTGTAGGTGGTAGCCAGTAGTCCAGTTGTTGTGGTAGCCAGTAGTCCAGTTGTTGTAGGTGGTAGCCAGTAGTCCAGTTGTTGTGGTAGCCAGTAGTCCAGTTGTTGTGGTAGCCAGTAGTCCAGTTGTTGTGGTAGCCAGTAGTCCAGTTGTTGTAGGTGGTAGCCAGTAGTCCAGTTGTTGTAGGTGGTAGCCAGTAGTCCAGTTGTTGTGGTAGCCATTAATCCAGTTGTTGTAGGTGGTAGCCAGTAGTCCAGTTGTTGTAGGAGGTAGCCAGTAGTCCAGTTGTTGTGGTAGCCAGTAGTCCAGTTGTTGTGGTAGCCAGTAGTCCAGTTGTTGTGGTAGCCAGTAGTCCAGTTGTTGTGGTAGCCAGTAGTCCAGTTGTTGTAGGTGGTAGCCAGTAGTCCAGTTGTTGTAGGAGGTAGCCAGTAGTCCAGTTGTTGTGGTAGCCAGTAGTCCAGTTGTTGTGGTAGCCAGTAGTCCAGTTGTTGTGGTAGCCAGTAGTCCAGTTGTTGTAGGTGGTAGCCAGTAGTCCAGTTGTTGTAGGTGGTAGCCAGTAGTCCAGTTGTTGTGGTAGCCAGTAGTCCAGTTGTTGTAGGTGGTAGCCAGTAGTCCAGTTGTTGTGGTAGCCAGTAGTCCAGTTGTTGTAGGTGGTAGCCAGTAGTCCAGTTGTTGTGGTAGCCAGTAGTCCAGTTGTTGTAGGTGGTAGCCAGTAGTCCAGTTGTTGTAGGTGGTAGCCAGTAGTCCAGTTGTTGTAGGTGGTAGCCAGTAGTCCAGTTGTTGTAGGTGGTAGCCAGTAGTCCAGTTGTTGTGGTAGCCAGTAGTCCAGTTGTTGTGGTAGCCAGTAGTCCAGTTGTTGTAGGTGGTAGCCAGTAGTCCAGTTGTTGTAGGTGGTAGCCAGTAGTCCAGTTGTTGTAGGAGGTAGCCAGTAGTCCAGTTGTTGTAGGTGGTAGCCAGTAGTCCAGTTGTTGTGGTAGTCAGTAGTCCAGTTGTTGTAGGTGGTAGCCAGTAGTCCAGTTGTTGTGGTAGCCAGTAGTCCAGTTGTTGTAGGTGGTAGCCAGTAGTCCAGTTGTTGTAGGTGGTAGCCAGTAGTCCAGTTGTTGTAGGTGGTAGCCAGTAGTCCAGTTGTTGTAGGTGGTAGCCAGTAGTCCAGTTGTTGTGGTAGCCAGTAGTCCAGTTGTTGTGGTAGCCAGTAGTCCAGTTGTTGTGGTAGCCAGTAGTCCAGTTGTTGTGGTAGTCAGTAGTCCAGTTGTTGTAGGTGGTAGCCAGTAGTCCAGTTGTTGTGGTAGCCAGTAGTCTAGTTGTTGTGGTAGCCAGTAGTCCAGTTGTTGTGGTAGCCAGTAGTCCAGTTGTTGTAGGTGGTAGCCAGTAGTCCAGTTGTTGTGGTAGCCAGTAGTCCAGTTGTTGTGGTAGCCAGTGGTCCAGTTGTTGTAGGTGGTAGCCAGTAGTCCAGTTGTTGTAGGTGGTAGCCAGTAGTCCAGTTGTTGTAGGTGGTAGCCAGTAGTCCAGTTGTTGTAGGTGGTAGCCAGTAGTCCAGTTGTTGTAGGTGGTAGCCAGTAGTCCAGTTGTTGTGGTAGCCAGTAGTCCAGTTGTTGTAGGTGGTAGCCAGTAGTCCAGTTGTTGTAGGTGGTAGCCAGTAGTCCAGTTGTTGTGGTAGCCAGTAGTCCAGTTGTTGTAGGTGGTAGCCAGTAGTCCAGTTGTTGTAGGTGGTAGCCAGTAGTCCAGTTGTTGTGGTAGCCATTAATCCAGTTGTTGTAGGTGGTAGCCAGTAGTCCAGTTGTTGTAGGTGGTAGCCAGTAGTCCAGTTGTTGTGGTAGCCAGTAGTCCAGTTGTTGTGGTAGCCAGTAGTCCAGTTGTTGTGGTAGCCAGTAGTCCAGTTGTTGTGGTAGCCAGTAGTCCAGTTGTTGTGGTAGCCAGTAGTCCAGTTGTTGTAGGTGGTAGCCAGTAGTCCAGTTGTTGTGGTAGCCAGTAGTCCAGTTGTTGTAGGTGGTAGCCAGTAGTCCAGTTGTTGTAGGTGGTAGCCAGTAGTCCAGTTGTTGTAGGTGGTAGCCAGTAGTCCAGTTGTTGTGGTAGCCAGTAGTCCAGTTGTTGTGGTAGCCAGTAGTCCAGTTGTTGTGGTAGCCAGTAGTCCAGTTGTTGTAGGTGGTAGCCAGTAGTCCAGTTGTTGTGGTAGCCAGTAGTCCAGTTGTTGTAGGTGGTAGCCAGTAGTCCAGTTGTTGTGGTAGCCAGTAGTCCAGTTGTTGTGGTAGCCAGTAGTCCAGTTGTTGTAGGTGGTAGCCAGTAGTCCAGTTGTTGTGGTAGCCAGTAGTCCAATTGTTGTGGTAGCCAGTAGTCCAGTTGTTGTGGTAGCCAGTAGTCCAGTTGTTGTAGGTGGTAGCCAGTAGTCCAGTTGTTGTGGTAGCCAGTAGTCCAGTTGTTGTGGTAGCCAGTAGTCCAGTTGTTGTGGTAGCCAGTAGTCCAGTTGTTGTGGTAGCCAGTAGTCCAGTTGTTGTAGGTGGTAGCCAGTAGTCCAGTTGTTGTAGGTGGTAGCCAGTAGTCCAGTTGTTGTGGTAGCCAGTAGTCCAGTTGTTGTAGGTGGTAGCCAGTAGTCCAGTTGTTGTGGTAGCCAGTAGTCCAGTTGTTGTGGTAGCCAGTAGTCCAGTTGTTGTAGGTGGTAGCCAGTAGTCCAGTTGTTGTGGTAGCCAGTAGTCCAGTTGTTGTGGTAGCCAGTAGTCCAGTTGTTGTGGTAGCCAGTAGTCCAGTTGTTGTAGGTGGTAGCCAGTAGTCTAGTTGTTGTGGTAGCCAGTAGTCCAGTTGTTGTAGGTGGTAGCCAGTAGTCTAGTTGTTGTGGTAGCCAGTAGTCCAGTTGTTGTAGGTGGTAGCCAGTAGTCCAGTTGTTGTGGTAGTCAGTAGTCCAGTTGTTGTGGTAGCCAGTAGTCCAGTTGTTGTGGTAGCCAGTAGTCCAGTTGTTGTGGTAGCCAGTAGTCCAGTTGTTGTGGTAGCCAGTAGTCCAGTTGTTGTGGTAGCCAGTAGTCCAGTTGTTGTACGTGGTAGCCAGTAGTCCAGTTGTTGTGGTAGCCAGTAGTCCAGTTGTTGTGGTAGCCAGTAGTCCAGTTGTTGTGGTAGCCAGTAGTCTAGTTGTTGTGGTAGCCAGTAGTCCAGTTGTTGTGGTAGCCAGTAGTCTAGTTGTTGTGGTAGCCAGTAGTCCAGTTGTTGTAGGTGGTAGCCAGTAGTCTAGTTGTTGTGGTAGCCAGTAGTCCAGTTGTTGTAGGTGGTAGCCAGTAGTCTAGTTGTTGTGGTAGCCAGTAGTCCAGTTGTTGTGGTAGCCAGTAGTCCAGTAGTTGTGGTAGCCAGTAGTCCAGTTGTTGTAGGTGGTAGCCAGTTGCTGTGGTAGCCAGTAGTCCAGTTGTTGTAGGTGGTAGCCAGTAGTCCAGTTGTTGTAGGTGGTAGCCAGTAGTCCAGTTGTTGTAGGTGGTAGCCAGTAGTCCAGTTGTTGTAGGTGGTAGCCAGTTGCTGTGGTAGCCAGTAGTCCAGTTGTTGTAGGTGGTAGCCAGTAGTCCAGTTGTTGTGGTAGCCAGTAGTCCAGTTGTTGTAGGTGGTAGCCAGTAGTCCAGTTGTTGTAGGTGGTAGCCAGTAGTCCAGTTGTTGTGGTAGCCAGTAGTCCAGTTGTTGTAGGTGGTAGCCAGTAGTCCAGTTGTTGTAGGTGGTAGCCAGTAGTCCAGTTGTTGTGGTAGCCAGTAGTCCAGTTGTTGTGGTAGCCAGTAGTCCAGTTGTTGTAGGTGGTAGCCAGTAGTCCAGTTGTTGTAGGTGGTAGCCAGTAGTCCAGTTGTTGTGGTAGCCAGTAGTCCAGTTGTTGTAGGTGGTAGCCAGTAGTCTAGTTGTTGTGGTAGCCAGTAGTCCAGTTGTTGTAGGTGGTAGCCAGTAGTCTAGTTGTTGTGGTAGCCAGTAGTCCAGTTGTTGTGGTAGCCAGTAGTCTAGTTGTTGTGGTAGCCAGTAGTCTAGTTGTTGTGGTAGCCAGTAGTCCAGTTGTTGTGGTAGCCAGTAGTCCAGTTGTTGTGGTAGCCAGTAGTCTAGTTGTTGTGGTAGCCAGTAGTCCAGTTGTTGTGGTAGCCAGTAGTCTAGTTGTTGTGGTAGCCAGTAGTCTAGTTGTTGTGGTAGCCAGTAGTCCAGTTGTTGTGGTAGCCAGTAGTCCAGTTGTTGTGGTAGCCAGTAGTCTAGTTGTTGTGGTAGCCAGTAGTCCAGTTGTTGTGGTAGTCAGTAGTCCAGTTGTTGTGGTAGTCAGTAGTCCAGTTGTTGTGGTAGTCAGTAGTCCAGTTGTTGTGGTAGTCAGTAGTCCAGTTGTTGTGGTAGTCAGTAGTCCAGTTGTTGTGGTAGTCAGTAGTCCAGTTGTTGTGGTAGCCAGTAGTCCAGTTGTTGTAGGTGGTAGCCAGTAGTCCAGTTGCATGTGGTAGCCAGTAGCTAGTGACCGAGTTGTTTGGTAGCGAAGAACCATGTGTATTCCTGTGGAGATTTTCTTACGTCAACGGACAAATCTTGAAGTCGAAAGGCCAACGTTATATAAGAAAAGAGGGTAGATAAATAATAAATAAATATTAAATAATCTCCAAGCATCTAGACAGCACACCTTTATGCCAAATGTTGTTTACGTGTGAGACTTGGCATTGTGATGTCTCATCATAACAGGTTTTTACAAATATGTCACCACATATGACAAGAGGTTTTTTTTATTATAGCCGGACTTCAATGATTGTAGCATTATTATAAGTAGCTCCATATCAGTATAGTACATATACTTGACTGCTATACGTTTGTATGTAACTACACCCATCAACTGTTGTATCCTGCCCTTGTGTACTAACCCATGATTCCATGTACACATTCCAGAACCAGCCGATCCTTACCCAAGATGAACTCCACCGTCGCAGTAATGACAGCCGTCCTAGCACTGGCACTGATCATGACGTCATCAGTCTTTGGCTCGCCGGCCGAACTAGCACAGAGAGACGTGAAAAGGTCCATCCAGCACCAGGTAGGTTCTCTTCAAACCCCTCTCACCCCGGAGCACATCCACAACACCCATGGGCGAAATAGAAAAAAAGAAATTATTTATACAGAAAATATATATATTGTATCCAACGTCCGCCCCCACCACTAAACATGTAAGTGCCCGCCCTCCTCTACCTAAAGTTACAAACCCACACTCCGGGGAAAATGTCTGAAAGAAATACTGCTTCAATATCTTCATTGCCAATTTATAGTATCTTACTTTTTTTCAGACACGATTTCAGTACCAACAAATATAATGTGGGTTTTTTTTATTTTAAACAATTTTAAGTATAAATTGTGTCAAAAAAATCGATTTCATCAGGTAGATTTCTCAAAATTCTTTATAAATTGTTTATATTCGGTATTCTTGAATCTCTCTATCTATGTTAGTTTTAAATCAGTGTCTTCGACGTTGTATTTGTGTCTCCGTTTAAACGTCTAAAGATACTAATTACTGGTTTAAAGAGAATTGTTCTTCCAAAACTTTAAACCTGGCCGGGTGAAGAGTGTGGGTTCGAATCGCGATCAGACGAAGGACTAACAGTTTCATTGACATCCTAACGTCATTTGACCGCATGCATCCCAACAATTGCGTCACACCACGGGTACTCAGTTCTCATCGAGTCGGTACATGACTCAGTACCTTCCTATCTAAAAGACAAAAACTCTCAAAGGTTGAGACATTTTACCCACCACTGGCAACATCTCTGTCAGCTTCTGCATTAATTGTTGGCAACGTCCCTGTCAGCTTCTAATTTCTGGCAACATCTCTGTCAACTTCTCCATTAATTGCTGGCAACATCTCTGCCGACGTTAAAGTGCTAGAATAGCACCTGCAATTTCCTCTCTAATTAATAATTTATTACACAAAATGGACGCGCTTCCCTTCACCTAAAAACGGCAGCAAAAATGTTGAATCCTAGGAGGTATGGAGCAAAAGTTTCAAAATGTGATGGAGCTAGACCACTTAACGATTCGAGTTTTTTCATGCCCTGCGTCCATTGTATTCAAACATTGTTTTAACTGGGCAAAAATGAAACACTCAAACTGTTGGCTCTAATCTTGATTAACTTCGTGCCGTATCTGTGTGTGAATCTTATGGTGGGTTTACAGCAGCCAGGGTATGCCAGAAATAATGTGTTGCCGAGTAGATACTCCAGCATGTGAGCCGTATGCTGTATGTGTGTGGGAATATGCTCTATGCGATTGTATTTTTTTGAGGATTTGCTCTGAGTTTCTATTCATAGCGTGCAAGTATTCTCAAAGTTCCTCTATCTTCACTGTCCGTATTCTCAAAGTGCCTAAATTCTCAACGAGCGTGTATTCCAAAAGTGTCTGAATTCTCTAAATGCATTTATTCCCAATGTTTTCATATTCTAAAGTGCTTTCATACTCAAAGTCTCTTTATTCTTGAACTTACTAGACATTTCTTGGAAGTATTCATAAAATCTCATTAGTCAGTGTAATGTATTTTTAGAATTCATCGATTCTCATCAGCAATCAATCGTTCTCCTAAGTTGCCTTCCCCTGTCATGTTCGTTGATTTTCGGTCCTATTCGTTGGTTCTCGTCTCTATACGTCGATCCTCACAGATTCAGTGTTCGGTCACTTGATTCTAGCCTCTCTATTCGTCAGTTCTCGTAACTGTTAGTGATTACTCGAAAATTTTCGTCGTTTCTCGGAAAATTCCGTCATTTCTCGGAAATTTTCGTCAGTTTCCGGCAAGTGCTGCTCAGCGCAACAATCCGAATATCAAACAAACCAATCAATCTAATGAGATTTCGATTGAACTTCACTGTTTACAATTAAGATTTTCTGATAATAACCACTTTATTAAAAATTATTCTCATTAACACAAACCAACATTATCAAAAAAAAAAAAGTCGCGCTTACACTAGAAGAGCCATCGTCGTTATAATTAATAAAAAAGCTGTGAAGATTTTTTCCCTTCTTCACTTAGCTCTTGCCATCAATTTGTAACCTTCATTTGTCACGCCCGTTTGTCAGATCTTTTTTTTAAGCCAGGGGGAAGAACCCTATCAGGATTATCATTAGGGGCCACATGAAATCGCAAAGGGAGGCCACTCGGACACGGCCGGCTTCACGAGTTCTGGTTAATTCATTAATCTCCAACAAGGGACATAATCAGCCCTGGCCAACTTGGCTGACAAAGTGAATGTACGACATTGTTAGAACGACACAGGACGTGTAAGAAAAACTCCTTTGAACTTACGTTCTTTAAAACACAAAAAGACACAGAAGTCTAAAAAAGAATTAATGAGATTTCTATGAAATATTTTTACAAAGTCTTTTCATCATCATGAAGAAGAAAAAGGATTGTTATTTTATTATCGACCTGTTTGATTTGATGCGAGCTTTTCAAGGATGTCAACTCGTCACTAGTTCGTCTTTAGGCGACAAGAGAAAACAGACCCACTCACTTCCTTATCGGCCTAGTAGAACTGCCTGATACTAGCAGTACTGACCATCACCATCATGACCTACTGCCCTTATGAACAGACCTATGCTAACAGTACTGACCATTCCCATCATGACCAACTGCCCTTATGACCAGTGCACTCAGTACACCGAAGCTGCACCATGACTTGCTATAAACTTAGAACATTGGTCTAATCTACTCTTTCAAACTAGACCTTCCCATCCCCACACGTTAATAGCATCAAACCCTCCATGTAATTGAAAGTGCTCAATATCTTGATCGTGTCTGTACCATCCCTATATTGATGGTGTCTGTACCATTTTAGAATGTAACACATGACTTTTATTTTTTTGCAAATGATTTCCTGTTAACGGCTAGTAAAAATAATTTCCAAATAGACGATATGCGTTGTCATGGTAACCAAAGTTATTTTCTTCATGAAATACTTCACCAAAGGCTTCAAATCGCCCAGCCCGTTGTTCTGGTGTACGTCACAGAGGCTATCAAAGTGCCCTCTGGTGCCAGAATATACTGACCTTTGAACTGTTTTTGGGGTCACATCTCTGCTACCCATGAGAACATCAAGCTAAGTCTCGTCTGTATGGAAAACGTGAACGTCACCTGCTATGTTTCAAACGCTGTATCCACTTTTTTTTTTTATTCATGTCAACTTCACCTTCTATAGTGTATGTGTCTTCTCCAACTCACATATATCTACGTGAACATCACAACATCAAGATGGGCCCTGTTAACATCATCCCCCATTGTTAATGTTTCACACGATCCTTACGTCTGCCCAATCCCAGAATGCACGCAATTAGCCGTTATCTCAACTCTGTACTACACTCGACGTAACGGGCCCACATCACGTGACCTGCGCCTCGATTACCACTTGATGATTTAAAAGCTTTCAAACGGAACTCACCAATCAGATTCTCTGCTCCTTCCGCCGCTTTTTTCTATAGAAAAATGGCGTGCGCGGATAGGAGAAGAGCCTCAATGGCAACACAAATAACGCGTTAATGAAAACTGGCAAGAGGGTGGCCACATACACACGTGCTGGTCCAAACTTGCCAGGTATTTGTCACGGCGATGATGGTGAAATATGGGGGGGGGGGGGGGGTAAGTGGCGGGAGTAGAAATTGAAAACTGCGCCATTTGCGCGTGGTTTGTTTTAGGCCATAACTGTTTACTCCAAAACATTGGGCTGGAAGGATTGATGCGTCTTGAGCGTGCCCTGGGTCGCTTAGCAACGGTTACTGAGACTGGGAATATTACAGTACAAACTTTGACGAGAGTGCAAACCAAGCGGAACAGACACGAAAACATTAACGATGAACATTTTGGATGAAAGGAAGAAAATATTTCGTTTTGTGTTGAATCGTTGTTTACTTCTGTGTGACTGCTGGTGACTTCTGTATGACTTCTGTATGACTGCTGGTGACTGCTAGTGACTTATGGGTGACTGCTGGTGACTTATGCATGACTGATGGTGACGTCTGTATGACTGCTGGTGACTTCTGTATGACTGCTGGTGACTTATGGGTGACTGCCGTTAACTTCGTATGACTGCCGGTGACTTCTGAATGACTGCTGGTGACTTCTGTATGACTGCTGGTGACTGCTGGTGACTTCTGTATGACTGCTGGTGACTTCTGTATGACTGCTGGTGACTTATGGGTGACTGCATGTGACTTCAGTATGACTGCTGGTGACTTCTGTATGACTGCTGGTGACTTATGGGTGACTGCATGTGACTTCAGTATGACTGCTGGTGACTTCTGTATGACTGCTGGTGACTTATGGGTGAATGCATGTGACTTCAGTATGACTGCTGGTGACTTCTGTATGACTGATGGTGTCTTATGTATGACTGCTGGTGACTTCTGTATGACTGCTGGTGACTGCTGGTGAGTTCTGTATGACTACTTGTGACTTCTCTATGACTGCTGGTGACTTCTGTATGACTGCTGATGACTTCTGTATGACTGATGGTGACTTATGGGTGACTGCTGGTGACTTATGGGTGACTGCATGTGACTTCAGTATGACTGCTGGTGACTTCTGTATGACTGATGGTGACTTCTGTATGACTGATGGTGACTTCTGTGTGACTTCTGTATGACTGCTGGTGACTGCTGGTGACTGCTGGTGTCTTAGAGTAGCTGCTACAAGATTTATGAGCAGTTTCTTTCCTTCTTGAAGAGATGCATGAACAAAGTCTACTAGAGACTATCAGCTGACTTTACGGTTACATGACTTTTAATACAATTGAGTGCTGTTGGGTTATCATCTGCAATATGACTTGTGAATGACTGATATGGGACGTGCACTGAATGTTTAGTGTGAGTACTGAATGTTTAATGTGAGCAATTACATTATAAGCAAGTTTTCTCCATACGAAACTACTTCCGTAAAAAACACAAACCATAAAATCATAACAGTCCACCAGCGACGGTCGTGCTGATGTTGTTGGTAGAACGGTCGAGCTGATGTTGTTGGTAGATTGCAGCAATAAATCTGAACACTCGAGTTGTGGCCGACATGACGTCATCTCGCTGAGGGTGAGAGGTCACACAAAATACAATCACGTGGTTGATTGGTTGTCTGGGCAGTATGGGATGTCACATGATTTCTCGGAGACATCTCGCTCGTGTCATCAAAACGATATCTGATGGAATCTTGGCATTCACTTAAAGACCCCTGTGATGTCATCAAACTGATGTAGCCTTGGCGTTTATTTAAAGACCTCTGTGACGTCATCAAGCTGCTACCAGATGTAACCTGGACGTTAACTGACAGATGTGACACCTGTCATATGACCAGGCACATGTCAAATCTGGCAGATCTGTCACGTTGCGTGACAGACACCGCCACACCCGGCATCTGACATGGAGAATGACACAGCGAAATCTTCCACAAATTGCGTCATGTGGTCAGATTTGTGTCATTCGCATGTGCTATGTTGCATGTCAAATCTCAGGTCATACCAACTACTTCATATTGTCCGAAATGGCATTTATTCTACATTTCCCCCCCCCCCTCGCCACTGCTCTAACCAGTAGGCGCAGCCTTCCCCGGAAATGCTAGTGGCGCCATTATTTCATTCATAATTCATTTGCTAGTGTTTTGATCCTACTGTAATTAATAGGGATGGAAAATTTGGCTACTTTTGAGCAACGTTTGTATGACAATCAGCACACAATCCCCAGTTCCCAGTTAATTCACTCACACCCAACTACTTCACATACACCCAACTAATTAACACACACCTAGCTAATTCACACACACCCAACTCATTCACACACCCAGCTAATTAACACATTCAGCTAATTAACACATTCAGCTAATTAACATAATTCACACGCACCCAACTAATTCCCTCACACATCCAACAAATTCACTCCTGTGAAGTGTAGTGCTCATGTTAACACACCTGAGGCCTGTGACCACCACTCACCGCCTACCTCGTACGTCACACAAGTAAACCACTGGTCTCCAGATTGTCATGGCTCAGATTTAATCACACATTAAACACAGGTGTAGAATGGTCTCGGTCCTTGGGAGGGTCCGGACATTGGGGGGGGGGGGGTCAATCGGGCGGAGGGACCGTTTCGTCTACGCCAACAATCAAAATAAAAATCTCGAGTTACTTAATAGCAGCCTCCCAGTTTGGTGAACCTTCCTCATACAGAAATGTGATGGCAACAATTTTTATTTCGTCCAAAAATGATTGGGTTGTGCCCGTGGTGGTGCTGAGGGGGGGGGGGGGGGGTGTTAAGTGAGAGGGAGGTAATTCTGTTGCTGTTCTATGAATGAAATGGAGGGGGGTGACGTGGGGATGGTAACAGACTTCGTTCTATATGTGTGTGTGGGGGGGGGGGAACTATCTTGTTATTTGAAGTCATCAGTAGTCTGGTAGAATGGGATCAAGGGGTGACGACTTCTCCTCAACCAACAACTACTTGGGCAGCTTTGTATTCTGTCTTCTGTTTGTATCCTAATCTGTGCACAAACTGCCTTCCTTGTAGGTGACGTTTTATCTCATATAATCTTCTTCTTCTTCGTGATATGTTGTAATATTGGACGGGATTTCCTTCAACACATTTAAAACGTGCAGGCCAACGTGATATGCGCCATATAGGCCGTTAACTCCGTTTTCAGCCTGCTTTCCTGTTACATTTACTGCCATAGCCTGTGTCCATCCAAGAAAAAAAACTACCAAAGTCCTATTTAGGAGCCTGATGGTTTTTTTTAACATTACAAATCTCAACAAACTCTCACCCTCACCACAGACCCCCCCCCCCCCCACCAGCACACGGTATTTTAAGCACTAAACTGTGGCCAAACGTTTAGCTCACCCAGTCCTGGTTACGACGTACCCCCGGGGCACGGGTTGCCACTCAACTCTGTTACCCAGCGCCACGTCGATTGTTCCAGAACGTCAGAGAAATCTGGTAGCAGACGTAACTTCTCGTCTGGAACTTCCGCAATACAATCCACTTAACTAGGCTGACTCAACGGTTTTTAAGTTCACTTTTTAACGACGGTTGATGGTGGTGTCCCTATTCGTTCAATGCGACTTTCTGTGTATTTGATATTTGATAATATTTCGCTCAAGTTAAAGTTGATTTTGGCTGAACTCTGAACACGATTTTCAAAATAAATTTAAATAATAAATCCCGACAAATTGTTTAAAGTGTCTACACGATATCAACATAGATCGTCTGCAGTTATATTATTTTTTTTTAATTTTTAAATGTGTCATAACCAGCATTTTTCACACTCCATCAAAGTTTGAATGTTTTGATGGAGCTAAAGACGGAAACGTTCAAATGTTAGGCGGGCGTTGAAGAAGATCGATGTGTTTGGAAGAGTTCTGTTTTTTTTTTTTCGCCATGCCATTACAAATCAGACTCCGAAGCTTCTTATACTCCACTCGCCTCCCTTGTGCAGGGCAAGTAGAGTTCACGTAACGGCCGGGTTGAGTTCCACAACAAAGATATTTTTGTGTAGTCACAAATATCTTCTGACGTCATTCCGTGTCTATTTTTTCAGGCTCGCCCTATACGAGCTGGTAATTACAAGACAAAACAATGCAATGAAAAACGCTTCTTATTATTTTTCAGCTTGCCGTTAATTTAAGATTTAAAATGAAAAACTTTCAGCGAAATGAGATCAGGATACGAGTCTTTATGTGGTGTACGAAACAAAAATTGTTCAAGCCTAGAAGAATTGTTCGCGTGCACAGCGTAGATCGGTGGACGGGTTGTTTTAAAAAGTCTCAAGAAAGTTTCTCATTATTAGAACCGTTGCGAACGTGCGAGGAAATATAATTAAAATCACATTTTTACATACTATTCTGAGAGACTTTTTTTGGTATTCAGTGCACAAAATCTAAATAAAATTTTATAATTTAAGATTAGCAAATGCTAACTGAGTGTCTGAGTACTGATGTTGTGTAAAACATGTAATTTCGGTACAGCGAGGTAATGTGTGTACAGCGGTGTAATGTCGGTACAGCGAGGTAATGTGGGTACAGCGATGAAATGTCGGTACAGCGAGATAATGTCGGTACAGCAAGGAACTGTTGGTACAAAATGGTGATCTCGCTACAACGAGGTAAAATCTGAACGACGAAGAAAACGTAAACAACGTTTATAGTTTTCACAGAACGATAAAAGTATACATAGGTATTCAGTATCTATTTCATGACGCAACTACTGCTTGATAGGTTGACATGAAGAGCAGGTGAAGTAGAGCTGACTTGTTGGCTATTGGACGTCTCGGTTTGATAAGAGGCACAAAACAAAGATAGAGATTCGAACGTAATTCATCCCGTGAGTGTCCACACGCGTCTCACTCCTGACCATACCACTTACTAACCTGCTTCACAATCAGATTGCTTTTGTAGATGAGTTCGTCTAATCTTGATGACGTAATAATTTACAGAACTTTGTCAAAGTTTGCTGTTGTCCGACTAATTTGTAGGTCGTTGATTCTAATGTAGCGAGAATTCGAAACGAGTTCTACAGTCCCAGACTTTAAAATCTCTTAGTTTCACAATCCTAGACATCAAAATCTCTTAGTTTCACAATCCTAGACATCAAAATCTCTTAGTTTCACAATCCTAGACATCAAAATCTCTTAGTTTCACAATCCTAGACATCAAAATCTCTTAGTTTCACAATCCTAGACATCAAAATCTCCCTGATGTCGTCAAAAATCAACAAGGTTTCGTCAGTTTTATCTGGTAGAAAAACCGATTTGTTTTCCTTTGATTAGTCATCATACAACCAAGTCTGGGGTGGGAGGAGGGTGGGGTAGGGCTGGCGGTAAGGTGTCAAAGTATTTTAGCATGGCGTAATGTCATGACATCATATGACGTCTGGCGAGTGACAGTGACATTGTCACTAGCTTATGGCTAGACAACAGCTGAAAGTTTACAGGTTCAAATGACGATTTTAAATATTTACGAAGGTGTTGAAATGTCTGGAACAATAACAATATTAAAACCGCCCGTTAAGTATGTGACAACTGGGGTCGGGGTGACCTCTGTTGGTGACCCCGTGGGTGACCTGGGTAGATGATCCCGGGGGTGAGGTGACCCGTGCTGCATAAATATGAACACGTCTAGTCGGTCTGAGCGGCAGTATTTGTTGTTAAGGTTTAGTGTTATTATAAGGTAGGGTTTATGTCGGGGCTTAAAAATGGGGATAGGAATTATCTCCCCTTTCATGTGTTTAAGCGTGTCTAGTTTGATCATTCCCCACCACCACCACCATTACCAACATCACAAAGATATGATACCTAAATTTGAAAGATCGTCTATAAAATACACTTTAGAGTACTAAACCTATTTTAATTGTGTTAATATTTCTTCCTCCCTGTTACTTTACAAAAAAATTATTAGTCTTTACCTTTTTACTTTCTCGTATATACGTAGTATATAGAAAGTATTGTATTCGTGCAAAAAAAAATCGAGATTTTTACGAATCTCGACGTTTTACACCTCACTGATACGGAAAAACATAATTTTGCAATCTTGTCCGTATGTCTGTGTGTCTGTGTGTGTGTCTGTGTGTCTGTGTGTGTGTGTAAACACGATAACTTGAGTACCGTTACAGCTAGGTTGATGAAATTTCATATATAAGTATTTTATTAAAATCGTAGATTCGTATCAACTTTTGAGCGATTTCCGATAACCGGAAGTGGTACTTTTTCTACTTTGAATTTTTCAAAAGCCTATAACTTGAGTACTATTTCAGATAGATAAATGAAATTTCACATGTAAGTAAAAGATCTAATTCTCTTCGTTCGTTCTGTCAAATTTTGAGTAATTTCCGTTGACGGGAAGTACTAATTTACGCTATTTCCGATTTCTCAAAAACGCATCTAAATTTATAAAGTATTAATAATATTGCGCATCATTATGAACATCTTTATTCGGCGTTCGCTTGGTGCGCAATACTTTTTTCTATGAGATTCTATTCTATTTTTAAAAGTTTAAGTATTTAAAATGGATTAAAAATCATAACTATATCCCGAGTTCCCATCCCCTGTTGTTTTATATAAGAATATTCGAGAAAGTTTAGGGGAGATCACTCCCGGTTTATTTTTAATGCTTTTTTCATGTTTACAAGCACTTATTATTCTCATGGGTCTATGTAATTTGTGATGAGTTTAAAATGCAATTAATACAGGGTCTAGGTCATTTGTGATGAGTTTAAAATGAAAAAAATACAGTCAATCCATGACGACAGGCTTGTACAATCACAATCACAAAGGATGCTACTTTAAGCGTCGAGCAAAGATTTCTAACCAAAACTTGGATTATTTTAAAGGAAACAAATCGTGACGAATGTGTCGCGCCGCCTAAGGTCGCAGATTGGTAGAGGCATCAAAGCTGACATTTGGTGTGGGTTGGGCTGGGGGGACGTTCTTTGATAGAACACATCACGTGGTCGGGTATCTCTAAGAGCTGATACATCACCCCGACCTGCGATCAGTTAAAGGTTTGGATTGTTTATTAACCTTAAGACCGTTAGACGTTAACCTGAGTTTGAGTTTAAAGTTTCAGTGGCCTCTTGACGTTAGGGACTTCTGGTAGAAGCAATTGTGCAGCTCAGTGGGAAATGGCGGTTGTCGGGGGGGGGGGGAGGGAAACAGGCGGTCATGTGGGATGGTGGTTTGGTCAGGGGTCATCTAAACGGTACTGTGTCCTGAGGTGAGGGGTCAGCTACACAGTACTGTGTCCAGAGGTCCTGTGTACTGTACAACTTGGCAATTATCTGGCCACTTTCGTCTAGGTACTTTTCACTTGGTGACATCTAGATATACCATCACTTGCTTTTTAATTAGTGCAGTTGTAATCAGTTGATTAATTGGAGACTACGTCAAGGCCTCTAGTTCATTGAGCCGACTAATTCATAGTCCACATGATTTATCTAGAACTATTTGGTGGCTGTGGGGTTGGGATCACATGACTACTACCCCCCCACACACACACACACACGACACCAGAAGAGCCCTATGTTAACGACCCCAGATAGAGCCCTATGTTAACGACCCCAGATAGAGCCCTATGTTAACGACCCCAGATAGAGCCCTATGTTAACGACCCCAGCTGAGATAGAGCCCTATGTTAACGACCCCAGATAGAGCCCTATGTTAACGACCCCAGATAGAGCCCTATGTTAACGACCCCAGATAGAGCCCTATGTTAACGACCCCAGATAGAGCCTGATGTTAACGACGCTCTAGATCCCAGTGCACCTATCCTACAATCACCAACAAGGCCACTCATGTTAAAAAGAAGAAAAAAAATATTTTTGGATGCTGTAAAAAAAATCTTAGACAAATGTCTCCAGTTTTTCTTTAAAATTTTTCCTAGTTTTTTTTTTCTTTGGGATTATTTTCTGTCTGTTTATTTCTTATATGTAGAGCTATGCCTAGAAGGGAAGGATACAATTTTGGTGGCTAAAAATGTCAGCTGCATGTAAAACGTCAGTTCTTACCGTTGTAAGACGTCATCTCCCACTTACGTAAGACATCATATTTCACTTATGTTAGACGTCGTTTCTCATTAATATAACACGTCATGTTTTATTCATGAAAGCCGTCATATCTCACTCATGTAAGACGTCATGTCTCACACATGTAAGACGTCTTACTTATGTAAGACGTCATCATTCACCCTATGTCAAGCGTCATCTCGCTGCTGTGAGACGTTATGTCTCGCTCATGTGAGACCATCGTCTCTCACTACAGTAAAACGTCATTTTCTCAAACATGTCAGACGTCACCTTCAAACGCATATGAGACGTCAACTCGCACAATATTGTTACACGTCACCAACTATGTATGACCTGCTATCATAGATGTGACGTCACTTCCATCTGTCAGTACAAAATCAAATTAGCACGTCTATATTAGCTGACTCTATTTGTAAAGGCTGCAGAAAAATCTTTTCTCTGTATTGTGTAGCAGAACGAAGCCCACCAGCAACATGGCGATTTATCTTCATTCCCGCCAAATACTTAGGATCTAACGCAGCAGACGACAGCAACAATGAAACGTGTTTCTTCTCCCCAGGTGCTCATTTCTAGCGCGCTAAAAGAGCAGCTTAGTCTATTTCCGGTTCGAGTATTTCAAACTGCAGGCAGCTTGCTGGGGATCTTTGATCGATACAGCGTTGACAGTAATCTATGGCACAAGTTGCGGGTTCAAATCTGAGTAATCTTATGGCACAAGTTGCGGGTTCAAATCTGTGTAATCTTATGGCACAAGTTGCGAGTTCAAATCTGTCAGTATATGGCACAAGTTGCGAGTTCAAATCTATACAGGAGAGGCGCATACTTAGGGCTGTTCAAATATTGGTCAACACGATTGGTGTGTGTGTGGGGGGGGGGCTATCATTTTGTCATACTGTATAATGACAGCTACGTAGAGGTATACAGACATGTTAAATATAATCGGATTTTATTAAACCTTGTTGTTTGTTTAATTTCGTATATTTAGAAAACATGCAAGAATCGCATTTTCACGAAGGAGAGTGTGGGGGTGGGGGAGGTGGTACGATAAATTTTAAAAAATCATTTAAAAAAAAAAACCAAATCAACTTTTCAACTTTCCCTCCCACCTTATTTTCAAATTCTGCTGTTGGTTATGTTAAAACAAAAATAACGGCTGATAAAAAGGTGATATTTGAACACTAAATGACCATGTGACGTCACATACTTTGTAATTTCAGTGTGATCTATTATATTTGTTTGATCTATTTTATACCAGTTCGGTCTATTTTAGCCAATAACATATTGTAAAACAATGCTGCAAATAAAACAATTTTTTTTCCTTCAAGGATAACAAAACGCTGTTTAAAGATGTGCATTAGCATTAAATTTTTGATGTCAAAGCTACAACAAAGATGAAAGCACTGATGTTTTTATTTGGAAGTTTATTTAATTACCGACAGCCGGAGATGAATCAAATACTGACCCCAAAAAATTTTTTTTTTGTCATAGGATTTTTCATTTATATTAGCGAAATTACCCTTGTAAAAATGGGTTTATCTTTTACTTTCTTGTATTCTGATAAAATCAACACTCAAACAAGAAATGGGTTTCTCTAACCGTGCTAAAGTAGGTATTTATGTATTAATTATGTATTAGTGCAAATGTCCCAGTAAGCATAAAGCTGACAGGCACAGAGATGTTGAATACGATATTGTTTAAAAACCTTGACCTCAGTATATTAATTAGAGGCACGGTAGGCGTAATTAATTCACTAGGAGTTTCGTTTCATTTAAAGCTAATTATTCATTTTCCTAAGTATGAATCTCACATTTTTTTTTGGTTTGGGGGGGGGGGGGGGGATTTCTTCAGGAAATTTGGCAACACTTTTTGAATGTGATTGAGTATTCCATCGATCAACCCCGCTACTTTTTTACCGTAAAAAAGAAATGAAACGGATAAATATTTTTGAAAAACTATGACGATCAATAAAATTCAGTAAAGTCGCCTTTTCGTCTATGAATTATCCCAGTATTTTTAAAAAGTCGAGCAAACAAAAGATCACGTCATTATAAGGATGGACTTCTTCTAAGTAGGCTGGGTACAGATAAGAAGAGATACATTTGATATATTGTTTTGGTGATTTGCTGATGACTTCACGTGACCGGAAGTATCAGACAGATTACCATAATCCGGGGCTATTGTTAAAGGATTAGTGACAGCAGGGTTACTGTGCTGTTCAAAGACTTTTTTGTCCATTGTCATGAGATGAGTGGGTCTCATCCCGTTTTGATGGAGGGGCCTCTAATATTTATTTTTAAATTTTGGTTGTATTTAGAATTGTTGAATATGATGTTAACTGTAAATTTGAAGTTGGATTGCAACAACCAAAACCGCATACGACTATACTCCCACACCCTCTCACACAAATACACACATACACACTCAGACTCCCACACACACACTCACACACATACATACATACACACTCACACCCACACAAACAACTACACACACGCATGTATAAAACTCACCCTTCAAAAGCTGACCACTATTCGAAATGGCGAGCAATAGCCTTGTTTAATAAATTGTCTGATTTTAAATTACCTTAACATTGTTGGTAAAGCTATTGCAGGACTGACGTAACAGGGTTAATGGTTAAGTCAAGGTATACGGTCAGCTGATCATTACGATAACCTAAGTGTCACATGACTTAACACGATTTACCAGGGACGTTGCATGTGACTTATTTAAGACTTTACACAATTTAACAATGACTGAAACATACGTTACATATGACTTATTTTAATCACTCACGAATTACAAGTTATTTCAAATTAGCAAGAGTGTGGTTCCCCGCCCCTACCCTCCTACTCCTACACCTCTCCGTCCTTCTGAGCCTACTGCGACACACCCACATAAACAGCAGGGGCGCTAATCTAAAGCCTATCGTATCAGCGCCAGGTCGGGGTGTAGAAGTGATCTCCCTTTGATGGCTCTACAAGTACGCACCTACATTGTTCCAGATCTTTCTTTTACCGATAGTCAGCCATGATAGATACGGTAGTCACGTGATCACTGATCCATACAGGTATCGTGGTTTTTGTGTCTTCATTAGGCCCAGCCGGAAAAAACGATGTCCAGATTTTTTTTGTCTGGGTTTGTATGACCAGGACGACACATGCCAGTTTGGGTGTGAGCACCTCCGGCTAATTTAGACATACGAACCGGAAGCTGGTACCGGAGTGAGCACGCACCCCCAGTGTGAAGTAGTGTGAGTGTAGTGCCAATACTCTACGTGAGGGAAGTGCGAATACTTCAACAGGAATCGATTCTATGGGTGTCTATCACAACAGTATAGTAGAAAAATGTCGTTGTCTTTCACGATGTGAAAGTGACATTTGTCTTTAACTTTGTGACAATTTTGTTGTGATTCACATTTTTACGGTACCGTTGCCATTCACATTGCGACAATGTCATTGTCATTCACATTGTGACGGTGTCATTGCCATTCACATTGTGACAGTGGTATTGCCATTCATATCATATTGTGACAGTGGCATTGCCATTCACATTGTGACAGTGGCATTGCCATTCACATTGTGACAGTGGCATTGCCATTCACATTGTGACAGTGGCATTGCCATTCACATTGTGACAGTGGCATTGTCTTGACGTTGTGACAAGAAAAAACAGTGTCGAAAAAACTTCCATAAGCTCGAAAACACAAGTATCTAACTGGAAATATCAAATGTCGTACATCGGCCATAGAGGCCGTTGACTCCGATTTCGGCCTGATTTACTGATTGGATTGGCTCACATCCACCATCCAACATCCACCATCCACAATCTACCATCCACAATACATTATCCACCATCCACCTACAAGAGGAGTAGTTGTTTGGTTTTAGAATTTTCTCACATAAATCACTCGCACAAAATGACAATATTGAAATCACCGGCTTGTTAGAAGCGGCGGAATGGTCGGATCTACAGCTTTCATCTCGTATTTGTTTTCACAAGGATTATATTTCATTCTTAGCGGCAGCTTTTGTTACAGCGATTTTTAGTAACGTTTAATAGACCATACACTCTCGATTCAATACACCAGGCTACATCATCAAACAAAAACTAAGTATTGTACAACGTGATTCAAAAATTAACTAAGATTTTAACAATCGTTAAATTGTTATTTAAAAATTTACTTGCAACATCTAACAAGTTGAAGAATTAGATTTCTTGTACCCATGTTTAGAATCTCGTTACATTTTAGCTTGCTGTACTAATTCTAGTTTTATAGTGTTTTTTTTTCAAAAGGGGAGGGGGGGGGGGTAAGGGGAGGTAAGGGGAGGAATCTGACCATAGGGGAGATAATATTTCATGAGTCTGTCGTTGTGTAGAAACGCCAGTCTGGGCAGAAACATCAGGAAACAAAAGATTCTCAAATAAAATCCGTTTTTTTTTTGTCTGGGTATTTACCCCCACCCTCACTCCCTCCCATCCTTTTTACCGTCCCAAAAGTAAATGTGGAGACGCGAGACGTAATGGACGACAACTCTGGATTCCTTAAGTAAATACTAGATAATCACGGGTTTAGCCCCCTGTGTTTGTGGCGGTCGCTGCCCTGTCACTAACATCGGCCGTCCACGGAGAGGGAATGTTACGTCACAGGTCCCGTCACGTGACTTAACACGGTGTGTACTTGGCAGGTGACATGTGGCTGGTCATGTGACATTAGGCTAGTCATGTGACTGGCCATGTGACTTCCATAGGTCATCTGTCATTGCCTTTACAGATTTGATGTACAGCCTAACTTAGAAAGGGACAAGACTTTTTTTTTAACGATTTGTAAGTTAATTGACCGGATTGTTTGTCTGTGGGTGTGTGGTCAAACCTTGTAGCTAAATGTGGAAACATTTCTTAGGCAGCGATTGTTTTCCAAATTTTCAGATTTGTTTATTTATGTTGACAACACACAAATATACCCTTTTAAAACAAATTAGCAGTTGGAAATTAATTTAATATAATTTTATACATTAACAAAATGTGTATGAATGGGTTGGGTAGGGGGTGGGGGAGGAATCACTAAGTGCAGCAACTCTCTTATCAGTGAGCTGAGCCGGTGCTAATTGTTAAGATAACTATAGAAAACTCATAAAAACCTATACAAAAACCTATAGAAAACCTATAAAAAACCTATAGAAAACCTATAGAAAACCTATAGAAACCTTTACAACACACAGTGGGCACTGTTTCTCCAATACACGTGTTAGTGTTGTAAAACAAATTCGTGTTCCATTAAGCAAAACCTTGCAACCAGTAAAGTTTGCTCATTGTATCCCACTGAATCCATAGATTTGTTCCATTCCACAAACCTCGCATCCACTAAAGTTTGCTAACTGTATCCCACTGAATCCATAGATTTGTTCCATTCCACAAACCTCGTATCCACTAAAGTTTGCTCATTTGTATCCCACTGAATCCATAGATTTGTTCCATTCCGCAAACCTTGCATCCACTAAAGTTTGCTCATTTGTATCCCACTGAATCCATAGATTTGTTCCATTCCGCAAACCTTGCATCCACTAAAGTTTGCTCATTTGTATCCCACTGAATCCATAGATTTGTTCCATTCCGCAAACCTTGCATCCACTAAAGTTTGCTCATTTGTATCCCACTGAACCTATAGATTTGTTCCATTCCGCAAACCTTGCATCCACTAAAGTTTGCTCACTGTATCCCAATGAACCTATAGATTTGTTCCATTCTGCAAACCTTGCATCCACTAAAGTTTGCTCATTTGTATCCCACTGAACCTACACATTTGTTCCCTTACATCTCAGGCCTCTACCTAACATCCACGTGTCTCTAAGTCGCATCCACCCTTCAAATAACGTCCACCGAGTATCTTGCTTTTATCCACCAAGTCAGACCTCGACTCAGATTCATCAAGTCTCCAACATACAACAAGCTCATCCACCAAGCCCACATTTAATCCACCAAGCCCTTTCAACTATCCCTTTTAAGCATCAAGCCTTCCTCCACCAAGACCCCACGCTTAAATCCAATTCTGTTTTTTTTCCTTTCACTTACCAAGATCCACCATGGGTAAAATGCGAGTTAGACCGAGGCACCGCGGGTAAAATGCGAGTTAGAGAGAGGCACCAAGTAAAACGTGATTTTGACCGCAACAAATTCGCGTCCCTCACGTCGAATAAACACGACGGATGACGTCAGTAAAAGGTTCATCCCCTGTCCAAGTTTGTCCAGAAATTCGCCGGGCGGGCGCCCAGTTTAAACAGTCGCCTATCATTGGCTGAGACTAATGCGGTTTGTGGACTCGACCAACGCCGGAAGTTGAACTTTGTTTTCCATTGGTCTCGGCCAATCTGGATGCTTCTGGAACCTTCTAAACTGTTCAAACTTTAACAATCAGCTGGAAATAGATCAATCATTTTTTTTCACCCATAACCTGCTGTCCACGTGCGTTATGACGTCAATAGTTTCAAGTCCCCATTCTTCAAGAAATTTTTCCAATTTACTGAACCGTTTGTTCTCTTGTCATTTTATCTACATACATAGCATCCAACTTTTTTTGACATGATTCAAACGACGTGCTCACATTTAAGAGACTTTATTTGAACTCTGCCCCTAGTTCGTATACTTGTTATAGACATAGCTTAGAAGTGGTAAATAATATTGATCGAATATCTCTCGACAATGTTCATCTGGTAGAGCTCATCTTCATGTAGCTCAACATCACCTCAACATTAATTCAACATCATTTTTAACATCACCTCAACATCGCTTCATCACCAACACAACATCAACTGAACATCACTTCAACATCATTTCAACATCATCTCAACAGCACGTCAACAACATTTGTAACATCACTTCAACATCACCTCAACATCACTTCAATATCTCTTTAACATCACTTCAACATCATTTGTAACATCACTTCAACATCACCTCAACATCGCTTCAACATCATTTTTAATATTACCTCAAGATTAGCTCAATATCACCTCAACATCACTTCAACATCATTTCAAGATCATCTCAACATCACCTTAACATAACCTCAACATCATCTCAACACTGCCTCAACGTTACCTTAACAGCCTCTAAAATCGCTTCAACATCACCTCCACGTCACCACAACATCAATTCAACATCACCTCAACATCACCTCAACATCACCTCAACATCACCTCAACATCACCTCAACATCACCTCAACATCACCTCAACATCACCTCAACATCACGTCAACATCACGTCAACATCACGTCAACATCACCTCAACATCACCTCAACATCACCTCAACATCACCTCAACATCACGTCAACATCACGTCAACATCACGTCAACATCACCTACACGTCACCACAACACCCCCTCTACACGACCTTAGTAAAACCATAACAGCACCTAACACCACCTCTCAACCACCTCACCCCTAACTCACCATAACCTCAAATCAACATACATCACCTCAACATCCAAGTCAGCCTAATATTTAAAGATGTTTTAACAAAAGTTAAAAGTTAAATGAACGGAATCTTTACGGATAAACCACAATTTGGCTAACATCAAGGCTCTATTAAGATAAAAGCTTGTGTTGATAACATCTATTTCCTCCCAGTTTTTTATTTTAAAATTTCAAACGTGGCTGGGTAAAGCAGCCTGCACCCAGATCTAGCGGGGAAAGGCTGGCCATAATGGACGTTTATTAAGTGTAAACAGTTTTCTAATACAAAATTTAAATACAATTTTCTAGCATCCATCTAAAGATGCATAGACTTGCGGACATTTTCTTTTATAAAAGAATTTTTTTTTGGCTGACAAATTGTGCATGCATTTTTAAACAAAGGAGCAAGATAAAGCTTTACTCTTGTTAATGCACGTGCAAGGTGTACTCACCTAGACGCACGCGCTCCTCTTCTGTGACGTGTTGGTACATACTGTGACCTACTTAGGTCTGTTTGGCTTTATGTATATTTAATCTCCTGAGTTATGTATTTGTCCTTGGGAGAATTGTCAGTTCACTGGTACAACCCGGTCAACTGAACGCTGTCACATCATGTGATTGTAAGTTTAATCCCTGGCAGAACCTCAACCAATGGACTTGCGACCGTGAGGATCCTTGACTGACCCTCAACCAATAGTCGTAAGACTTTTGAGTTATTTCCCCTTACTCTGAGTTGTATTTAATCACGGGATTCTCAAGTTCAGGGGCCGCCAGATTGACCTAGGGACCAGGAGAGGTGTGCCTGTGGTTAGGTACGCCATTTTGCAGTATTGTTATTTTGTGACATGATTTCACCTTTTGTATAAGGAATTATGTGACTAGTTGTAGTTTACTGAATTTGTGTTCTGGTGTATTATTACACCTTTTTGACTATCGGTGATAGTATTAACCTGTATAAGGATTTCTATTGTTATAGAGGCAAATTGTCTCTTCCTGGTATTTTGTTGTGGTTATTATGAGGCCAGTTCAGTTGTGTGTATTAATGATTTATCACAGCTGTGATGTATTGTGATTTTTCTCAAACTGTAAGTTGGAGTTGAGTTTATTTATATTACACTGAGAATCTGTACATCTTGATCTTACCTAGTGTCATTTTCTTGTACATAAATTAAAAAAGGTATTCATAGTTTAAGTCGTGTGAGTCTCTTCGATTTGTCGTGTTTTACCCCTAGACTGCATTAACCAGCTCACGGCAAGTTGTTGAGATTCCGTTACAACGTCTTCTATCGGTACCATACCAAACGAACCTGGGGCGTCCGCTTCCTCCGCGGCTGTCGGAGGTCGGACATAACAATACGAATGATGACAAGTTAGGACATTGATCGACAGTTCCAAATAAAATTTCTACAATTTGGGTCTTGGTGAAACTTTAAATAGGATGGTCCCATGCATACGGTGTATTTATAACATCATGACTTGGTCTCAAGTAACGTCAAATAACATCATGATTTGACTTTAAGTAACATCATGTAACATCGTGTACCATCATATAACATCATATAACATCTTGTAACATCATGTAACATCATGTAACATCAAGTAACATCATATAACATCATGTAACATCATGTAACATCATGTAACATCATGTAACATCATGTAACATCATGTAACATCATGTCACATCAAGTAACATCATGTAACATCATGTAACATCATGTAACATCATGTAACATCATGTAACATCATGTAACATCATGTAACATCATGTAACATCATGTAACATCAAGTAACATCATGTAACATCATGTAACATCATGTAACATCATGTAACATCATGTAACATCATGTAACATCATGTAACATCATGTAAAATCAAGTAACTTCATGACTAGGCCTAAAAAACAGCGTCTAACATCATGACTAGACCTACTACCTGCTAACTACAACAATGATGGTTTACAAACCCACCAATCACAACGTGACCAGTTCTAATCTGCCCTTTCTGCGATTAGTTGCTTTTAATTCCGCCCACATCGCAAACAGAACTCGTCTCTCAATACACGTGCAACACTTCTCAAATAGAATTTGTTTTACTTCTAATTGGAACACCAATCAACCGACCTTTGAAGTGACGTAACTTAATGAGTTCCAGCAACAGCGTAATGTGCATCAGTAGCGGGTTCTGTCGGTTCGGTTCTCTTTTATTTTACATTCAAACAAATTGTTTCAATATTTGTAGGTCAACTCGCATACAAATATAATTCTGGTTTTAACGAGAGTAAAGCGACACTGTGCTGGTTGATGAGAGATACATTTGTAGGATTCTGACAGTGTACTTCATCCAGTGGCGTAGCGAGGTCGGGTGTCACCCGGTGCGGCACTTAATGGTGTCACCCCCACAGAGGCATAGAGACCCTTCCCAGGGACAAACTTTCAAATTTTCGATTTGCACCCCCCCCCCCTCAAACTTTCGATTTGCACCCCCCCCTCGAGTTTTCGATTTGCACCCCCGCCTCGAGTTTTCGATTTGCACCCCCCCTCAAACTTTCGATTTGCACCCCCCCTCGAGTTTTCGATTTGTCAACCCCCCTCAAACTTTCGATTTGCACCCCCCCCCCTCGAGTTTTCGATTTGTCAACCCCCCTCAAACTTTCGATTTGCACCCCCCCCCGCTCGAGTTTACGATTTGCACCCCCCCTCAAACTTTCGATTTGCACCCCCCCTCGAGATTTTTTTCTATATATTTTTCTATTTTTTGCCTTGGTGTCACCCCCCTAAATGGTGTCACCCGGTGCGGTCCGCACCCCCCGCCCCCCCCCCCTCGCTACGCCCCTGACTTCATCCATGCATGAATTGATACTGGCATTTTCCTCAAGTGGTTTTTTGTTGGACTTAAAGTAGTTTTAATTACACGGATTTATGCTAATCCAAACAAGATGACCAACGCCTATGTTTTATTTAACGAATTTATTCTAATCCAAACAAGGTGACTAACGTCTGTGTTTTAGACTGAGGCTTAACCTTTCTCGTATTTAAGTCTCCAATTCAGCCGGCTTGTTGGACTCGAATTCTGCCGGTTTTTTTTAATCTCTTCCAGTCTCAAGAGTGTAGTTTTTGGTTTAGTTTTATTTCTCTAGTTAAAAATGCAACTCTTAAGCTTAAGCACTTGTGAATGTTACATTTTTAAGCGGGGTTAGTTTTAAAAGGTCTGAATTTTTTAAAATCTGAATTTTATTGTTTTAATCTTTGGAGTAAAGGATCGCAAAGCCCGCTTAGATAATTGGAGAGGTAGCATGGGAGATAACTCGCATTGTTAAAATGTCGCTTACAAATATTTTCATGAGGCCTGTAACACAGAGGGGTGGGGGGGAACTGGGTGGTCCGAATATAAAACCATGGTTATATGACACTAGGGTCAAATAGTTACGTCATTTGGCTTTATATGAAGTACATCCGCATTATTTATGTATAAGTAAAACGACATCTGTACTCAAGCTACCATAAGTCTAGGATTTCGAAAAGGGGGATTAGCTATCTGCTGCATTGTAGTACAAGCTCAAATAGTGAGATTGTCTAAAGAAGAAAGGCGAAAACTTAAACAATGTTAATCTTTTATTTCACTTTTTTTTACCACGTCTTTTGTATTTGGTATCTGATGGATATTATCTGCCGAGGTTGGTGTCTGGTGTCTGTTGGATATTATCTGCCGAGGTTGGTGTTAGGTGTATGTTGGGTATCATCTTCTGAAGTTGGTGTTAGGTGTCTGCTAAAGTTAGTGTTTGGTTGTTATTATCTGGTGGTGTGAGTTTCAGTTTACATTAAATACTAACAGGTTTTTTTTTCTCGCTTGCCAAAAACACGTAAATCCTGCAATTGACCCGATGTATCTTCATAACAGACCGAGCTATCGAATACAAAATGCAGAATTTTTTTTAATTAAATCGAACCGTCCATAACAAATATGGAATTGTTTTATACTTAAATCAAAGAACCTATTAAATTTATTTAAAATCTTTTTAACTTTGGTTGTGTTTACTATAGTTTTAAAAACATCCAATATTCAAAACTATACAACTCGTCTTAAAGGATTCAAACAATTTGGGCACGGGAGTCCATTTTAAATTTTAACATTGTCGCTTGGAT
Organism: Physella acuta; assembly: GCF_028476545.2. NCBI lineage: Eukaryota > Metazoa > Mollusca > Gastropoda > Physidae > Physella > Physella acuta. The sequence continues at coordinate 128,786 of NW_026731953.1, read as the reverse complement.
TGTTTATTTAGTCCGCGTCATGAACAGGCACGGAGATCAAGCTTTTTATTTGTATTCCCTGACCAACCCCTCATTCCTAAAACTTGCAGGGGGGGGGGGGTGGACTTTAAACTTTTGTTGTCATGCCCACGTACAGGAGAAATAACATTCGATTTATTGCATGTCTTCATTCATAAATTCTAAAGGGGAAATGATTCAAACGATTCTTGTCTGGCTCTCCTACAAAGGAAATTACTCTAGCATATTGTCTACTCCCCAGCCTTTGACCCCCCCCTACTGTTGAAGCGGGTCTAACTCTAGCGTATTGTCTACCCCCCAGCCTATACCCCCCCCCCCCCCCACTGTTGAAGCGGGTCTAACTCTAGCGTACTGTCTACTCCCCAGCCTATGACCCCCCCCCCAACCGTCTGTTGAAGCGGGTCTAACTCTAGCGTACTGTCTACCCCCAGCATCTGACCCCCCCCCCCCCCCCACTGTTGAAGCGGGTCTAACTCTAGCGTATTGTCTACTCCCCCGCCTCTGACCCCCCCTGTTGAAGCGGGTCTAACTCTAGCGTATTGTCTACCCCCCAGTCTCTGCCCCCCCCCCCCACTGTTGAAGCGGTTCTAACTCTAGCGTATTGTCTACTCCTCAGCCTCTGCCCCCCCCCCTGTTGAAACTGGTCTAACTCTAGCGTATTGTCTACTCCCCCGCCTCTGACCCCCCCTGTTGAAGCGGGTCTAACTCTAGCGTATTGTCTACCCCCCAGTCTCTGCCCCCCCCCCACTGTTGAAGCGGGTCTAACTCTAGCGTATTGTCTACTCCCCCGCCTCTGACCCCCCCCCCTGTTGAAGCTGGTCTAACTCTAGCGTATTGTCTACCCCCCAGTCTCTGCCCCCCCCCCACTGTTGAAGCGGGTCTAACTCTAGCGTATTGTCTACTCCCCCGCCTCTGACCCCCCCCCCCTGTTGAAGCGGGTCTAACTCTAGCGTATTGTCTACCCCCCAGCCTATACCCCCCCACTGTTGAAGCTGGTCTAACTCTAGCGTATTGTCTACCCCCCAGTCTCTGCCCCCCCCCCCCACTGTTGAAGCGGGTCTAACTCTAGCGTATTGTCTACTCCCCCGCCTCTGACCCCCCCCCTGTTGAAGCTGGTCTAACTCTAGCGTATTGTCTACCCCCCAGTCTCTGCCCCCCCCCCCCACTGTTGAAGCGGTTCTAACTCTAGCGTATTGTCTACTCCTCAGCCTCTGACCCCCCACATGGAGATCGCCTGTTGCAGCGGGTCTAACTCTAGCGTATTGTCTACTCCCCCGCCTCTGACCCCCCCTGTTGAAGCGGGTCTAACTCTAGCGTATTGTCTACCCCCCAGTCTCTGCCCCCCCCCCCCCACTGTTGAAGCGGGTCTAACTCTAGCGTATTGTCTACTCCCCCGCCTCTGACCCCCCCCCTGTTGAAGCTGGTCTAACTCTAGCGTATTGTCTACCCCCCAGTCTCTGCCCCCCCCCCCCCCCCCACTGTTGAAGCGGTTCTAACTCTAGCGTATTGTCTACTCCCCCGCCTCTGACCCCCACTGTTGAAGCGGGTCTAACTCTAACTTTATTGTCTACACCCCCGCCTCTGACCCCCCACTGTTGAAGCGGGTCTAACTCTAGCGTATTGTCTACCCCCCACCCCCTGTTGTAGCGGGTCTAACTCTAACTTTATTGTCTACTCCCCAGCCTCTGACCCCCCCTCCCCCCCCCCCCACCCCCGTTGAAGCGGGTCTAACTCTATTGTCTACTCCCCAGCCTCTGACCCCCCACATGGAGATCGCCAACCGTCTCTTGAAGCGGGTACTGGACATCACCTACGAGACGCTGGAGGACCTCGGTGCCAGCCCAGAGGATCTTGAGAGAGTTCAGCAGAAGAGGAGCTACATCCAGACCTGCTACTTCCAGGCCATTTCCTGCTATTAGTCTGCGCATGCGTGACAAGTGAAAGATCCGTTTTAACGGAATAGTTTATGTTTCGTTTGTTTTCGGGTTTAAGACGGTGAGAATGGCGCACCTAAATGTGTGAAAAATCTGGACAATTTTGCGGTATCAAGTTTAGGGGGAGCTAACTAGCTTGAAAAGGGGAGTAATTTTTTTTTTCACTTATGAAAAGCAATGAAAGATGGCTACTTCATTAAACTCATCAAAAATTATTTTAATGACTTTAAATATTGCTCTCTCAAAATTTTTTGTTTTTTTCATTAATTTGAATTAAGAGTAATTAGTATTTAATTGGTTATTTTATTTTTACAGAAAATTCAAAATTTAATAAATTATGTATTATTTTTATTTTTTTCCGCTTCTTTTTTTTTTCTTTGGGTTTAATGTAAATAAAACTTTAAAAACATGAAAACAATACTGCTTGGCTTTTGTGTTACATCATTGTGTTGTTGATGGCGACTGCTACTTTTCAAGGATGACAGAATTGTTGTTTTATTTTTGAAGAACGCTACCATAAAAATCACGTCTTTGCGATTTAAGGGGGGGGGGGAGGGGGTATTTATTGTCAATAATAACAATAACAATACATTTAGTAAAAACAATAAGGAATCAGAAAACGTTTTTTAAAATAGTATTTAGTACATACTAAGTGCATATTGCGTTTTAATGTTAAAGGTTCCTACTATTTTCTATGGAGATGCAAGCACTAGGCCCATACAACATCAAATACAAGTTCGTCAGGCCTTTGATTTCATAAAACAAAAATTGGATTGATTGTGTTTTTATTTCCATTAAAATAAAAATTTTGTGCACAATACAAACTCCGAACGTCAGAACTCGCCTAATCTTGTTGAAATGTTAAAGGTCGTGTCTTTATCCCAGATTTTTTTTTATCCCAGCTTTTGATTTTTTTATTCCCAATCCCACAAACTCATCACAACATCCCATTGTTAGACGATCAATCCAATTGAATAAAAAAAAACTTACTTAGACAGCAAGACTGCGATTGGCTTACTACACTTGTACAGTTTTATAAGATTTCGTAGGCGGGGAGGGGGGGGGGTAATTTGAAAAGTATATGGGGTTATGCTAAAGTCTTTATAAAAATATGTTAAAATACTTTTTTTCAAAACTTAACATCAGAACCCTAGTAGAAATTTAAAACAATGGATCTGAAGGTATCAACTATGTATTTATAAATAGGGTTTTGCTTAAGAACTATAAATATATGTATGAGCTTGGCTAAGCTGATCAACTCTCTATGTGTGATAAAGTCGGCAAACTCATGACGTCTGAGCCGTCTGCAGAAGCTTGGTCAAATAAATCTGAGCCGTCTGCAGAAGTTTGGTCTAACAAATCTGAGCCGTCTGCAGAAGTTTGGTCTAACAAATTTGAGCCGTCTGCAGAAGTTTGGTCAAAAAAATCTGAGCTGTCTGCAGAAGTTTGGTCAAACAAATCTGAGCCGTCTGCAGAAGTTTGGTCAAACAAATTTGAGCCGTCTGCAGAAGTTTGGTCAAACAAATCTGAGCTGTCTGCAGAACTTTGATTCATCTCTATCACCACGATAATAGAGTTCATTTGACAACTAAAAAAAACGTGAACAATCAATTAATCAAGTGATGATGCTTTTGTTGGCTTTTTCTTAGACTTACAGCACTTACTTTACATACAGACTTCTAAAATGTCACATACACGTGTCAAGTCAAATAAAATGTCAACTTTAACTACAGGCTTATAAAATATCATGAAAACGTGTTAAGTAATCGGGCTCTGACTCTTAGCTTAGTAAAGTCACTTGACTTATACAGTGCCAGTCCTTAACTTATAAAGTGGCGACCGCTGACCTGTAAAATAACGTAATGTGCCTGTGGCATCAAGAGCTAGCCACTGAGCTGTGTGGATGGTGTGGACATTCAGCCTGACATCAAGAGCTAGCCACTGAACTGTGTGGATGGTGTGGTCATTCAACTCAAAGCCTTATATAGAAGTGGGCACTTAGAAGAAAGCCGGAAGCTTCGTATCACATTTTTTATTTAGAATCTTCCTAAATTGTAGCTGCAAACAGTTTCTTTCAGCATCGCTTCCCCCTGAACAAAATAGAATATATATAGAAAATATATACTTTTACCAGTGTCCGCCCCCATACACCCCCACCCGCACACCCCAACCCCCGAAAAATTTAAAGTGCCCCTCAGGAGAAAAAAGTCTGAAAGAAACACTGGTTGAAACTGTATTTATTTGGATGGATTTTGTAATCGAAGGATTAAAGATAATAAAATCTTGCTCATTTGACGCGTCTTTCAAAGTTTATTTCATTTGAATTTTAAATGAAGTAAAAAAGGAAGGGCTAAATATTCTAAAAGAACTTTGTTCTTCAAAATGGAGGCGAACGTGGATAGTTTGGAAACAGTGTATAGGATATTTCAAAAAGCTGGTGCATGTTATTGAAATATCGTTAAAAAAAACCTGTTTGATTTTTGGCGGACTTCACTTAAGATTGAAAATAATTTTATAATTGATGTTTTAGTATTTTCGATTACAAATACAATTTTTAAAAAAATCTTTCATCAAATAAAATGTAACCAAAAATGGCTGAACTAGGATGCGGTTTTAAAAAAAAACATTAAAAAATTGTATTGGCATAGTTGTGAGTACAAATTACTATGAGTTTTTATGAAGTAGGGTCTCAGAATATCGATCACTGAGTTCCTGTGCAGCCAATCAATGTTTGTCTTACGAAATTGAAAATTCAAGTTATAACTCAAAGACATTTTCTAGGATTCAATTTAAAATTGTAACATGATGTTCGGTTCGTTTTAAAATAAGCTTGATGAAAGTAAATAGAAATATAGCCTTAAAACTAAAAAAAAAAATATTTTCAAGTTTTCTGGATTTTCATCTTTTATAACACTGATACTAAAAGTAAAATCGGTAAATTTTTTAGTTATTTCGAGAATTTTTTGTTGTTTTTTTTAAGGCCGCTTTGCTTGCAAAATATATTGTTTTTAGACACTTTTTTTATCAGTGTCAACAAAAATGTTCGAACCCAACTTGTTAACTAGGCCACCTCAATTGAGACAAAGTTGTGTTTTTGTTGGTCAATCTGCGATCAATCCGAGACCAAATTTGCTAACAGTTGTGTGACATAAATAGTTTTATTTCATCAAAGATCTGCAAACTACTACAGTATGGTTTAGAAAACACGAAACATACTCTTTGGTGATTTGTGTATATCAATTAATCACACTTCAATCTGATTTCTGTACGTGTATTTGTATCCAGTGACCATGAGTGTAGGTGTACCCGAAAACCTTGAGTGTATTTCTATCCAATGACCTTGAATGTGTGTCCCAATAACCTTGAGTGTATGTGTACCAAATAACCTTGAATGCGTGTACCCAATGACCTTGAATGCGTGTACCCAACGACCTAGAATGTGTGTGCCCAATGACCTTGAGTGTGTGTGTACCCAATGACCTTGAGATGCTAAGTCCTACAAATTGATGAGGTCAAGTTTCCCCGTGTAAAGTTTTTGGCCAGTTAAGTTTAACGGCTCGCGTGTTGCACCGACATCCTGAGCCAATCAGGGACAACCAATCAACAGCTGAGCTAAGCTGTTAATTAACAAATGGCAGTTAACGAGATCTTTCAAATCTAGGCAGACGTGCCATCACGTGGGAGGGGGGGGGGGGGGGGGGCTATGATCAGCTCATGTTAATTTTCAATGTCACAATTTTTAATGTCGCAAATTTTAAGAGTATCTTTCGGACACAAAAACTTGGGACACTTTCAAAGAGCACAAGAAAGATGTGACATTATCACACTGTTACAAGACATGTGAAAATACATCAGAGCCAGAGAAACATGTGAATGTATCACACAATTATATAAGACATGTGAAAGTTTCAAGCAGCCATAGAACATTTGCCAGTCTCTAACATGTGTGAAGTAGAGTTCATCTGACTTCGTCCTCAGGATTTGAAGGCTATCAAAATAAAACGGATAAGAAAAATTAGACAAGTGCTTTAAAATTGCTGCATGAATTGTTGGTGCTTTAGAACACTTGCATCAATTGTTGGTGCTTTAAAATTCTTGCATGAATTGTTGGTGCTTTATAACACCTGCATCAATTGTTGGTGCATTAGAACACCTGCATCAATTGTTGAAGAAAATGTTGACAAACTGGTCTCACATTGACTTGATGGTATTTTCAGAATTTGATGCCACATCGTATAATTCTACTTGACACATCAGACACAAATTTCTTCTTACAAAAAGCTCTCTATAAACTTTCTTTGTCTCGCAATTTGTAAAACCAATTTTAAAATCAAGATAAAATATTTTGATTTCAACTGATCCTAAAACTTATTAATTTAGATTTTTTTTTAGCTTTTTAAAATAACCCAACATTGAAAAAAAACAAGGACAAAAAAAAAACTACAGAGAACAAAATAATTTTATGTTTCAACAATTTATTTTGATAACAAACAAAAATTGAAATAGCCTACCATTAATTTTTTTGATTCCTGTTGCAATTACAAACAAAATTAAACCAATGCTAATGAAGAAATGCGAAAAGCAGGCTGAAAATAGCAATGCAGTTAACAATCTGCGATTGGTCTGTAGTATTTTTATTTAAGATGAGAAACGCGAAAATTAGCAAGGAAATGGACGGTACAGAATTGCGACATGAAGGAGTTAATGTTCGTGGATTCCTGATTGTTCCTGAACAGTTTTTGTTTTAATCCGACCTTTGATCTCCCCGTGTTGTCTAACCAGAGCCTAACTGCCGGTTTTCACGCGCTAATTGTTCCTCGGTGGCCGGTTAACTACGCTTATAAATATAGGTCACGGAGTTTAAAATACGGATCAGGTAAATGATGAAACAAACGAGTAATGCAAAATATAATTTTTTTTTTTTAACTTGAACTAAATTGTATCGATATTTTTCGTTTTTGTGCATATTAAAAAAAAACAGTGTTATATTATCGAACTTTTAAACACAAAATTGTATTAATACTTTTTCATTAGATGCCTATTAATAAATATAATACTTTTTAAATGTTATCAAATTCAACAAACAGTTCTAAAGTGTACATTAAGAAATTATTTTGTTTTTTGATGCTAGTCCGTGTTTTGGGGATAATAAATCTAATTAGTTTATAAAAGACTAGAAAGTAAATTAAATTTAGATGACAGTTGTATTTACAAAACTACTTCCACCTAGGGCTTGTCTTTTTTATGTAATTTTTTCTATTGTATGCACTGCTTTTCAGCAATACAACGTTAACTTATAGCTGTAAACTTGTGATGTCTGACACTGAGTTCACCAATCCTATGTTAAACTATGACAGTTTACTTTGTAGATCCATCCCTGACTTAACCAATTCTATGCTCATCTACGGCTGTAAAGTCATCACTCGTTAAAGCACTATCCACCTGATTTTCAAGTTTTCTATTCCAGTCAAGTTAATCTTGGTCACAAAGCTAACCATGGGTGTAGGGCTAAAAACTGGTCAGGTTTAACTGTCGTCAACTAACTGGTCACAACTCACAGATCACACAGAAACGGATGACGCGGTATACTGTAAACAAGTCAACATATTTCTTTAATATACTTGAATTCTAACACATTACAGAATGAGCATGTAAGCCTATGATAATAACATTAATTGTTTCTACTAACTCATCTTTCAGTTTGGAAAGATACAATTTAATCCGAAGCATAGCATGCTACTCAATTTAAAAACACGAAAGTATCTTCCGTTGTATTTCTTCATATGTTTAGTTAACTCTAAAACCAAACAGTATATTTTTCTAACCACCAAAATAGGGCTTGTAAGTCTCGGTCTCTCTCGCTTTAAAAAAAAAGGAAATCGCGTTTGTCAGGGAGAAATATAAATTTTTCAAACTAAATTATTTGTTGTGAACATGATTCCCATTGATAACAAAAAACTTGGCGGCTATTTGTTTCTATGCCTCACTTTAAGATTTCAAAACACGAAAAATACCCACAATGCAATAATTATAACATTTTTACTGATAAGAGAACCAATTAACATTAGGCCTATTATATTAATATTCTATTTTATTAATATTGCTAACTGTACACTTCTTTAAATAGAGAAATCACAATTTTACGAAAGATATATTTTTTAAAGCTAGCATACATCTTGTAAAATCGTGAACACGATGTAGACTAGCTTTAGAAAAGAACGATTTTAAATAACTTAGCGGAAGTAACTTTTCTATTATTTATTTTTTACCGATTTAATAAAAATATTCACATTTGGTTTGAAAAATACTAGCTGGCAAGTACGAGAACAAGAAATTTGTGACCTAATTACACGCCCTATTGCTCCGTCAGTATATTAATTTTTTTATATTTAAAAAAAAATTTACATCTTAGTATTTATTGTTTACTAAGTATTTTAAGATATCTTCATGTGCCGATTTTTTAACTTTTATTCATTTATTTTTTTAATCTGACAAATTTATAGAATTAAAAACAAAATCTATGTTAACAAAACTAGTTTGAGTTCCCAGTGTTCCCCGAGTTCCTGTTCCTGTTGTCCCTAACGGAACCGGACAAATCCAGGCCACCGAGACCCAGGATGTTTGTGGCCGGTCCGGTCCGGCTGCTGTCCGTGCTGTTCAGGCCTCTGATAGCTGTCAGCGTGCTGTTGCTGACAGCCGGCAGCTCGTCATCATCGTCGTCACTCTCGCCGTCACAGTGTAGCTCAAACAGCGGGATGCCGCACGTGACGTTCCGGCATCCGGCCTCCGTCATCAAGATGGCGTTCATGATGGCCTCCACGATGGCGGTCTCGTAGTTGATGCGGACACAGATGCTCTCGGGCAGGGTCACGTTGATGGAGCCTGGGGGTGAGGGTCGTGGGGGGAGGGGGAGTCACTAAGTTTAGACATAACTACAAGTTTTGAAATCAGTCACACTACAATCACACGTTTTAATAAAAATGTCTACATATCTTTTTGTTCAGATTAGGTCAACAAAAACTTCTAAAAAACTACCTAAACCTGCTGTATAGCCCATATGTGGTCATTCTATAATTGAGAGCTCGCTATTTTAAGAATCTAGGCAAACTTACAAGCTACAAGATTAAATAATTTAATTTTAATGTAATGAGATGTACTTGGTGGATATTAGCACATTTAAACAACAGCTCAAAAACCAACCCCCCCCCCCCCCAGCCCCAACCCCCCCGAGCCCCACCCCCCCCCCCCCTCCAACCCTCTCATCAGCAGCCCGCCTCTAGGCTTATCTTTTCTCCATTTCCCAGCCCAGCGAGGTCGCAAGGGACGTAATTACTCAATGTTTACTTTGTGTCGTGGCCCAGTGTTATAGATGGCAGTGGACAGGGAGGGAAGCACCAGGTACGACCAGGGGAGGTAATTCTCCCAAATGGTGTTCAGGAGAAAGTAAACTCAGCCAGACGTCCAGCGGGACCTTCAAAAATAGGTTTCTCCGCGGAGTCATTTCAGCGGCTCTACTTCCCTAATGAAACGGACGATTCGAGTTTCAATTAAAAATTTAGTTCGAGATCCAATTTGGCGATTTAAAAATAGAAGCACAATTGCTTGGCGGTTGCTTAATGTTAGCTTGATCTACAGGGAGAGGGGGTGAGAGTTCTACAGCGGGGGGGGGGGGGGGGGGGTGGTGAGGTACTTACCGTTAGCCTTAGGGGGGGGGGGTGACAAGTTTACTTACCGTTAGCCTTAGTGGGTGGGGGTGACAAGTTTATTTACCGCTAGCCTTAGTGGGGGGGGGGGGGGACAAATTTACTTACCGTTAGCCTTAGTGGAGGGGGGACAAGTTTACTTACCGTTAGCCTTAGTGGGGGGGGGGGATAAGTTTACTTACCGTTAGCCTTAGTGGGGGGGGGGGTGACGAGTTTACTTACCGTTAGCCTTAGTGGGGTGGGGACAAGTTTACTTACCGTTAGACTCGGCGGGGGTGGGGATGCCAATCAGTTGCAGGGCAGCACGCTTGGAGCGACCCGAGTGGGTGGAGGTGAGGGTGTGGAAGAGACCCGCGACCCGCGTGACGTCACTGGGCAGCTCCTCCTTGTCCTCCTGCCCGGGGAAGTGGTAGCCGGGGTTGGTGGCGTGACGTAGGGCGGCCGACGCCCTCACGTGCAGGCTCACGGCCTCGTTCTGGGCCTCACAGTTGATCTTAGACCTGTGGGGTGGGGGAGCGGTGTGTTACAGCCACATGACGTCATATGGCGTAAGGGGGGGGGGGTGGAGATGACACGGCTACATGACGTCATTGAGCTATTAGGGGACAGTGTGTATGTGTGTGTGTGTGTATGTGTGTGTGTGTGTGTGTGTGTGTTTCTCTTTACGGGAATAATTTTAAAACATAATCATTTTTTAACATTAACATAACATCACAATAAAACCACAATAACACCATAACACCACCTTGACACCGACAGAATTTTATCAGAAAACCACCACAACACCCCCATAACATTACAACAACACCACCACAACACCGACAAGACATTACCACAACACCACCACAACACCCCACTCATCATTTCATTCATTCTTTAGCTGCTTACTCTCGAAAGACGATCGGACGATATTGATTGGAGATCTACAAGCAGAGCCTTAACAGCAAGATGAGAAGAACCAAATGATGTCCATATATCAGACCCGCCTCTCGCACAATACTATTTAATACATCCACAACGCCATCCTACCACAACCATAACACAATTCTAACACAACTATAACACTACTATAACACACACAAATAACAACCAGTCAATTACAGGAAAGAATTTAGCTAACTTTCTTGTAATGACTGGGTGCTTTAAAGACATTTCAGCAGCTGGTATTTGACACATCTGTGGCAGATATTATTCAACAAATATGCATTTTTTTTAAATAGTCAATAAGTCAGGTGAAGTTGATTTCGAGTACCATATTAATAAATATAAGACCTGACCAGGTGATGTATCAACCGACCTGACCAGGTGATGTTTACAGTGACCTGACCAGGTGATGTATAAAGCGACCTGATCAGGTGCTGTATAAAGTGACATAGTATAATGTAACACAACTCACTTGTCGATACACTCTCTCTCCGTCAGACCGTAGACCTGGCCCGTGGGGCAGGTCAGCAGGGTCAGGTTAAAGTCCTCACACACGTAGTAGCTGTTGCACGTCTGGTCCTGCCAGTTGGGGATCTCGCCGTCTGCTCGCCGGCATTTGATTGCAGACTTCTGCCGGAAGTGGGAAAAGAAAGAACATTTTTAACATTTTCATTGACAACACGTTAGCTGTTCTTGTGTAATCTTGCTAAAAGTCTAATATTTATGTATTTTTTGTTTAAATTATTTTGTTTCGCTATCTTTATATACTTGTGATGTTTTACAAATGACATACCTGTTCTTTGGGTTCTGTTTCCTGTGCTGACGTCACTATAGCGCAGACCGCAACTATCGCTAAACAGACAAAGAGAGATAACCATTAAAAACAATGTTTCCAGTTGTAGATCACAGTATACTTTCCCTTGATTTGGTGCTATATATATTTTTTCAACAATGACTGGACGAAACATTTTGGTCTGAGGTATTTTATTACAGTTTAACAACTGCACGTAAAATTATATTCAACTTATTCAACGTTTCAAAAAATTAGCATCAAAACTCAAACTGTAAACAGTGCTATGGTTTAGCGTCTTGTCTTCTTACAGAAATTATAACAAAAATATTAATAAGTAGCCTATTGAGAAAAACCGTTGTCATTTGTAATGTCAAGTATAGTGTGGTTAAAAGCCTGACAAAAATCAGATGGAGAGAGTAAAGAAACAATAACAGTTGAAATTATTTATGGTAAAATGACCAGTGGCAGCTAAATTACTGTGAAGCTTTTGGGGCGATAGACAAAACAAATGGACATGGCCATCTGCAGAACAAGTATTTATTTAAAAACATCGCTAGTTACAACAAGTAAGAAATGCCAAAGAGATGTAGCTCTATATGTGCTATTTACATTATTTTATCTCACTACTGTAGTCTCAATGCTAACTATGTAAATTGTATCTCGTCGTATTATAGTTTTAACTGACTAATTAAATTTGATGAAGAATTTAATGTGAACCACGCAACCCTTTTTCCATAGTGGTAGGTTAATACAGCTCACTAGACAAATCTAACACAGTAACCACTCTTTAAATTACGTAAACACTTACAAAGTTTTTATTCGCATTGGCTTAAATCATAGAACAAAGAATTAATGATCAACCTACCCAGCATAACATATTTAGTGCTAGTGTCCATGTTTAGATTTTGTATCGAAGATAGATTTAACGAAGATAGATTTAACGTGTATGTGCAGGTGAATGATGAGGTTACTTCACTAGACTTGTACCTGGTTTATATAGTCCCCACCCTAGAGGACGTGTGGTGTGCTGTACAACTCACCTGTGTGACGTAACAAGCTCACACAACAGGACTCAGCAGGGCCTCACCTGGACGTGACCTCAACAAACTGTCCACACTCCTCAGTGGTGGCAGGTCTTAACATTCGTTTTGTTTCATTCGTCGTGCAGTCGCTGTGTCTGTCACGTCCTACTGCCCTTTACGGCTTTAGGTCTGATACAGGTCTACTTGTGAAGGTAACTAAAAAATATTTTAGTTTTCTGTGTCATTTTGGGAAAAGGGGTGGGGTAACTTATTCGCATAATCTGAATGAGGGACTCATCAATATTAACATAAACAATAATCTGTAAATGTTTTATGGATTAGTGATTGTGCATAAATGACGTCAGGGGATTAAAAACAGAGTTTTATCTAAATCCCATCCCCCACCCAATAATGACGTCTAAACGTTCTCAATCTGGAACGTTTAGCCAAAATGCTGCTACCGTGTAAGTTTCAAAGTCCTATTAATAGGCTATTAGTGATAAAACTATAACAGCAACAACAATTTTTAAATAATGTTAATCTAATCTATTATTAGTTGTTGTTTTTTTATATATAATTTAATACGTTTCATGCATGTTTGAGGGAAGCCAGTGCTTGTTATTATGTTTTATTGTTGTACTTTTGTATAATTGATTTAACTTTGAAAGGTCCTGAACAAATGAAGATAGTCATTGAATGTAGCGTGAGAGAATCAAATGGACTTTGACTCGAGTAGAACAGTATGAAGTTCATTGTTGTCTGTCGTTGTCAAGTATGAGGGGGAAAACGTATTTGGTGAATGTATGAGTGTACGTGGGGACCTCCTGACAACTTACTACACATCACACGTCTTCTCTCCCCCCCCCCTCTTCCCCCATTGTCTGTGGTCACGTGTAATTTGTTTCACACCTGTATGTGCTTGTGTGTGAGCACAGGTCAAATAATAAATTATTAGGCTACTATGATTGCTATCTATTTCTAGTAGCCGGTTCATATTTTTTTTACACTAGAAACAGTAATTCAGGGGCGGGGGGGGGGGGGGCTGTACATTGAAAGTGTGTGCATAGTCTAGTACTGAAGTAGACAATACGATATAATTTTAGCCGTAGGGTCAAAATAAAGTTTAGTAGTTTATTTTTTTAATGTTGAGCAAATCATGTAGGCTTTCATATAGATCTAATTATGACAATTTGATAATTTGCAAGATTGTGGTTTTTATTTCCAAATAATCTTCCACTGCTCCAATTAATCCGCCACTTAAATATCACCTCTTGTATTCTAGTGGGCTAAGGAAAATAAATTTACTTGTTTCGTCATAACAGTCTTAGTAATTTTAAAATAGTAATATTTATAATTTGTGGTAATGTTATTATTACTTTTTAAAGAATTAAATTACAAAAGATTCATCGCAACTGATGTTTCCAAGTCTGAGATGTGTTGCAGTCATTAAAAATAATTGTTAACTTAAAATGCGAAACATTTATTTATATATTTTCGGAAGTTAATCTTACTGTTGTAGCAACAGCAAACCTGGACTACTACAGTATTTATAATATCGATTACGAAATCGAATAACCAAATTATTTTGTATACGCTAGTTTTGGCTGACGGACCAAATAGCATCTTTAATTATTTTTATAAAATGTATGCATTATATATCAACTACATGTTTTAATTTTTCACTTGTAGAAAATTTTAAAATGCTGATTGAGTTTTAACAACATCAACTGCAACAGTTGTACTCGATTATGTCCTATCTTCACAACGTTACAGATGCTTCCGTTTAAAAAAAAGTTAAAAACTAGATGTTCGAGTAACAAGAATAACACCACAGGATAAAAACAGTTCTACTCAATATGAGCCTATAATATTGTATTCAATAAAATAAATAACAATGATAATATAGATCTGTTGGCCAATATGCCTAATTCTATGTGATAAAACTATTTAAATTTCAAAATAATTGTTGTAAGTACTCGATCTAGAATCCCAATCTAGAATCTAGATCTAGATAAAATATTAAAAAGATATACTTATACAGATTAGACAGATATATATAGGCCTAGCTAGATCTAGAATTTAGAGAGTAGAAGCTAAGAATCTAATCTAATAGTATTTTATTTTTATTAGGGATCTACCAGTAGATCTAAGTAGTAGTAAGAAGTAATTAAAAATGAAATCAAATATTCAGTCATTCACACTTAATTTCAATCAATCTGTTAATAATAATAAATAATGACTACACTCAATCACGAATCAATCACTTTTATCTCTAATTGCAAAGTTCCCAATGAGAACTAACTTTAGAATTTGATAATTAGGATCAAGACTTCTAGACTCTGTGAGCCTATCTACCACTCTACGTGACTTGATCAGCACTGATTAATTATTAATTTAAAAGGTCTAAACTCTACACATGGTATTTAATATTTATTTAGTTTAGACTATATCACTTTATCAGGGGTCTCCAAACTTTTCAGCCCAAGGGTTGCATTAACTGTCAAATACCAGATTGGGGGCCAGAGTTACTTCCAGGCATCTCTTCGGGGTTATGGAGGCCTCCCCCCTCAATGAACATCTACCCCCCCCCCCCCCAACAAAATATAATTTACATAGAACTATTTTCAAATTTCAAGTGTTTTGAGATAATGGCACTTCGGTTGAGTTGAGGTAGGGGGTCATCCATAAATGACGTCATATTTGTAGGGGGAGGGGGTCCTTAATTTTGTGACGGTGTGTGATGAGGGGGAGGGGTCAGACGGTGTGACATCACACTCTAGCATTATAAGAAAGCAATGTTAGAAAATTAATTTTAGCCATTATTTCATGTTTTAGAAAACTGTTTTAATAAATTGAAATAGGAATTGATTAAAATACTCTATACTGACAGAGTTCAGACAAGATTTTGGAAAAAGAATGTATTTTAAGAAAAATTCAACAGCAATTTTGAAAGGGGTTGTAGGATGAGGTGTGATGTCATTTTAGGGGGGGGGGTCTGGTTTTTTGTGACAATGTGTAATGGAGGGAAGGGGGGAGGTAGAAAAAATCATCAAAAAATGTATTTCGTCATTTAAGGATGACCTCCTAGGGCTGACCAAAGTTAGATTTTTTTTTGGCAAAGGGTCAAAATGTTTATTTTTAACTTCATTTGTTATCTATGATTTGATCAGTGTAACAAATGAGTATTTAATTTATTAGACTTCAGACTATAATAGAATACTTCCATTTATCAATTATAATACTTGCATATAGGCCTACTGTTTTCAATGATAAAATCCCTTTAGTTTAATATTTGATACTTGCGTGTATATCAATTAAAAATTTAAGGGTCTAAAATTGTTTTTTTATTTAATAATTTAAGAATAGCAATTGCTGGTTTGAATAGGCCTTTAATATCTCTAAACAGTCCTTCTATGCTGTTAAAGAAAATAAACTCCTTGCTATCATTTACTCTCTTCTGCTGACTCCTGTGTATTCAAATTTAATTAATTAATTTACAATTGATTAAAACATATAACATTTTCCAATCAATCTCTATGTGCTGTTTATTAAACCAGTTATTTACTTTGCAGATATTTATCAGCTGTACAGTATCTAGCAGTCTAAAATGTCTGACATACATTCCACGTGTATTAGCTTTGAGTCGGCTTGTGAGGAGTTGGCTATGGACAAACCAGCTTACATTGCCAAAATGTTGGAAAGAGAAAAAGAAAACAATGTTCTGTAAGTTTACAGAACAGATCTGTCAGATCTACCCTTCAACTTTTGCAAAACAAGTATAAAGTAGAGCCTACAATCACATGTTATAAGAATATCTTTGTGAAAATGAATTAATTTTTGTTTCGTCTAATGCACAAATTATGCATTAAATTATCCTATCAGAATTTCATCTTAGTAAATTACCTAGAATTTGTAAAATATTTTAGATAAAATATTGAGTATCAAATTTTCCAAGAAATCACATTTAATAATTCCCTTACAAATACAATAATATTTGATAATTCCCTATCAAATACAACTGCTTAAAAAGTCTCTATACCAACAACATTACAATTTACTTGTGTAATTTTTCCTGTAGCAAGAAATCAAGTAAACCGTAAGTATAGTTGTTACAGGCGTGGGTTATGCTTTTTTCGTTGGTTATTTTGTTTTCAACTTTTGTTAGTCAACGTAATGGGCTGTGGTTGATACTAAGTTACTTGCTAAAATAATTGTGTTTATAGTTGTACAACTATGTATGATGGTGTAGGGTTTTATACTTCAATAAATAACATCATTTCTCCACATCTACATTTTCAATGTTGTGTGTGTGTGATCTATATTTACAGATTCCATATAAAGCTGTGTTTGGAATCAAATAATTGTGTGTTTTTAAAATGTAAACATTGTTTTTGATACCTAACAGATGGGTGGTGGTGAAAAGTATTTTATACAGCAGACCTCACACTTAGCTGTAACTGAATTAAAAACATTTTTTTTTGTAAATTCGTGTACTACAAACCATGCTGTTCAAATTCTACTTCATGATCCTAACCCTATTGCCTTTAGATTTTTTGAACATCACAGATGTTTCTACTAGTGTTAATTAGGATGTAGATATTTCAGACTATCTATTACTTAATACATCAACACACTTCAAATATTAAAAATCATGTATGGTATGGCATGTACCATGTCACATACAACAGCATATATCTCACTGCATGTATTACCCAGCATATGTTATGTCACATACATCATAACAAACATCACACATATTGTAAATGTAAAGCACACCATTTTTAGTGAAAAAAAGTTGTTTTAATAGTGCTCATGATCCACATTTGCTTTGAATTATTTTTGCATGTTCCCTGTCATGAATCACCTCTCAATGTTGATATTTTCAGTGCATGCTCCACCTCTGTATTCAATAATCTCTAAACATTTTTACCTGTTTCCCTTTTACTGTTAGACTGGCTGTACCCCTCAATAAACTTGTATTTGAATTTTTCTTCATTAAATGTTTCATTTTGTAACTAGAGAGAAGTATCTAATTTCAACAAAACTTACATATTAGTTGAAATTTGAAAACATACAATTTTAATTTCAACTTACAAACATGTTTTCAGCTAAGAAAATTAGTAAATGCTTTAGGGAAAAATATGTATTTGTTATTATCAGACTAATGAAGATAAGAACGTAATGAAACTATGTATTCTTTTCTGATTAACAAAACATGATTATCAGTAATTTGAGCATTGTTAAAGGAAACAACAAAACTTCTTTTAATAGTAGCATGCTAAAGTAGGGAGTAGTGTATATTTTATGTTGTTTAATTTTTAAATTCTAAATAGTATATGTTGTTGTTTTTTTTTAAGGAATATCAACAAAATAGCTTACCTGTTAATCCTTATCAAACTAAATATAAATAATCAATAATTTTTTCAATAATTCTGGAAATGACTCATGTTTTTATTTCTGTTTCCAGAGAGTTCCAGGAATCAATGCACCTGTACCTGGCAGGTGACCACCCCCAGCTGACCACCGCCAGAATCATGGACGACGATTGTCTCATCCTGTACAAGACCCTGGAGGTCAATAGATTTGTACGCAGCATTGACCTCAGGTACAACGTCATCACAGATAAGGGGGCCTTCATTCTCGGGAAACTTCTAGCAGTAAGAAATCCTTTCCATCTTTCTTGTCCACTGTTTTGTGATTAGGGTTGATGGATTTTTATTATGAGCTTTTTTTTTTTATTAAATTTTTTCTATTATTTTTTTTTAAATTATCATTAACAAAAGTTGTTTAAATAGTAGGAATTTGTTTATGTTCAGTTTTACTCTGCTCGCTGTTCAGCTCTATATAAATAGTAGTCCAATCTTTATTTTGTTTCAGATAAATAAATTTATCGAGGAGATTAACATTATGTGTAATGATTTTGGAGGGGATGGTGCAGTAGCCATTGCTCATGCTCTCAGGGTAGGTGTTTTACTTTCACGCAGTGTGTAGCCTAGTCATCAGTGTGGTGTAGCTACCACAGACACTATGATACTCTGTAAGCTATTTTTAAGTATGGTGTAAATACCAGAAACACTTCTGTGTACTGTGTAGGCTAGACAACAAAATGGTGTAACTACCACAAATTCTTTTGTGTACTGTGTAGACCAGTGTTGTTTAACTACCACAAATACATTTATATATAGATAATTTTAGCTTATTGTTTTAATTATAGAAAATGTATTATACCCATGTTAAAATGTTTATCTAGACCAACACCACACTAAAAGTTTTACGCTTGAATGGAAATAAAATGGGGAACAAGGGTGGTATGGCCTTTGCCCAGGCCCTTCAGATAAACACAACCTTAGAAAGCCTTGACATTGGTGATGCTGACCTGGTGAGTGGCTTTTTAGAGGATTCAAGGTCATTACATTCTTGAAAGTTGATTTCTACTAAATTTCTTCACTTTATCGTGTTTTTAAATTCCTCAAACAATTAATGCTGTACCAAAACTTGAGTTGTAATTTTATAAATGTGTTACTTATTTTGATCATTACTTGCGTACTCTGACTTAAAAATGTCCACCAAATCAGACAATCGAATGCCTGATAGCTCTGGCCACAGTACTGCGAGACAACCACACGCTCAAGGCACTCAACGTCAACAGACCACTGCTGTGGACAGTACAGGAGGAACCAACTGACCACTTCACCAGGATGATTAAGGTGGGTGGGGGAGGTGGGTGTACTACACACTGATGATCAAGGTGGGTGGGGGAGGTGGGTGGGGGAGGTAGGAGGGGTACGACACTGATGATCCAGGTGGGTGGGGGAGGTGGGTGGGGTACTACACACTGATGATCTAGGTGGGTGGGGTACTACACACTGATGATCTAGGTGGGTGGGGTACTACACACTGATGATCATGGTGGGTGGGGGAGGTGGGTGGGGTACTACACACTGATGATCTAGGTGGGTGGGGTACTACACACTGATGATCTAGGTGGGTGGGGTACTACACACTGATGATCATGGTGGGTGGGGGAGGTGGGTGGGGTACTACACACTGATGATCTAGGTGGGTGGGGTACTACACACTGATGATCATGGTGGGTGGGGGAGGTGGGTGGGGTACTACACACTGATGATCTAGGTGGGTGGGGTACTACACACTGATGATCATGGTGGGTGGGGGAGGTGGGTGGG
Organism: Physella acuta; assembly: GCF_028476545.2. Lineage (NCBI taxonomy): Eukaryota > Metazoa > Mollusca > Gastropoda > Physidae > Physella > Physella acuta. The sequence continues at coordinate 109,205 of NW_026731953.1, read as the reverse complement.
GTACTACACACTGATGATCATGGTGGGTGGGGGAGGTGGGTGGGGTACTACACACTGATGATCATGGTGGGTGGGGGAGGTGGGTGGGGTACTACACACTGATGGTCAAGGTGGGTGGGGGGAAATATGGTAGATGGGATACTCTACTCAGGGGATGTTGGGGTGAGTATGGGGTAGTAGGTTTTCTCCACACAGATTATTAAGGTGGAGGGAATGGAAATGGGGGGTGGAGAGGGTTGCTAGTGGTTCTCAAGCTTAATGTGCAAGATCTTCTGGACTTTCTAGCTTGGCATGGGTTATGCAAGTAAGAAATCTTATTTTAAAATTCTGTTTACCTAACAAAGGTTGTCAAAAAGACTGTTATTTAGTTATTTAAGAAATTCAGTTTATCAATTAAAATATGCAAGCACTATGTCACATGACATACACAAACGCCATGTCATGTTCTATACCCTGTAGGTCAACAAAGGACTACGAGAACTTCACATGCAAAAGTTTAACATGCGAGATTTAGGTGCTTGTCGTTTTGCTGAAAATCTGGTTCACAATTTCACCCTGACATACTTGAATCTTAGCTGGTAGGTTTACAATCTTAGCTGGTAGGTTTACAATCTTAGCTGGTAGGTTTACACTCTTAGCTGGTAGGTTTACAATCTTAGCTGGTAGCTTTACAATCTTAGCTGGTAGGTTTACAATCTTAGCTGGTAGGTTTACAATCTTAGCTGGTAGGTTTACAATCTTAGCTGGTAGGTTTACAATCTTAGCTGGTAGGTTTACACTCTTAGCTGGTAGGTTTACAATCTTAGCTGGTAGGTTTACAATCTAAGCTGGTAGGTTTACAATCTTAGCTGGTAGGTTTACAATCTTAGCTGGTAGATTTACAATCTTAGCTGGTAGGTTTACAATCTTAGCTGGTAGGTTTACAATCTTAGCTGGTAGGTTTACAATCTTAGCTGGTGGGCTTACAATCTTAGCTGGTAGGTTTACAATCTTAGCTGGTAGGTTTAAAATCTTAGCTGGTAGGTTTACAATCTTACCCTGATACAATCTTAGCCTGATACAATCTTAGCTGGTAGGTTTACACTCTTAGCTGGTAGGTTTACACTCTTAGCTGGTAGGTTTACAATCTTACCCTGATACAATCTTAGCTGGTAGGTTTACACTCTTAGCTGGTAGGTTTACAATCTTAGCTGGTAGGTTTACAATCTTACCCTGATACAATCTTAGCTGGTAGGTTTACAATCTTAGCTGGTAGGTTTACAATCTTAGCTGGTAGGTTTACAATCTTAGCTGGTAGGTTTACACTCTTAGCTGGTAGGTTTACAATCTTAGCTGGTAGGTTTACAATCTTACCCTGATACAATCTTAGCTGGTAGGTTTACAATCTTAGCTGGTAGGTTTACAATCTTAGCTGGTAGGTTTACACTCTTAGCTGGTAGGTTTACAATCTTAGCTGGTAGGTTTACACTCTTAGCTGGTAGGTTTACACTCTTAGCTGGTAGGTTTACAATCTTAGCTGGTAGGTTTACAATCTTAGCTGGTAGGTTTACAATCTTACACTGATACAATCTTAGCTGGTAGGTTTACAATATTAGCAGGTAGGTTTTCAATCTTACCCTGATACAATCATAGCTGGTAGGTTTACAACTTCAGTTTAAAGAGCCTCTATAAAAACTGGTTAAATCTGGTTATAATGTTGTTGTTCTCAGTTATAGCATGACACCACTAATAGCTTGTACTGCTTGACCAGAAATCAATTTTGACTTTTTTAAAAGTAAAATTTAGTCAGAAGAAAAGCATTTAAAAGCTTCATTTGTATTAAATTGTATTGTTTTATTTCTTAAATTTCAACTGAATCATTTTTTTTTTTAAATTATTTTTATTTTTAAAAATTCATGCAAATTTTCATTGTTGTCTCCCTTACAGTAATAGAATAACGAGAGACGGTGTGAAAGAGTTATCCAAGGTTTTAAAACTAAACACAGCACTTAGGGTGCTAGACTTGAGTTTCAACAGACTGGAGGATGATGGGGCCATGCATCTGGCAGAGGCCATTGGCCCTTACAACACAACATTAGAGTGGTAAGTCCTACAGGACATTAGGGGACAATGTGGCCATTGGCCCTTACAACACAACATTAGAGTGGTAAGTCCTACAGGACATTAGGGGACAATGTGGCCATTGGCCCTTACAACACAACATTAGAGGGGTAAGTTCTACAGGACATTAGGGGACAATGTGGCCATTGGCCCTTACAACACAACATTAGAGGGGTAAGTCCTACAGGACATTAGGGGACAATGTGGCCATTGGCCCTTACAACACAACATTACAGTGGTAAGTCCTAAAGGACATTAGGGGACAATGTGGCCATTGGCCCTTACAACACAACATTAAAGGGGTAAGTCCTACAGGGCATGGGGCCATGCATCTGTCAGAGGCCATTGGCACTATTTTTAATTTTAAAATGATGAACTTGTTTCATATTTTTTAATAATTAATATTATTTTTAATTTAAACTAGTAATTTTATTGTTTCTTTTTTTTTTAATTATCTGTATTGGATTTTCAAATAATTAACTTACTTGGGTTTGTAAATAACTTTTCATGAATAAATAATTTACTTTTTAGGGTTTCAAAATGATTAACTACCATATCTATTTTGTTATGTCCATTATCATTGGGGGGTTTTTTAGCCTTGAATCTGTTAGTTTAATCTGCTGGTATAGTTTTAAATATACTGCTTGTTAACTTAAATACTCTAGGTATAGATTTAAACTTATCATCAATCCTCTAGGTATATATTGAAACTGTTAACTTAAATCTACTTGGTAATGATGAATTTTTTTATCTAGCCTGAACATTGTTTCCAACAAGATTGGACCTAAAGGCTTGTGCAGCATAGCCGACGCCCTGAACTACAACTCAACACTGACGTCGCTGTACATTTGGGGGAATGAGTTTGATGACACTGTTTGTATGGTCAGTTCTTTACTGTAAATCTCTACATTTGATGACACTGTTTGTATGGTCAGTTTTTTACTGTAAACCTCTACATTTGATGACACTGTTTGTATGGTCAGTTCTTTACTGTAAATCTCTACATTTGATGACACTGTTTGTATGGTCAGTTTTTTACTGTAAACCTCTACATTTGATGACACTGTTTGTATGGTCAGTTCTTTACTGTAAACCACTGTTTGTATGGTCAGTTCTTTACTGTAAATCTCTGTTTGTATGATCAGTTCTTTACTGTAAAACTCTACCTTTGATGAAACTGTTTGTATGGTCAGTTCTTTACTGTAAACCTCTTTAGTTTGTACTGTCTGATAATGAACTTTTTAAATAATATATTTTTGTACAATTTTTAACTTTCACTTAGTGACTACGTACAAAAAATATTTATAAACAATAATAAATTTTTAATTACAAATTTCCTTTTTTTAAAACAAAATGTTTCATGCATCAATAATCCTGTCAGATTTAATTACATCTCATGCCTGACTACATTTTAAAGTGAAAGTTGAAGACATTACGTCACACTTCCACAGGCGTATGCTGAACACCTCCACAGCAACCGCTTGCTGGAACCCAACTGCGACATACACACGTACGTGGTAGATGGGAAGGTTTACCTCAGCCAGACGGGCTACATGCTCCGACGACATTACTACTACGCTCCCATATTTGGGGACGACGTGCCCGAGTGGCAGATCAGGGGGGAGCACCCACGCAGGGCAGATCACACTGTCACCATCATCAATGAGGAGGAGTTCAACTGCACGATGTGACCTAATTTGATCTTATGTTAAGAAATTGATTACAATTAATTACCGAGAGCCAGTTGCAGTTTTGTAATAATTTTTGTCTGTGATCACCTTTCAGTCAATTTTTTTTTTACCGCAAAAATGTAAAGCCCCAAAAGATTTTTAATGTTGATAATATAGTTTTTACTTAAAAAAACAACATAAAAACTTATTTTTTTAAACTCAATTAATGGTTGCAGCTTCTAAAAACAGCATGTATAAAATATTGTCTGACAATATTAATCTGCAATTTATTGAAGGAAGAAACCATCCCTCTATATAGATATCACACATTTGAAGTAAATGAAAATTGCATAGTCCTTATCCAGTTTTTGGCATTGTGGTAGAGAGTTCAAATTTAAATCTTGAAAATATTTCTTAGTTTTGTTAAATAACTATGTATTCATTAAAATAGAACCACTAAAGTAAAGATTTGAAAGTGGTCAGTGCCTAAAGGTTTGACCACTGCTGCCCACAGTATTGTCAATTGAAGAATTTGATTGGCTGGTCCGTTTTGTCCATTTTAATCAGGAGATAATTTGCAAATACTTGGTCAGCTGTGACAATAATTTATTGAAATGTATTTACAAATCTTAAATTATCAGTAAATATTGTCCACTAATTTAAGAGAGAAGTTTTTATTTTGAGTCATTACGGGCTGTATTTGTCAACATCCTGTTTTTTTAGAAAAATTCTAATTTTGTATTCTGTAACCATTTTAAACTGCTACATCTGTTTACTTTTGATACTGTATTTTATACTCCTGTACAAATAAATGTTACGTTTGAAGAATTTAGCATTGTTACACCAAGAAAAATTGTTTAACATCAGTTGTCATCATCAACATGGATTTGGTTTGTCATCTTGAAAAACTCCATTTCAAAATAAATTTGTTTTGGTTTTATTTTTAATTAGCTTCCAGTTGTTAACGTTTAGTATAATTAATGATAATTAATTAGAATCTTAGAAAATATTAGGGCCTATAGATTAAGATTTAAAAAATATGTTTTAGGAATCAATCATAATTTAAATGACGTGAACACCAGAAGAATATTATGTCTAGACTAAAAAATATTTCAGATGCATGGAATCTGTGTGGATCTAGAGGGTTGAATAGTCTGGCTAGTCCAAACATCGAGGCTATTTTCGTCTTCTAGTTGGCTGAAATGTTTACAATTTAGAATCGCTAGCTACCATGTAAATGTAGTGGCTTTGTTCGTGGATCACTGTGCTATGGGCTAATTTCTACTGAAGCCTTCCTTCTGATATTTGATTTCACTCTCGATGTGATCACGTGATATCATGAGACGAGTTTTTTGTTTGTCCAGTTTTTTTTTTACTGCTCTGCTTACATTTAGAATAGAGTGGCACCGTGAAAAACGTGAATCCCGTCTGTGTTTGTCTGCTGCTGTTTGATGGCTCTTGCAGTGTGGTGTGTAATCAATGCTCTGTCTTTAATGAGCCGGCTAACACAAATAATGCACCCCCTTTTCAAACCTTTAATAGGGGCCTACTGAATTTTTAAAATAACAAATGTTCTCTAGCGTCTGGTGTAGACGTCCAAGCAAATATTCCGAATAAGCGTGGAGGTTATTCCACATATTCCGAATAGATGTACAATTTTTTGCTCATATTCCGAATAAGCGTGGAGGTTATTCCACATATTCCGAATAGATGTACAATTTTTTGCTCATATTCCGAATAGATGTACAATTTTTTTGCTCATATTCCGAATAGATGTACAATTTTTTGCTCATATTCCGAATAAGCGTGGAGGTTATTCCACACATTCCGAATAGATGTACAATTTTTTTTCTCATATTCATAAAATGTTTGAAAAAGAAACAAAGGAGATCACTCTAAATATTATCACTCGCTCTTCTAGACAAACGGACGAAATCCGGAAAATCCAAATGGACGAAATCCGGAAACGGAATGGACAAGTAAAGCCTCCATTTCAGTCCTAAAGATGCATAGGGCAGATGAAGTAGAGTTCATGTGTATCTTCACATCGGTATTAGAAAGGATAGTGTGGTCAGCACTATGCTCAGATGTCTATACTCTCCCCAGCGTGAGTCAGGTACCGATAAGAGCTGGATAGACTCAGGGACGTCCCCAGTCCGGAACTAGATTCGAACTCGAGATCTTCGGGCTAGCAACCGAATTGACAAATAGCAAACCGAAATGGACAAATAGCAAACCAAATGGACAAATAGCAAACCGAATGGACAAATAGCAAACCGAAATGGACAAATAGCAAACCGAATGGACAAATAGCAAACCGAAATGGACAAATAGCAAACCGAATGGACAAATAGCAAACCGAATGGACAAGTAGCAAACCGAATGGACAAATAGCAAACCGAATGGACAAATAGCAAACCGAATGGACAAGTAGCAAACCGAATGGACAAGTAGCAAACCGAATGGACAAATAGCAAACCGAATGGACAAATAGCAAACCGAATAGAGAAAATTGGGAAAAGGAACGGACAAATTATTATTGCAAAACCAAACGGACATTTGTCTGAACCAAATATGCTAAACAGGAAAACTATATAAACCAATGTTGTACCAAAATGTACATAGACGACGAACCATTTGGACTAATTTCAGAACGAAATAAATTAACGATTGAAGCCACAAAACCAAATACGGAGCGCGCAGTCGATATCTGAATCATTCCACTTCGTATCCGCATTGATTTCCAAGACATAATTTTAACTTTTCGATGTAATGTAAACCATAACAAAAATTAGTTTAAAAAAATAATTAGTTTAAAATCTCAGAGGGGACCCGAGAACGGATCTTTTGTTGTTAGAAATAGTTCACCTGATTACACAGATCTCCAATTTTTTCTTGCATTACACCAAGGTCTTCCTCCGATCGAAAATCTGATCATGAGGCTATATAATTTGTCCACTCACTACATGGTAATCTATCTGTGATGAAGTTTATTTGTGAGGGTTTGCAAGCGCCAGTTGACTCAGAATGTGATTCGGTCTTAAATGGGGTGTGACGTATTCGATAAGACCTAGCTTTCAACGGCCAGTTCTTCACACCGGAAATAAACGTACGGCAGTTTTATAACAAAGACTGGGATAATGCTGACCGTACGAATTACAATCCTTTGATTGGCGACCTACTGTGAAGAATGGCGACCTACAGGTGAAGATTGGCGACCTACTGAGAAGATTGGTGACCTACCTGTGAAGATTGGTGACCTACCTGTGAAAATTGGCAACCTACCTGTGAAGATTGATGACCTACCTGTGAAGGTTGGTGACCTACCTATGAAGATTTGTGACCTACCTGTGAAGATTGGCGACCTCCCTGTGAAGATTGGTGACCTACATGTGAAGATTGGCTACATGTGAAGATTTGTGACCTACATGTGAAGATTGGCGACCTACCTATGAAGATTGGTGACCTACCTGTAAAGATTGGTGACATACATGTGAAGATTTGTGACCTACATGTAAAGAGTGGTGACCTACCTGTAAAGATTGGTGACCTACCTGTAAAGATTGGTGACCTACATGTGAAGATTTGTGACCTACATGTGAAGATTTGTGACCTACATGTAAAGATTGGTGACCTACCTGTAAAGATTGGTGACCTACCTGTAAAGATTGGTGACCTACATGTGAAGATTTGTGACCTACATGTGAAGATGTGTGACCTACATGTAAAGATTGGTGACCTACCTGTAAAGATTGGTGACCTACCTGTAAAGATTGGTGACCTACATGTGAAGATTTGTGACCTACATTTGAAGATTGGTGACCTACCTGTAAAGATTGGCGACCTACCTGTGAAGATTGGTGACCTACTGTGAAGATTGCCTACCTGTGAAGATTGGCGACCTACTGTGAAGATTGGCGACCTACTGTGAAGATTGGCGACCTACTGTGAAGATTGGCGACCTACCTGTGAAGATTGGTGACATACCTGTGAAGAAGCCACAGCTCCCTGACCTACTAACAGTTTTAAAATGACCTTTCGACCTGTAAACGGCGCACTGACAGATCTAGAAAATAATTTATCTTTGTGTTTAAATATGTGCCCGGGATCCTATTTTCAGACTTTGTACAACTAATTAATTAGAGTTAATTAATTTCCCATTTAATGTTTAATTAACAGACAACAAACGAATGGTAATCAAGATGACGTTGTGATTAGTAAAAATAAATTAAAATTTCTGTTATAATATTTTTGAATTACAACATTAAAAAAAATGTCTGTGTTTGTCTTTCTGCTTGCCTTTATATCTGCTTGCCACAGACCTTTTCTGTAATAATTTATAGAGCCAGCTTCAGGCTTATACTTAAGGTATAATTAAATCCTGGTTTAAAGGGAAATTAAAAGCCTAAATAATAGCCACCCTGCTGTGTTGATTTTGTTTTACATTATCTTTTTAAATTTCAAAGTTGCATCAATTGGCGACCATCAATTAACACTCACTAGATATTATTATTTTATGTAGGTCTACGTAATTAACCTAGATCTTTAAATACAAGTTGGAGAAATCCTTCAAATTTTTATTGGTAAAATTTTCTCGATTGATTATCGTAGATGTACTTTTAAGATAATTAAAAACGATTTGATTACTAGTAAACAAAAATAATTTTAATAGACGAAATAAAACGCCAGGTTTTAAACTGACGGTTTTTAATTTACGGCAACAAAATGACGCAGTCGTCTCCCTTGTGATTGAGTTTTTAATTAAGGAACTTGAAAGTTATATGTCAGGAATTGGGTAATGATTTCCCTTGGTGGGTTATGGAACCTGGTGATTGGCTGCCGGCTGAGCACGTGACGTGCGCGTCGTCTGCTGGATGTGAGCCGTTAAAGAGGACCAACCTGGCCTATCAACCTGACCAGTCTCTGGACACTACCTGCCTCTGCCCACCTGTACAAAACAAAGCAGGTGATTCTGTTTTTTTTTGTTTGCCACAATTAAGTAACATTTCGCGCATGCGTAGACCTTTTAATACCACGATGGTATAACGTTTTAAAATTTGCTGAGGTAAGTGTGTACGTTTAAATATTTAAACCAATTAATTAATTATCAATGTTTAACTAATATTTTTAAGTCGGTCAAAAATTACAATAGCCAATTAACTAATATAATATTAGGTATAGGTCTACTTATTAACTATTAATTTTATCGCCTTAGTAATAGCCAAGTAGGCCTATTTTAGACAATGTATTATTAATATCTTAAAGGTTATTCGACAATTATTAAGGCTTAAGGGATAATAGCTTAGCAAATAAATTACTAATTTAATTACTCGTTTAATTAGATCCTAGTAAAAAACAAAAATAATTAATTAAAATAAAATAAAAAAAACTTGAAATTTTAACGGCTTTGTCACTCTTAATTAAATCAGTAGTCCTTAATCTGGGTTCGATCGAGCCCCAAGGGTTCGGTGAGTCAGTCTCATGGGTTCGGTGGAAGTCAAGAATCCCAACCGACTCATTTGTCGCACGATCGGATTTGGTCAGTGCGGACAATAGAATCATTTAGAAGTGTTCGGTGAATGCGCGCACGAAACTGGTGGGGATTAGTACCCCCCCCCCCCCCCAAAAGCTTAAGGACCAATTAATTAGATGCTGGTAAAAACAAAACAAAATGAATTAACATGTTTTTTAAAAACGAACTTGAATAGAAAAAAACTATTTCTACATTAATTTGCAGATCTTTAAGAAAAAAAAATTAAATTAGCACATAATAAAATGTAAACAGTGTTACACTTGGTCCAGTTCTTCAAAGTTTTTTTTTAAGTCACAAAATAGCTCAGCTTGTCTCCCAACACAGTCGGTGAAGCGTGGAGATAATGATGGGTGGGGTGAGGGGGTGCGGAGGTTGGTAAGATCGGCTGTAAAAGTGATTTTATTTATTGCGTTTGGCAAGAAATTAAAGCAAAACCTGTTAACCACAGCAAATTTTCAAATATTTTCTACATGCCCAAATTTTAAACTAAACTTTAAATATTTTTTTAATGAAGCTTTTAGAATATTAGAGATTAGACATTGAGGTTTTTATTTAAATCCCAAATTTATCGAATTAGAAAACCCAGAAAAGCTAGAGGCAAAAATTCACGACAATATGACATAATGCTCCAGTTTTTTAATTTGTATTGCTAATTCGTGAAATTTAATTGGCCGGTAATTCATTGGATTTAATTAGCTGGCCAGTCAGGAAATTAAAATGTCTTTCTCATTTCGCTATACGCCTCCGGTTTTAATTTTTTTTTTAATTATTTAAAAATAGCTCGTTTTATCCCCTTTAGACCAATAGACTGGACAACTTTATATATTTTATAATTTAGAAAAAAATGTCGCAGATTTCTTATGCTACTAGACAGACAAATTAATGAAATTAAAATAGGTACAAAGATAATTCTTCGTACCACATGGGACGGCGGGGTGGCGTGGTAGCGCTCTTGACTGCTAACCCGTTTGTCTCGTTCAGATCTCGGGTGGGTACCAGACTCACGAAAATTAACACAGCTGGACATAAAACTGACCACTTTACTCCTTCATACGTCATGGTGACAAAAATAAAAGAACTCATACTTCATTGGCCCTCTTCACCGTCAGGCCTGAATGGATTTTAAAATAAACATTGTGAATCTAAAAAAAAATGGTATTTTTATCTCGGCAGAAATTAGATTTGTCTGCTCATTTTTGCCGATTTCATTAACTAAATGTAAATATAGCTACACCTGACATTTTCCGTCTGCATCTAGAGTAGCGCGCGAAAAAATGACGTGTTTTGTTGTCATTATACGATAGGCCCTAAACGCAGGTATGTTTGTAAGCCTAACGTCACAATGGGGCTATCACACCATAAATCACAAGATGAGAGGGGATGGACCTGACACAATGTACCACAATCTACTGCTCTACTATCTGCTAAAGTGACATATGGTTAAAAATAACGTTTTGCATAATATGATTTAAAATATTCGTCAACACATTCATCCTGCTCCACCAGTGGTCCACTCATTCTGATTTGTTTTTGTTTTTTTATTTACCAACACATCTTCGTCGTCGCTAGCAATCAGTTTCATAGTGGCGGATCTAGGCGAGGGGCGGACGGGCTATGCGCCCCCCCCCTTCCTATACACACGCTCGCGCATACCCAGCGTCATCATGCACTTAAAACGATGTGCATACGTAAAGCATTGAGATATGTGTAAAAAGATTCTTTTAGGGATGTCTACCGCCACCCCCCCCCCCCTTCCAACTCAAAGCCTTATCTCTGATGAAATAGAAAAAATGTAATTTGTATAGAAATATATTGAAAATACGTACTTTAATTAACCAGTGCCCGCCCGGAAATTTTAAGTGCGACCATCCTCGACAGCCCACAATAAATCTCTCAAAATTTACGTCTTATATAATAATTCCAATTACCAATATCATGTGTTGTGTATGCGTGCCTTGCAATGCAAACTGTAGATTTATTCTTTTAGATATTGTCTGTTATAAAATAAAAGTGTTTTACATTACCTAACTCCGATATTAAGATATTGTATCTGATCTCAATCCACCTACGCCCCCCCCCCCCACCCCATCTCTAACCACCTCAGCTAGTGTTACGATAGCCACTAAACTGCGGTCCATCTGTCCTTGCGACTATCAATTTGACACCGATCTTGTTCATGTTATAATCTCGATTTCGGCAACTTTTACGACAGTCGTCTTGTTGAGTAACGATATCAAAACTATAGCGACTCTAAATTACTTTTCAAAACACATTTTCTCAATGCTGGGAGAGGTGGGGGGGGGGGGTATTTTATGAATATTTTTTTTAAAAGGAAGAGCCGTGCCTGTAGTTTGAGATCAGCTGACGGCGCATGCGCGTTATATTTTAATACCAAATTTCCCTGCAGTAATGCGTTTCCCGTCAAAGAAACGAATCAAATTACAACTGTAACAACCTTCGTAATGAAGATACATTGATACACAGTGTTCAAACGGAAAACATCGATTTTTTAATGCAAGTCTGACTGCTGGTGTAATTTTTTCTCAGAAGTTGTTCAGCGAGTTGGTAGTTGCAATTTTTTGTATTCAATCGAGCTTTGTTGATCGTCAGCTGTATGGCTGCACCACACACACGTGACAGCAGGGCCCAGAGCTTAAGTGACCCATATACTTCTGTCCAGTTTGGTTGGGTTTGCAAGCACCACGCATAAGGCAACAGGTTACGGGCATCAAGCTAAGGGCATCAATTTACGGGCTTCAAGCTAAGCGCATCAATATACAGGCATCTAAATAGAGGCAAAGTCCAAGCACATTACTGGGGATACCAAGTTATGTTCACCACTAGACGAACATAGAAATATCAGAACATCCAAAACAGGAAACAATTTATTACTGTAACGCCATTTTTGGGGACTAAGAAAAAGGGAGACAAATAGGGCACACAAAGTCTTGGTTAAAATTTATATACCGACGATAAGTTTCAGTAGTTCTGTTGATTTTGTATTAGATTAAACCGATGTAACGGTTTTATTTGTTTTAAAATATTCAAGTGGAATTCTTATAATGTAAGTGTTGAATGTGTTATTGAATAAAAGAAATGTTACAAATGTTAACGAATTTTTCCCCCACAAATCTTAAATGGGGGGAGGGCCAAATTTTGATGGGAGATAGGGGTGGTGAAAAATGTTACTGAAAATATATCTTTTATTTTGAAAAGCAATCAAACCTCGAAACGTCACCCTACTTGTAAATTATGTAAGTGATTTACACTGGCCATAAGCAAATGACTTTTTTGTATAATCCTTTAATTCTGTTATGATTTACCATAACATTATCTCTTGTTTTTAGAGTCTTTAAAATATTTTTAAAAAGGTTCCATGTTGTTGTTTATAAATAGCAGTAAACATATTTACAAACGACGCCAGCATGTAGAGTGTTTACCTACAAGTATTAGAGGTCTGGTTTATTTTCGCTGTTCGCTGGGGTAAATCTCGGTCGAGGCAGGGGGTGTGTAGTGGGATGACATGACATGGCATGGGGTGTGTAGTGGGATGACATGACATGGCATGGGGTGTGTAGTGGGATGACATGACATGGCATGGGGTGTGTAGTGGGATGACATGACATGGCATGGGGTGTGTAGTGGGATGACAGTCGGGGCATGGGGAGTGTGGTGGGGTGACATGACATGGCATGGGGTGTGTAGTGGGGTGATATGACATGGCATGGGATGTGTAGTGGGATGACATGACATGGCAGCGTCTGATGACATGTCCCGCACTGACATCCACTCCTGCATAAACTTACCGCACGGTTCACTGACTGTTACTATAATTAGCGTTTGACGTCAACACGTCATGTTAATTAGCTCCTTGACAAATCTTCCGGAAACATTCCCCCCTCCCTCTCCCCTCTTTCCTGTCATAATTATTTGTCATCCCGTTACCCATACCTGTATTGCTTAAATGTGTTAAAATATATTTCAAGAGTTAGGGAACTTTACATAAGGAATGTTACGGAACTTGGCAAAACGCGACAACAAGAGTTATGGGACATGACTTAATTTTGTTATTAACGACGCGGCGGTTTCCCCTGCACATAAATATGTAGGAAGCAAATTGACATGGAGACGATACATATAACATTTTAAATTAAAAATAGACCCTTATATCTGACATCGATCAATCTAAAAGTCCATCCTAGAGTATCTTCCAAGTGATATAAATCCGTGGCCATTTATGTCCGTCCTACCTCATTAGGTGGGTCGATATCTGATTGCCACAAAACAAGGAATAAAGGCGATTTATTTTTTTAAAAACTGGATGTTTACTCCTGATTTTTTTTTAATCATCCACGTCTTAGGCGATGTTCTATGGGATTACAGTGGATTAAAGGGCATGGTTATTTAAGGTCAACCCATTAAGGTAAAGTCCCTAGGATTGTAGGAGTTTTAAGTCTTTAGATTAAAGAAAGATCTATAAATGCAAGCCTTTAGACCTAGGAATGTGTATTAACATACGTTTTTAACCTATGAAAGATCTATAAACACAAGTCTTTAGACCTTGAAAAGTGTATTAACATAGATATTTTGACGCTACGTGCAGAAATATTTATTGAAATGACATAACAGTAAAGATATAAAAGATGAGTGAGCATGTCTTACGAGTGGAAAATGTTTTCCCCGTATGGGAAGATGAAGCCGACCTCAAACTAAAACATAACCCCTGAACTTGCAGAAGCTATGTTTATGTGGTAATAGTTGCGTTTAGATTGGTCCTTTTGGTGTTCTCAAATCTGGACTTATCTTTTCTAGTTTGGTCTCTTACGCTAGGTTACAGCTCAAGTTAAGCTCTGTTACAACTCAAGCTAAGCTCTGTCTCTTAGCTCAGCTGCTCCTCGCGTTAGCACTGTTGTTAAGCTCTGTTAGATGATAGAAAAACGTCCCGGGCTAAATTAACATCTCGACAACATAGCCACTAGCTAAATTAGCCACGTGACAACGGGGCCACTAGCTAAATTTACATCTCGACAACGGGGCCACTAGCTAAATTAGCCAACCGACAACAGAGCCACTAGCTAAATTAACATCTCGACAACGGGGCCACTGGCTAAATTAGCCATCCGACAACGGGGCTACTAGCTAAATTACTTTGAACAATCAAGGAGGCGATGCCCCGCGCCAGAGATCAATGGAGGAGAATTCTATCACTGACTGTTTTCTGAGACCGGTTCTATAGGGAGCCAGTGATCTGTTACTGGTCTAATTGTAATTAATTAGCCGTCGACACACAAGACGGTAATTGGTGTTTGAATGGTTCGACGTTTGATGATGGAGGGGAGAACGTCACGGGCATGTAGGTTAATATAGCGGGGATTTCCCTTCATTATCTACTTTCGCTTTGATCACGGGATCACGTGACTAACTCACACTGTTAGGGACAACTCAAGAAGTTGGGGGCGAGTGGATTTCTTTGAGTTAGGCTAGAGCTTTAATTGGTTAGAGTGGTTATGGATCATTGTGGTAGTAGGGGTAGACCCTGTGGTGTTGGGGGTAGCCAGTGTGGTGGTGGGGATAGCCACTGAGGTGGCTGGGGCTAGCCAATGTGGTAGCAATGGTAGCCTGTGTGGTTGTAGAGGTAGCCAGTGTGGTGGTGGGGGTAGCCAGTGTGGTGTTGGGGGTAGCCAGTGTGGTAGTAGTGGTAGCCAGTGTGGTGGTGGGGGTAGCCTGTGTGGTAGTAGTGGTAGCCAGTGTGGTGGTGGTGGTAGCAAGTGTGGTGGTGGGGGTAGCCTGTGTCGTAGTAGGGGTCGCCTGTTTAGTTGCAGGGGTTCCCAGTAGAGAAAACCTAGACCAGCTCATGGATCAATGACCAATTGTTATAGACAGCTGGTAAAATATTTGCAATGTGTGGACAAAACAGACATACATCCAACTTGCCTGTAGTCCACAGGCGGTTCCATGACAAAAAATTACGAAAATGTAGTATCTCAAATAAGTGTCGGCCATTTAGTTATAGTCGCGGGTGTTCATCTAAACACTATGTGCTTAGTGTTTACAATTTTAAATTCTAGCAAACAAAACACGATACTAAAAATAGACGAAACCACAAACTTCAAAAACAAGCAAAATTCAAGTCTATTAAAAAAAAATATTCCTATAATTAAAACTGAACAACAAACGCCCCTCGTGATCCCTTGACGGTAGACGACAGAAAAGTGCATGTATGGATTACTTCCCCTTCCATCAAGCTCTCCAATGTTTGAAGGCTTGGTTTCCCAATAACACAGGGATCTTAGTACATGGTCTCATCAGCACAACTAATATATCTAGAATCTATTTATTCGATTTTTAGATCACTTTAATAACTCACTAATTATGTACACATCATGCATAAAGTACATTGTAATGACATTCATTATAATAATTTAGCTATTATTTCAGAAAGGTGAAATTTATATTAAATCCCCAATGTTAGAATATATTTTGGAATTTTTTTTCAAGAAAAACAAATAATGTATTATTCCACAGTTGGCGATGAGAATTAGGGGATGATGGGTTAGAGTTTAAGAGGTTGAGAGGTTTGAGGGTTGGGTTTAAGGGATTTGGAGGAGTTGGGGAGTGGAGTCTCCTTTTGAAAGACAGCTAATTAAAATATTTTTGCCTCAGGATTATGAAGGTCATGTATGAACACGGACACTGATAAACAACAGGTATGAAGCGACAAAGGTGTATGCCTGAGCTAGAGCAAGGTTGTCTTGCGAATTTGGATTAAAGGATTAGTAGAGATTCCATTTAAAACTTTGATGACGTATAACTTTCAAACACGGAAACAAATAATTAAATAGGTGTAATGAAAATAGTTTCTTTTTTTTTACAAACTAAGGAACGACAGTTCATCTTTATAAAACGCACCACGGAATGTTAGTTTTATAGAAGGCGGAAAACGTAAGTAGATTTAAATACAGGCTATTATTTTTACATTATCATCAGTGCACACAATAATGTGTCGTATAATCAGTCCAAGTTTTGAAGGTAATTTTGTTACACCTGAAAAGGCAAGGTTACGATGGCGAACTAATGGGGAATAAATCTCGTCTAAAATAGCACGGTATTGTCTACCCTGTGGAGATTTAAACTCCATTAAGGCGGAGATTAAAGCGACACACAGACATTGTATTACAAGCAGACAGTGGTGTAGGCAAGGATATGTTATAGGAGGAGGGTTGTATTCCCCCTATACATACATATATATATATATATATATATATATATATATATATATATATATATATATATATATATATATATATATATATATATATATATACATATTTATATATATAATAAAAATACATACATATGTAATTGAGGGGGTGTGGGAGTGTCTATTAACTTTAACACAGAAGCATTTTCCAGGAAATGCTTTGTTAATAATTCATGGATAATACAATCAACTTGTTGTTTCTAGCAACCAGATTACTATTAAAGCAAATTCAGATTCCTAGGAAAAGTTATCAAAACGGATGTGAGGTGGGGTAGGCGAGGACATAGAGAAACGTTTCAACAAGGCATAATGTGCATTCAACTCAGAAGAATCTTCAACAAAAGTCTTAAAGCTTTACAGCTTCGAGAACTAGAGTTACGAAGACAAATACCAACAGAATAAAGTAATTCACAAATAGGCGTCTGTCAAATCCTTAAGATAAGATGGCCAGACAAAATAACCATTGAAGACTTACAGCAATCTGCAAACCACGTCTTAATTATAATGTTGGTAGAGATTTCCTCCAAAACAATTAAGTATTAAGTGTCAACATACTGTACGCTATATGGGCCGTTGACACCGATTTCAGACTGCGTTTCTTTTTGGATTTGCTTCCACTGCCTTGGCCCATCCAAGAGCAAACTACAGCGGTTGTTTGATTTTAGCGTTATCTCTCCTAGATAAAGCATCTTCTGTCTTAGGATTCGACCTCGGAACTTTTCGGCTGGCTGCCCTTTACCGACCCTACCACGCCGGCTCCCTAAAGCAACAACTGATAGACAGGGGTGCACGCCTTGAGAAGATGAAAATATCGTGAGGCAAGCGTTGGACTATAACACCCAGGGGGATAGAAACACAGGCCGGCCTAAGTAATCCTGGAGGAGAATAGTAGAAGTGGAAGCAAGGGCTGCTGGGTTTACATGGACTCAACTAAAGAGAGCTGCCCAAAACAGATTCTGGTAGAGAGGTGTGGCTGCAGCTCTTTGCTACTCAGGGACTCCAATGAAATAAGTCACGAGTCAAGATATTACTAACAAAAAAGAAAGCATACCTTCATCAGAGGAATTCTGTTATGACAAAGGCAATATGACGTCTATTGTGATTTAATGCAGACTCAGCGGATCTCGTTTTATTAAGCCATCAAGGTAACGCGCTAATTATAAACCAATCAAACAAAGTCGACCATCAATTCTTTCCAGGGCTAAATCTTTTTTTGACGAGTTTTGTCGCCATTAAAGACTAGGACAGTGGCAAATAAAATAAAATCTGATAAATGTTAATGTCGTCATAAAATGGGCGGACGTGAGTTATATTCTGACATTCTAGACCTCCCCCCCCCCCCTGAGTTATATTCTTACATTCTAGACCCCCCCCCCCAACCCCTACCAGTACCGTCGACGCGATTCTTTATAAACATGCTTACATTGATTACCGCAATTAAATTTAGCAATTAAAGTAATTAGTTTAAATGCATTTAAATGTTGCGGCATTAATGAAGATTTACGTACATGATAATTAAAACAATTTTATTTATCATTTTTATTTTAAAATTATGAGAAAAAAATAACAAAAATTATTTTTGTGCTTTCATTTTGAAATATTTACTTTCTAATGAGAGAAAAGTACTTGTAACCAAATTTGTTGGATTATAAAATTGTAGTATTATTTTCAGCTTTATTTCTCTTTTAGTTTAGTTATAATTAATTGTAATTCTGGTATGTTAACATGATTGTTACATTACAGTATTGTCACACAATTTGATAAATAAAGTCTCTGACTCGTTTTATTTTTCAACTCCCAGTCGGGCCGACTTGAAATAATTGGTTTTCTAACTTTCACTTTAATAGCAGAAACCCTTCGTAGAACAAGAGACTTGCTGCTCTATAACTTTGTCCTATTTATTTTATAATCAATTTTCTGAACCGTGTCGGAGTTTTAATTAACGCAATGTGTGGTTAGGTTGATTACAATCCAGAGATGGTCGAGGTAGACATTGTTGTACTGGGGATGTTTGTCAGTCATGTTGTTTTCTGACCCTAAGATCTTTCGTCATAACGATAGTTGCTATAGAGATTGTTCTACCTTAAGAGTCACATATTGTTCAGTACATAGACATTAATAGACACATAGATTGTTCCGTACATAGACACATAGATTGTTCCATACATAGACACATAGATTGTTCCATACATAGGCACATAGATGGTTCCATACATAGACACATAGATTGTTCCATACATAGACACATAGATTGTTCCGTACATAGACACATAGATTGTTCCATACATAGACACATAGATTGTTCCATACATAGACACATAGATGGTTCCATACATAGACACATAGATTGTTCCGTACATAGACACAGAGATTGTTCCGTACATAGACACATAGATTGTTCCGTACATAGACACATAGATTGTTCCATACATAGACACATAGATTGTTCCATACATAGACACAGAGATTGTTCCATACATAGACACATAGATTGTTCCGTACATAGACACAGAGATTGTTCCGTACATAGACACATAGATTGTTCCATACATAGACACAGAGATTGTTCCGTACATAGACACAGAGATTGTTCCGTACATAGGCACATAGATGGTTCCATACATAGGCACATAGATTGTTCCGTACATAGACACATAGATTGTTCCGTACATAGACACATAGATTGTTCCATACATAGACACATAGATGGTTCCATACAAAGACACATAGATTGTTCCGTACATAGACACAGAGATTGTTCCGTACATAGACACAGAGATTGTTCCATACATAGACACATAGATTGTTCCGTACATAGACACAGAGATTGTTCCGTACATAGACACATAGATTGTTCCATACATAGACACAGAGATTGTTCCGTACATAGACACAGAGATTGTTCCATACATAGACACAGAGATTGTTCCGTACATAGGCACATAGATTGTTCCATACATAGACACAGAGATTGTTCCGTACATAGACACATAGATTGTTCCATACATAGACACATAGATTGTTCCATACATAGACACATAGATTGTTCCATACATAGACACATAGATTGTTCCATACATAGACACATAGATTGTTCCATACATAGACACATAGATTGTTCCATACATAGACACATAGATTGTTCCATACATAGACACATAGATTGTTCCATACATAGACACAGAGATTGTTCCATACATAGACACAGAGATTGTTCCATACATAGACACAGAGATTGTTCCATACATAGACACATAGAATGTTCCATACATAGACACATAGATTGTTCCGTACATAGACACATAGATTGTTCCGTACATAGACACAGAGATTGTTCCATACATAGACACAGAGATTGTTCCATACATAGACACATAGAATGTTCCATACATAGACACATAGATTGTTCCGTACATAGACACATAGATTGTTCCGTACATAGACACAGAGATTGTTCCATACATAGACACATAGATTGTTCCATACATAGACACAGATTGTTCCATACATAGACACATAGATTGTTCCATACATAGACACATAGATTGTTCCATACATAGACACAGATTGTTCCATACATAGACACAGAGATTGTTCCATACATAGACACAGAGATTGTTCCATACATAGACACAGAGATTGTTCCATACATATGCACATAGATTGTTCCATACATAGACACAGATTGTTCCGTACAATCAGCCAAAAAAATGCTCGTCTCAGCGTCTTTCATATTCACCGATCCTATTAACATCTTGGCTTCAGAAGTAATGGAATAGTATTGTTTCTTTAAGTTTTAATTCATCATTCATCCAATTTGAATCCTGTTAATCATTTCATTTATCTGTTTTAATTCATCCGACTTGAATTACTGTCAATGATTTCATTTATCTTCAGGACCCATTTTAACTTATCCGAATTAAATTCATGTCAATGGTTTGGATATTTTCAGGATCCGTTTGAATTTATCCGACTTTATTTTCATGCCGTTGGTTTCATTTAGTTTCAGTTTCCGTTTTAGGCCGCATCCATTATCTGAAGATGAGTTCGTTCCACTGCTGATCTCATTCTCGCTAGAATCTTAATTAGATCCCGGATAAAAACTTTTGTGCTGAGTGGTGGGTGGTGGGGGAAGTAAAGGTAGCTCGCGGCAGCCATATTGCGATCACGTGATGTAGATTAGTGCGAGATTATCCAACATTAATGATGATGCAGGTTCTTGATTGGTAATTGAAATAGCAGTTCGATAAAAAAAAAAATGCCTATAAATCCATGGGAACGTAACTCACATTGGCAAATGTTGAAACCATCGAGGTTTGTGTTCTAATTAAATTTAATTTTTACCTGATCATTAATATTATCAATTGTCATGCCGTTTACTTGACCATTAATAGCATCATTTGTCATGTCGCTATACGTGGCAAGGAACTTCTAATTAATTGTATGCGTCTCGTATTTCATGTTCCGGCTAGAATGCTAACTTTGACCCAAGTCCAACTATGGGCCTTAATTACAACACCACGGCATTCTTGGTGTCTCAACTGTAACCACCACATTGCTGCATCCTGGCACCATCTGACACTTCCCATAATTCCCTGCCACTAGTGTTGATTTAATCGATAGGATTCGCACCTTAAAATATTAGCATGACATGTAAGACAGGATCGATTAATTAAAGCGGTGCAAAAAATATTGTGTTAGAAAAAAAAAGCGTATGGGAAATACGACAAACGGTATTAAATCAGATATATGGTATCGAACAGAAAATATCGAACCAGACAAGTGGTATCGATGTGTCTCAACAATGGCGCGTCTTTGTACTCGTGTCAATTAATTTTTTCCAGACATTTTTTGGGGTTATCTAACACACAATTATTTTGGTCATCTGATATCCATTTGACAAAAAAATATAATTATTTCTTTTTTAAATATATTTTTTTATCTATTTTTCAGATTAAACAAGCGAGCCTGGAGATATATTTCAGATTCTAGAAAAATCCTTGGTTGAATTCGTCATTAGGGTGAGATGCTGGTTGTCTGGTGTATGGAACATGAGTCTAGCATTCGATCAATAAGCTGCAGGAAAGGAACATTCGCTACTGGAGATAAAGTTTGAACATAAATTTGGATTCAGATGTTTG